>NW_006408889.1:399862-408312 GCF_000296735.1 Chrysochloris asiatica | reverse complement strand
TACCTCTTGAAATGGTTGAACATTAACCACTTCTTTTTGTTACAGTGATTCAGTGTATTCTTTCCATCTTCTCTTGATGCTTTCAGCATCATTCAATAATTTGTCCAAAGAATCTTTCAGTAATGAAAGGTGAGGCTTGAATTTTTTCTTTAGTTCTCCCAGCTTGAGAAATGCTGAGCATGTTCTTCCTTTTTGTTTTTCTGATTCCAGATCTTTGCACATTTTATTGTAATATTTGGCTTTATCTTCTTGAGCTAATCTTTGAAATTTTCTGTTCAGCTCTTGGACCTCCTCATTTCTTCCATTTGCTGTAGCATCTCTACACTAGAGAGCAAGTTTCACAATCTTTTCTGACATCCATTTTTACCTTTTCCTTCTTTCTTGAAAGAGGAGGCACTCACTCTTCTATGCCATGAAAGTCCAATGGAGCACCTCAAAATGAAGTTTTTGCAGTGTCAACAGTGTAGGCAGAGATATGTGTATTGTTATGCAAGATCAAAAGGCTGTTGGATAGCAGTCCTCTGCTTTAATCCAAAGTTTTAGCTTCATCTCTTCAGTGAGCATCTCACTGTAAGGAGCACTATTGATTGTTGAACCAATTTCCTGGTAGAGTTCCAATACTGGCCCTTGAGAATCCCAGAAAGCTGTTAGAATCAATTTTCCAGCTGATTTTTGACTTTTGAACTTTTTTTTTTGGTTAGCAATTAAGGATATTTCCATCCCAAATTCTGCTGTTTTTGCTCAGGCTTGTAGCGATGAAGCCACGTCTCATCAACAGTAACATTTGTTTTTAAAGATACTTTCACCTTCCTTTGATTATCAATCCAAATTTTGTTTGCAGATGCCCAAACACTTCTGTTTATGCTTTTTTGTGAGTTGTTCGCTACCTATCTTGCAGAAACTTTATGAAACGCAAGTCTGTTGTGGATTATTTTACAGTAACACCAGATTATGTGACAAATCATTTACAAATCAGCAGAGTCATGGTTGACTTGCAAATGATTTGTCACATAATCAGCTGTTATTGTCTATTCAGCAGGATCATTTCATGTGTCCAGTCAGTATTGCCATCAGACATGGACATGTGATGGAATATACAGACATTTTAATATAACTTGAGTGTGTATAGTTTTTGACTCACCCTCGTGTGTGTGTGTGAGTATATGTATAATATATGTATCATGAATCCTAAATTTCCAGATTAAAGAATTAATACAGGAATCACACTATGCCACCACCAGTCAATAAACAGAACAATACCAGCACCTCAAAGCCCCCTCTATACATCTTGCCATCGAATTGATGCCAACTCACTCTGACTCTATAGGGTAGAATAGAATTGTTTCATAGAGTTTCCAAGGATGTAAGTTCTTATTGAAGTAAACTACATTCTCTTGTGAAGTAGCTGGTGGCTTCAAATCACTGATCATTCAGTTAGCTGTCAAGTGCTTATCTACTAAATCACCAGGGATCCTTGACAGTCCATAATGCCCTCTCAATTACTTCCTCTGCTTTACTCTTGCAAAGTATCATCATACTTAGCTTCTGACAGTACAGATTTGTTTAGCCTATTTTTAATGTCATATGATGTTTGCTAGTTTTGGGTGCACATACCATAAAGTTACAGATTTTCCTAAAATTCCTAGTTTGCTAAGAGTTTAAAATGATTTTTAGTCATGAATGTTGAACTTATCAAATGCCTTTTTTGATGTTTGTTAAGAACAAACTGTGATACACCTCCTTTAGTCTGTTTATGTATTGAATACATTGAGAATCCTTTAAATATTGGATCAATATCGAACTCCTGGGAGAATTTCTATATAATTATATTGCATTGTTTTCTAAAAAATCAATGTTAACTAATATTTTATTTAGAATTTGTGCATCTGTGTTTATTTATAGTGAAATGGGTGGATATTTGCTCTTTTTTAAAAATATCATCTTAATTTGAAAATTATGCCAGTTCCTCAAAAAAATTGGACATATTTTGTCTCATGCTTTCTTTTTTTTTTTTTTCAATAATCTGGGCCAATTTATATGATATAGGATTTGACTGCACTGTGGAAGTTTGGTAGAGCTCACCTGTAAATCCATCTGAGAGGAAGAGAGGTAATTGATACCATTAACATCTCTATGTTGCTTACTGACTATTGGTATCTGGGTTGAATCTGTGCTTCAGAATTTCATTGGTGCTCATCTCACGTCCAGACTTTTTTAAAAGAGGTCATTTACAGAGATCTGTCCAATATGGTTTAATTTCTTGGCTGTTGCTTTTCTTGGGCTTGACTGTGGATCCAAGTAAGATGATATTCTTGGCAACTTCAATCTTTTCTCCATTTATCATAATGTTGCTTATTGGGCCAGTTGTAAGGGATTTTTTTTGTTGTTGTTTTTTAATGTAGAGGTGCAATCCATTCAGAAGGCTACAGTCTTTGATCTTCATTAGTAAGTACTTCTTCACTTTCAGCAAGCAAGATTGTGTTGTGTATATGTCACATGTTGTTAATGAGCCTTCCTCTGATCCTGATACCACTCTCTTCTTAATTTAGTCCAGCTTCTTGAATTATTTGTTCATATTCAGTACATAAAAGAAAGTAAACTACCCTGACACTCACATTCCTGATTTTAAATTAGGCAATATCCTCTTGTCCTTTTAAAGTGACTGCCTCTTGTTCTATGTGCAGATTTGGCAGTAGCACAATAAATTCTGCAATTTTCATTCTTTACAATGTTATCCATAGTTTGTCATGATCCACACAATTGAATGCCTTTGCATGATCAATAAAGCACAGGCAAACATCTTTCTGTATCTCTACTTTCAGCCATGATCCATCTGACATTTGATAACATTGCTGATATTAGATGGATCTTGATTGAGAGAAGAGAATACAATATATTAAGGTGTTTATAAATGTGAGCTACTTGATATTTTTCTGCATAATTAATAGCATAGACAGATGTGAATATCTAATCTAGTAAGCATATCTGTGACAAGAACCATGAAATAAACAGAGAATACTAATTAGACAACACCTGTCTGTGATAGAGATGAATGTGCATTACTTTCAGTCTTAAAACTAGAAATAGCTTTGTAGAACTTCATGGAACTGAAGACTGGAACAAAGTTATACTGGCAGGACTTGCAATGATAACAGAAGAATCCTCACCTGTTACTTTGTTCTTCATGTAATAACTTCTCTATTGGATCTTTTAATAGACAAAAGATCAGTAAGAACTATTAGTTTTCTATGACTTCAGGGTATAAGGCAAATGCCAAGAAGCATAATCAATTGGAATTTTAATTCAAGATAAACACCATTTCTTTCATTGTCTTATATATTCTTTATATGAGCAGAATTAATCTGCATGATGTTTAGCGACAAAGAAGTCTTTGACTTTTTACAAGTTGTCCTGTACCTGGTGGTCCTGAAGATTTGAGGGAGAATAGCTTCTAAACCTGGACTCTTCAGGTATGTTACTCTAGGAAGATATGTTTCTTGTCACTACTTTATTTCAGAACTTTATATATTTAAAAAGTCACTTATTAAACCAGTCTTTGAAAATAATATGATTTTTACTGCAACCTAGAGTTAGATGTCTTTAGGAGGGACTATAAAACTAATAAAGCATTCAGCATAGCAGAATATGAAAATGAAGGTAATGCTATCTTAATAAACATTTAAAGCCATGTGAAGCCAACTGCATTTAAATGAGTTTCTCCTCTTTTCCAGACCTTGCTGACCTGAGAGTGCTACAGCACAACACTTTTATCATATTACTAGGCAATTGGCTTCTGAAATTTGTGGACTGTATTTCCAAAATGAAGGCTAAAGTTTTACTATGACTGCCTCAGCCTTCTGTTATAGCTAGACCTATAAGCACTAGAAGTGCAGAGTTAACAGTGCATTTCATTCTGACTTCATCATTTACTAGTAAACCTAAACAGCATTTTGAGAAGACTACATAATAAATGCATTCAGACACTGCAGCTGTTTTTTTGTCTGTTTTCCAAACACATAATGTGCTAATTTGGAAAAAATCAACAACAGCTGCAAATACATGTCAACAGCAAGGTCTTCAAGGGAAGACCTTAATAGGTTTTGTTAATCAGTGGTGAACCAGGTGTGAATAAATCATTAACACACTTGATAACAGAACCCTGTTGCCACTACTGCTGTAGTTAAAGTTCTGATAAATTTTCTATACGTTCAGTCATTACCTGCAATATTTATAATGATAAAAAAAGCTACATCATTGCAATTTAATAATGCTAAATATATATTAAAAAAAAAGAAATGAAAAGAAAATTGAGCACAGATCTCAGGAATGAATCCTCAAATTATTTAGAATATATTTTAAATTCTATAAACATAGCATATTATTTTTAAATAAACTAGTGACTGTTAGACTAGGAAGGATTTAGCAAAATGGATCTCATGTATAACATGTCAGTGTATTTGTTAACATTTTGATTGTTAATATTTTTCTTTTAAAAAAGAAAAATTCTGTAACATAGGAACATTATGCAATCTCAACTGCAGAAAAACATGAGATGCACATCAGAACTCTGTGGTCAGTACCTTTAAGTCCTTCACTGCAAAAGTCAATACATATACATGTATTTTAACACTTGCTGTGTAAGAAGGTGGGAAAAAATATGGCACATTAACTCTTTTTGTTGAACAGAAGTTTAATTGAAGAATTCTTAATGTTTGTGAATATAAATTAACAAACAAGACAGATGAGATAACATTCTTTTGGAAGAATGTAGTATGGGCTAGGTTTGGAATGTGTTAATAACTCTCAAAAGAGAAGTCCCTATACGAACAATATCCGCATTACATGAGAATTTTTAGAAAGGCAAATTCTCACGTCCCCTATTAGGCCTATTGACTCAGATCTGTGGGGATAGGGACAGGTGAGCTGTGTCTTAACAAGCACTGAATTGGGTCACTATGACTCAGGACCAAAGGCAAGGTGAACAAGGGCAGCTAACAACAACATAGAGGTGATTTTAATGCTTGCAAAAATTTAAGAACAATTTGTCTATGCGTGTCCCTACTTCCTATAACAAGATAGTATTAATTGCCAAGTGAAAGGATTCATGACACAGTTCCACATCTGGAGAGAAGAGCTATTTAGAATCCCATACACCAGTTGGTTTTTTTAAAAAAACAAAACAAAAAAAAAACCACCAGCTGTTGGTGTCACTTCACTTTTGGGATGGCTGAGAAACAACAGAAATAAAAAAAAATTGCCATCATTTTATTCTTTTGTTCCTGTTGATATAAGACTGTGTGATGTTCCAAAGAGGGGCTCTTCTCTCCCTTCTTCAATTCATGAAAATTGAGAAGATTAGGGGTGTTTTACATTCCAAAGTTAAAGTGAAATATTCAGGGAACTGGCTTGTAAAGTTATTATTGTCCAAACTCTCACTTGTAGCAAAAAAGTGACAGTTTACTGAAAATTTTCATCAGTAAATGCCTATAGTGACAAAAGCCAAAGAATGCAGTAGATTTCCATAGATTTTAATGAACATATCAGAAATTGCTTGTTGTTGTTAGTTGCTTTAGTCTCAGTTCTGAGTCATAGTGACCTTATGTACAACATAATGAAACACTGCCTGTTTCTGCACCTTCTATACAATTGTTGTAACGCTTCAGCCATTGGATTTTGCTGCTATGCTGATCCATCTCAGTGGTGGTCTTCCTCTTTTTCACTGAACTTCCATTTTACCAAACATGATATCCTTCTCAAGGACCTTATCCTTCCTGATAATATGGCCGAAGAATGAGAGATGAAGTCTGGCCATTCTGTCTTTTAAGGAGCACTCTGGCTGTACTTCTTCCAAAGCAGATTTGTTTGTTCTTCTGATAGATCATGATATTTTCAATATTATTATCCAATACCATAATTGAAATGCATTGACTCCTCTACAGTCTTATTTATTGTCTGACTTTCACATGCATATGAAGTTACTGAGAACACAATGTTTTAAGGCAGAAGCACCGTACTCTTCAAACTAATATCTTTGCTCTTAAACACTTTCAAGAGATAATTTGCAGCAAATTTGCCCAATGAAATACATTGTTTAGTTTCTAGGTGAATTGAAGGAATTGGCAAAGTACAAGGCACCAGGAATTGATGGAATGAAAATTGTAATCTTTCAAGAAAGTGAGGTGGCAAAGGAGGCACTCATTCTTCTCTGACAAGAAATTTGGAAGACAACTATCTGGCTGACTGATTGTAAGAGATCCATATTTGTGCTCATTCCAAAGAGAGGTGACCCAATGGAATGCAGAAATAATCAGACGGTCTCTTTGTTATCCCATGCAACTAAAGTTTTGCTAAACGTAATACAAAAATATTTGCAAGCATACATTGACAGAGAACTTCCGGAGGTTCAAGCTAGATTCAGAAGAGGCCATGGAACAAGGGATATAATTGCTGATGTCCGATGGATCTAGGCTGAAAGCAGAAAATATCAGAAAGATGTTTACCTGTTCTTTATTGACTATGCAAAGGCTTTTGATTATGTGAATCATGACAAGCTATGGACAACATTGCAAAGTATGAGTATACCAGAACACTTAATTGTGCTCATGAGGATTCTGTTCCTGGAGCAAGAAGCAGTTGTTCAAACAAAGCATGGGAACACTGAATGTTTTAAAATTTAAAAAAGGTGTGCGACAAGGTTGTATTCTTTCACTATACTTATTCAACTTGTATGTTGAGCAAATAATCTGAAAAGCTGGGTTATATGAAGAAGAATGTGGCATCATGCTTGGAGGAAGACTCATTAACAACCTGTGATATGCAGATGATACAACCTTGCTTACTGAAAGTGAAGAGGACTTAAAATATTTACTGATGAAGATCAAAGAGCACAGCCTCTGTTATGGATTGCATCTCAATGTCAAGAAAACAAAAATCCTCACCACTGGACCAATAAACAACATTCTTATCAATGGAGAAACAATTGAAGTTGTGAAGGACTTCATTATTCTTTGATCAACCATTAACACTCATGGAGCAGCAGTCAAGAAATCAAACAACATATTGCATTAGGCAAGTCTGCTGCACAAGACCTTTTATTAAAGTGTTGAAGAGTAATGATGTCAGCTTGACGACTAAGGTGCACCTTAACCCAAGCCATGGTATTTTCAATAACCTCATATGCATGCGAAAGCTGGATAGTGAATAAGGAAGACTATAGAAAAATTTATGCATTTGAGTTATGGTGTTGGAGGAGAATTTTGAATATGCCATGGGCTGCCAAAACACCAATAGATCTGTATTGGAGGAAGTGCAGCCAGAGTGCTGTTTGGAGGACAGAATGGCCACAGTTCGTCTCTCATACTATGGACATATTGTCAGGATGGACCAGTCACTGGAGATAGATATCATGTTTGGTGTATGGTGGAGGGTCAGAGAAAAAGAGGAAGACCCCAAGCAAGATGGATTGGCAAACTGGCAACATCAATAGACTCAAGCATTGCAACAATTTTGTTCCAGGACTGGGCCGTGTTTCCTTCTGTTGTGCATAGGGTTGCTATGAGAACTGTTAGTTGGGTACTGATTTGATGGCACCTAACAACAACAACAACAAAACATCTTTCTGGTGTTCTCTGCTTTCAGCCAAGATCATTCTGACTTCAGTAATGTTGTCTCTTGTTCCACATCCTGTTATGAATCCTGCTTGAATCTCTGGCAATTCTTTGTTATATAATGTTGCAATGATTTTGAATTATCTTTAACAAACTTTTGTTGCATGTGATATTAATTATATTGTCTGATGATTTTGCATTCCATTCTGTCAATTCTCTTTGAACTCGCATAAATATTAATCTCTTCTAATAAGTAGGCAAGGTATCTGTCTTCCAAATTTGTTGGCCTAGATAAATAAGTGCCTCATCTCCTGCATCAGTTTGTTGAAAGATTTCAATTAGTATAACATCTATTCCCAGAGTCTTATTATTTGTTAATGCCTCAATGCATCTAGGATTTCTTCCTTTAATTCCACTTGGCTCTTGATCATATCTACTTCTTTAAATTGTTGAACACTGTCTATTTCTTTTGATATACTGATTCCATGTATACTTTTCATCTTCTGTTGATGCTTTCTGTAACTTTCAATATTTGCCTATAGAATCCTTTGCATTTTTCATTAGTTCTTTCAGCTTGAGAATTTTTCATTAGTTCTTTCAGCTTGAGAAATGCTCAGCATAATCTTCCCTCTGTTTTTCTGACTACAGGCTTTTGCACATTTCCTTATGATATTAAGAAGACTGTGTCTTTTTGAGTTGCCTCTGAAATTTGCTGTTAAGCGCTTATACTTCCTCATTCCTCCATTTGCTTTAGCAACTATATGATGCAAAACAATCTTCGGAGTCTATTCGAACATTCATTTTGGTCTTTTCCCTCTTTCTTGTCTTCTTAATGACCTTTTG
>NW_006408889.1:390456-398937 GCF_000296735.1 Chrysochloris asiatica | reverse complement strand
AACAACAACAAGCCTGCAGTTATTTATCCACATTTTGAGTTGTGCCACATCCACAAATGACAGTCTGAAAACTACACCACACCACTCATGTCAACATAGTCAATGCTATACTGAGGAGGCAGCACTTCCCTACTTGTATTTTCATTGCCTTCCCAACTTAGGGACTCATCTTCCGGCACTATAATTGATAATATTCTGGTGTTATTAATCATGCTTCAAGATGCAATATTCTGGTATTTTCTGACAGTGTTCCATTGCTGTTCATAGGTTTCTAGCAATTAAATATTGAGAAGTAACCTCATTTTCTTTTTCCTAGAGTGTTTTAGTCTGGAAGCTAATTGAAACCTGTCTATCATGGTTGTAAGCTTCTAGTATTTAAAATACCATTGGCACAGCTTCTAGCACCACAGCATCATACAAGTCACCAGATTAAGACAAACTGACAGATGAGTGGTTATTTTTTAATAGAAGTGGTGGTGGTGGTTGTGTGCTACTATGTTAGTTTAAACCCATAGTGACACTCTATAGGGTTTCTAAGCTGCAAATTTGTATGGGAGCAGAAAGTTGCATTTTCTCCTGAGGAATGATTATTAGATTCAAGCTGATACAAGACTCCTTATTTTCTTCAAAGTCAGAAAAGTAATAATAATATGCTTATTTACCATTGGAAACTCCCAAAATATTTCTTGTGTTCCATTAAATTTAATATATCTTCTTTGAGCAATGTGGCTTTTTGACCAATTTTTTTTCTTAATAATTAAACACATTATTTAACAAAGCCCATTAAATAATGTATTGAGTGTCTATTATGTGCTTAGCATTCATTAACTTCTTCCTACTTTTGTTTAAACAGCTTGCATTAAAATGTGGAGAAACAGAGACAAAGAAACTACGTGACTGACATAATGTCATATAAGGTGATCCTGGTGTCAGTGATTAAGTGTTTGGATGTTAACTGAACGGATGTTAACATTCAGAGAAAGGTATGGCAATCTGCTTTGGTAAGATTGAAAACCATTAGATATCAAGTCTATTCTGACTCATAGTGATCATCTAGTACAGAGCAGAACTCTCCCACTATGTTTTCAAAGACATAATGTTTATGGGAGCTTTAACGTAAGAAGCTCTGGTGGTACTATTGGTCAAGTATTAGACTTCTAAACACAAGGTCAGTGTTTTGAACCCACCAGCCACTCTGCAGGAGAAAGATGAGACTGTCTCCTTCCACAAAGAGTTACAGCCTCAGAAAACTTTTATGTAGCATCATTATGAGTTCAAATCAACTCAATGGGAGTGGGTGTTTTATTTCTATACATAGACCAAGAGGCAAACATTGGAATAGAACAAGAGGATATATGTGGTTTAAATTTTAAAAGGTGTGTGTCAGGGTTGCATTTTTTCACCATACTTGTTCAATCTGTATACTGAATAATTAGAGAATCTGGAATATATAAAGAAGAACATGACATCAGGATTGAAGGGGGACTCAAAAACAACCTGCAATATGCAGATGACACAGCGTTTTATATTGAAACCAAATAATAAGATCAAAGACTACAGCATTCAGTATGCATTACATATCAACAAAATTCTAACAGCTGAACCGAAAAACAACATTATAAACCGATGTCAAGAATTTCTCTTTACTTGGATTCACAACCAATACCTATGGTAGCTGTTGTTATTGTGGCTGGGTGATATTGAATCATTTAGTTGGTGTTGTTAGGTGCCACCAACTCATAGTGACCCTGTGAACAGCAAAATGAAACACTACCTGGTCCTGCACCATCCTCACAATGGTGGTTACACTGAGCCATTGCTGCTTTTACTGTGCCAATCCTTCTTCCTGGGAGTCTTCCTCTTTTATGTTGACCCTCCACTTTACCTAGCATGATATCTTCTCCAGGGACTGGTCATTCCTGATGGTATGTCTGAAGTATGAGAGATAAAGTTTCACCATACTGCCCTCTGGAAGCATTCTGGCTGTACTTCTTCCAATACAGATTTGCCTGTTCTTCTGGCAGTCCATGGTTTTTTTAATATTCTCCAACTTGATGATTCAAATACATCATTTCTTCTTATAGTCTTAGTCTTCCTTATTCATTGTATAGCTTTCATATGCTTATGAGGCTTTTGAAAATACCATGGCTTTGGTCAGATGCACCTTAGTCCTCAAACTGACATCTTTGCTCTTGAACCCTTCAAAGAGGTCTTGTGCAGCAGATTTGCCCAATATAATATATGTCATTTGGTTTCTTGACTACTGCTTCCATGAGTGCAGAGAGTGGATCTAATCAAAATAAAATCTTTGAAAACTAATACTATCCCATTTATCATGCAGTTATTTATTTATTGTTCCAGTGGTGAGATTTTGTTTGTTTGTTTGTTGTCTTTATAATGAGGTGCATTCCATATTGAAATTATGTTCTTTGATCTCTATCAATAAGACACAGGCAAGTAAAATTTTGCTAAAGATAATTGAAAAATGGCTGGAATAGTACATTGACAGGGAACTTCCTGAGGTTCAAACTGGATTCAGATGATAATATGGATCTAGGGATACCGTTGTTGTCATCAGAAAACATCTTGACTGAAAGCAGAGAATATCAGAAAGATGTTTAATTGTACTTTATTGACTATGCAGGGCTTCCCATTGTATAGATCATGACAAGCGATGGACAACACTGCAGAGAATGAGTATTCTGGGACACTGAATGGCACTCATGAGAAACCTTTACATATACCTCAAAACCGTTGTTTGAATAGAACAAAGGAACACTGAATAGCATAAAATCAGAAAAGGTGTCCAACAGGGCTGTATTCTTTCACCATACTTATTCAATCTGTATGCTGAGCAAATAATCTGAGAAACTGGATTATGTGAAGAAGAAAAGGGAGGAGGGTTGGAATTAGACTCATTAAAACCTGTGATATGCAAATGTACAACCTTGCTTGCTGAAAGGAAGAGGATTTAAAATACTGGAGTATTTTAACTATTGTGTCATCTACATATCACAGGTTGTTAATGAGTCTTCCTCCAACTCTGATGCTAAAATCTTCTTCATATAATTCAATTTCTTGGATTATTTGATCAGCATAAAGATTGAAAAAGTATGATGAAAGAATACAGCCCCATTGCACAGATTCCTGATTTTAACCATTCAGTGACCCCCTGTTTTGTTCAAATGTCTGCCTCTTGGCCTATGTATAGGTTCCTCATGATCACATAGGAACAAGTCTGCCTCTGGAGGTTCCTCTGGAATACAATGAATTGTTTTGGAATAACTATTGCTTGCAATGTTTTCCATAGCTTGTTACAACTCACACAGTCAAAAGCTTTTGCAAAATCAATAAAGCACAAGTAAATATCTTTCTGGTATTCTCTGCTTTAAGCCAACTCTTTTTAACAGCAGCAATGATATACCCCATTCCATATTTTTGTCTGAATCAGTGAAAAAGAGAAAGACCTTCAATGAGATGGATTGACACAGAGGCAGCCACAATGGTCTCAAGCATAACAATGATTGTGAGGATGGCACTAGACTGGGCAGTGTTTAGTTCTGTTTTGCTTAGTGTCCCCATGAGTTAGAATCAACATGATGGCACCTAACAGCAACAAGAAATCTTCTATTTTAATCATTCTTTTTCCCTTCAAGAAGGCAAAGACTAGTTGTTGCATGCATGTTAGTTTTTAAAACCACAGTCACTACTCACCGAAGTAGGATGCACAACGCTTTCTTTGTATACTTAAAAAACAAAAACAAAAAACCTCACTCCCATTGAGTTGTTTCTGACTGATAATGATTCTATATAGAATTTCCAAGACTGCAAATCTAAACAGGAACAAACAGTCTCATATTTCTTCCAAAGATTAGCTGGGTGGTGAATTGCAGACTTTGGGGTAATCAGTCCAATGTTTCACTTATAGCTCCAGCAGGGCGCATTCTGTGTTATGCCAATTGATTTTGGTATCTCCTGAGACCATGATCCTGAGCCCAGAGTTCCAGTGACACATTCCCTTAAGGTGTTTGATTATGTCTAAGGCACTTTCATAACTCTGCCCTTTGTATGATCCACCACATTCATGAATATATTTGGAACAAAGGTAAATACACATGTACAAATATCCTCTATCAAATATAAATAGAAAACTATTCATATACTTCCACCCTCCCTCCCACACCTGTTCAGCCTTCATGTCTATCCATGCATATATTCATAGATCACCTTTATTACAGAGTTGTTTATATCAAAGTATTTACCTGTGTTACCTTTACATTTTGCACTCCTCTCAGTGACACAATTACATTAGACACATCATCAGAAAAGACTAGTCCTTAGAAAAAGTAATCATGTTTGGTAACGTAGAGGGCCAAATAGAATGAAGGAATCCCACTATGAGGTGGATGGACACAATAACTGCAACAATGGGTTCAAACATACATTGTTTGATCATGAAGATTGTACAGCACTTGACAACATTTCATTCTGTTATATGTAAGGCCACCATGGGTTGGAGCCAACTCCACAGCAAGGAAAAACATACTATACAGTAAGTATACATACTACACAGCAGTATACATGGTATAGAGTAATTGACCAATAAATTGTAGTTTTTTTCTTATTGTTTTAAGTATTACTTTTATCAAGAATATAAAAAGTGATATTTTATCTAATTAACTAACATAAGTGGTATACAGAACTGAACATAATACCAGTACTTGGGTATTTACAAATTTCTCCTTTAAATGTTTTATATAGTCTTCTCAGTACAGGTTCCTTTTTGTGACCAGGTATATACAAGAGATGCTTTCTACTAGCTGGCGATTGCCGAGTATACTTTGTTTCTGTATGAAGCATGTACTCTGAAAGGTGATAGAAATTGTTCAAATTTATTTCAGCCACTCTAGGGATAGTCCCCTTTTTTATTTTATTAGTAGAATCCAATTGTTTAGTTGATATTCCCATCTGAAATAGATTTTAAATTTCCATTTATTTTTAAAGTCAAATGTACATATTCTTCCTGTTTTATGCACTCCCAAAATTTAGTTTCTAGAAAAGTGCACTTGTACATAATACTGAGCTAAGACCATCCATCCCATAAGTGATACTTAACAGGTAAACAAAACACATTAACATTTAAGGAAAATGAGTTTTGTACCATCATGTTATCTACTTCTGATGTAAGAGCAGTCGGAAAGAGGCACTGAACAAAAATACCTATGAGGAAACATGATTGAACCTGCAGTAAAGCTGGATTCCTGTGATGGGGAATGTTTTATAATGAAGTATGACTGAATTAAACACCTGGTGCTTGCAATATCAAATTAAATCACCTCTTTGAACTCAATTTCACTTATGAAGTAACTGTAGGTTTTATTTTCTAAAACAAAAAACACACTGTGAAAATAAAACTGTCAATCATAATGGTGCTGAAGTGGTGATGAGGTCAGGGAAGCTAGTTTCAAAAGGACATAATTTCATCTCTTCATAATTAAAAAGATGGCATTACATCATTGTATAAACTAATCTAGTAAACTATTTAATAATTTTTTTCACATATTTCCAAGTGTGAATTATTAATCAATTGATCTATGCTATCCTTTTTTCTGTAACTCTGGTGTGGCATTGTTGGATAAGCACTAGAATGGTAATTGACAAGTCACCTACATCTCACTTAGAAATTATCTGCTATCCAATTTTGCATTTACAGCAATAGTAAGACAACTCTACTATTCAGCTATTCAGTTCATTAATGACATTTCTGACATGAAACTGTGCTGAGATGCGAGTAACACTGGCTGTAATGGGTAATGTTATGTGTCAACATGTCTGGCCCGCAATTCTCAGTGATTCTGCAGTAAGAAAATGGTGTTGCACTCTAGGATAAAGCACTGGACTGCAAGGTTGAGTTGAACTGTAAGATTGGCGGTTCAAACTCACCAGCTATAAAATTAGAAATCCAAATGAAGATCAAAGATATAAAATCAAATACATGGAAACTGAATTACACATTGTTTAAGAGCTACTGGGTATTAGAACGAATAAAAAATGAAATGAAAAAATCCTTAGAAGAAAATGAAAACACAATATATCCAATTCGTTGAGACAATAAAAGCAGTACTGAGACGCCAATTTATAGCAATAAGTGCACACACCCAAGAAGAAGAAAGAATGAAAATAAACGTATCACACACTACTTCCATATAGAAAAAAATTAGAAAAAAAAATCATCAGAGTAAACCTACAGTCACCAGAAGAAAAGAACTAGTAAAGATTAGAGCAGAAATAAATGAATTAGAAAACAGAACAATAGAAAGAATCAACAAGACAAGAAACTGGTTTTTTCAAAGGATTAATAAAACTGACAAACCATTGGCAAATCTAACAAAAGGAAAGAGGGAGAAGATACAAACAACATGCATAAGAAACCACATGGCAATAAAAAGGATAATAATAAAATATGATGAAGAGTTGTACTGAAAAAAATTTGAAAATCTAGAAGAACATTTTTAGAAAAATATGACCTACCTAAATTTACACAAAATGAACTGGAAATTTTGAACAGACCTATCACAAAAGAAGAAACTGAACAGATCATCAAAAACCCCAAACAAACAAAAAAGTCCAGGCCCAGATGGTTTTACTAGTAATTTTATCAAATGTTTAGAGAAGAGTTGACACCAATTTTATTCAAATTACTCCAGCATATAGAAAAGGATGGAAAACTTCCTAATATATTTTATGAAGTAAGCATAATCCTTATACCAAAACCAGGGAAGAACATCACAAAAAATTAAAATTATAGACCAATATCCCTCATGACAAACACTTCTCTGTCAGCCTATTGTACTGCAGTGGCTTGTGTATTGCTGTGATTCTGGAAGCTATGCCACAAGTATTTTAAATACCAGCAGGGTCACCCAAGGTGGACAGATTTCAGTTGAGCTTCTGGATGAACACAGACTAGGAAGAAGGACAGATGGACTATTTCTGAGTATTTAGTCACTGAAAACTTTATGAAAAGTAGTGAAAACCTGTCAGCATCAAATTATTGAATATTGAAACATGAGGAAGAACACCAGAATATTGTCAGAAATAGTGCTTGAAGATAAGCCCCTCAGGTGGGCAGACACTCAAAATGTGACTGGGTAAGAGTTGCCTCCTAAAAGTAGAGTTGACAGTAATGACACAAATGGATTAAAAACCTCAAGACCTTCATTTGTTAATGGGGCACAACTCAAAATGAAGAGAAACAGCTTTAAACAATGATCAATACTTGAAAGATGTAATGTTAGAAGTATGAATCTAGGAAAATTGGAAATTATAAAAAATGAAATGGAATGCATAAACATTGATATCCTAGGCATTAGTGAGCTGAAATGGCCTGGTATAGGCCATTTTGAATCTGACAATCACATGGTTTACTAAGCTGGAAATGACAAATTGAAGAGATACGGGATCATGCTCACCATCAAAAAGAACATATTAAGATCTGTCTTGAAGTACAATGCTGTCTGTGATAGGATAATAGCCATATACCTAGAAGGAAGACCAGCTCATATCATTATTATTCAAATTTGTGCACCAACCCTAATGACAAAAATTTCAGTCTGAAAATTATCAAACATGTATTTAAGATAATTACCACTGGTTGGAATGCAAAGGTTGGAAACAGAGAGGAAGGATTAGTAGTTGGAAGGACTGGTGGTGGTAGTTATGTGCTGTGGAGTCAGTTCCGACTCATAGTGACCCTGTACAGGGTTTCCAAGGCTGTAAATCTTTACATGAGCAGAAACCCTCATCTTTCTACAGCTGGTAGTTTCGAACTGCTGATCTTAAGGTTCGCAACCTCATTCGTAACCACAACACTACCAGAGCTCTATTATGAGCTATAGTATGGCCTTTGTGGTAAAAACAATGCTGGAGATAGCATGATAGAAGCTTGTAAAACCAATTACTTCTTCATTGCAAATACCATTTTTAAGCAAAATAAGTAACAACTATACACATGGACTTCACCAGAATATACAGAATTCAAATTGACTACATCAGAGGAAAGAGACAGTGGAAAAGCTCCATATCATTAGCCAAAATAAGGCTTGAGGAATACTGTGGATCAGACAATCAATTGCTCATATGCAAATTCAAGTTGAAACTTAATAAAATTAAAACAAGTGCACAAGAGCCAAAATATGATCTTGAATATATCCCACCTGAATTTAGAGATCACCTGAAGAACAGATTGTATGCATTGATACTAAAGTTTGAAGACCAGGAGAGTTGTGGGATGGTATCAAGAACATCATATGGAAAGAAAGAAAAAGGTCATTGAGAAGATAAGAAAAAAGGAAAAGACCAAAATGGATGTCAGAAGAGACTCTGAAACTTGGTCTCCAATGCAGAGATGCTAAGGCAAATGGAATAAGTGAGGAGGTTCAAGAGCTAAACAGAAAATTTCAAAAGCCAGCTAAAGAAAAC
>NW_006408889.1:386192-389611 GCF_000296735.1 Chrysochloris asiatica | reverse complement strand
GTAGAAGAATTGATGCCTTTGAGTTGTGGTGTTGGAGGAGAATACTAAAAGTGCCATGGACTGCCAAAAGAACCAATAGAACTGTTTTGGAAGAAGTACAGCCAGAGTGCTCCTTGGAGGCCAGGATGGCTAACCTTCGTCTCTCCTACTTTGGACATATTGTCCGTAGGAAACAATCGTTGGAGAAGAATGTCATGCTGGGTAGGGTGGAGGGTCAGAGAAAAACAGGAAGACCCTTAACGAGATGGATTGGCCAGGTGACATCATTGATGGACTCAAGTGTGGCAGCAGTAGTGAGGTTGGCCCAGGATAGGACATTGTTTTGTTCTGCTGTGCATGGGGTCGCTGTGAATCGATTCCGACTCGATGGCACCTGACAATGACAAAAATGGAAAACATTGCAAAGTATGAGTATTCCAGAATACTTAATTGTGCTCATGAGGAACTTGTACATAGACCAAGATGCAGGTGTTCAAATACAAGAGAACACTGAATGGTTTAAAATTAAGAAAGGTGTGCATCATGGTTGTATTCTTTCACCATAATTATTCAGTCTGTATGATGAGCAAATAATCTGAGAAGCTGGATTATATGAAGCAAAACATGGCATATGCATATCATTAGCAACCTGTGATATGCAGATGATACAACCTTACTTGCTGAAAGTGAAGAGGACTTAAAATCAAAGACCACAGCCTTAACTATGGGTTGCATCTCAACATTAAAAAAAACTTACAATTGTACCAATAAACAACATCCATATAAATAGACGAAAGATTGAAATTGTCAAAGACTTCATTTTTCTCAGATCACACATCAACACTTATGGATGCAGCAGTAAAGAAGTCAAATGACATATTGTATTAGGCAAATATGCTGTAAAATACCTTTTTAAAGTGTTGAAGAGCAAAGCTGTGAGCTTGAAGACTAAGGTGCACCTGATCCAAGCCATGATATTTTCAATAAGCTCATATGCATGCGAAATTTGAATAGTGAATAAGGAAGACTGTAGAAGAACTGTTGCATTTGAGTTAGGTGTTGGAGGAGAATAATGAAAGTGCCATGGACTGCCAAAAGAACAAACATATCTGTGTTGGAAGAAGTACAGTTAGAGAGCTCCTTTGAAGTCAGGGTGGTAAGACTTCATCTCTCATACTTCAGACACCTTGTCAGATGCACCAGTCACTGGAAAAGGACTGGTAAAGTAGAGAGTCAGAATAAAAGAGGAAGACCTCCAATTAGATGGATTGAAACAGTACCAGAAGCAATGGACTCAGGTGTAGTAATGTTTATGAGGTTGGCCCAGTCCAGTCAGTGTTTTTTTCTGTTATGCTTTGGGTCACTATTAGTTGATACTGACTCAATGGTACCTAACAACAGTCCCTCATGAACATGTTGTTGTTGTAGTTAAGTGCTGTCGAGTCAGTTTTGACCCATAGTGACTCTATATAGGGTTTCTGATAGGGTTGGTGAACCTGAATCAGTAAATTTGCTGATTAGTCAGACTTTGCAGTCCAGCATATTAACCCACAGTATTACATAGACTATATGGAAAACTTACTAAAACATTTTATGAAGTAAGCATAACCCTATACCAAAAACAGGCATGTACATCACTAAAAAGGAAAATTATAGATCAATATCCCTCATGAACATGGATGCAATAATTCTCAACAAAATCCTTGTCAATAGATTTCAGCTACATATCATCTCATGACCAAACATAATCATACCGGGTTGCAAGGATGGTTCAATATTAGAAAAACAATCAATGTAATCTACTGTATAAATATAAAAAAGAAAAGAACAATGTGATCATATCAGTTCATATAGAAAAAGCATTTTCCAAAATCAAACACCCTTTATCAATAAAAATACTTAGCAAAGTAGATATTGAAGGAGAATTCCTCAACATAATTAAGAGCATATATACAAAACCAACAGCCAACATCAAACTGAAGGGACACAAACTGAAAACAGTCCCTTTTCATACAAGAACCAGACAGGATGCCTTTATCTCCACTCTTAGTCAATATTGTATTGGCAGTCTTAGCCAGAGCTATAAGACAAGAAAGGGAAATTAAAGGTACCCAAATTTGCAAAGAAGAAGCAAAACTCTATTTACAGATGATATAGAAAATCCCAAAGTCTCAGCCAAAAAAATCATTACAACTCATTGGAAGATTCAACAAAATGGCAGGGTATAAGATTAGTATGCAAATATCAGTTTGACTCCTCTATACTAATGAAGACAGCTCTGAAAAGGAAATTAGTAAAACAGTAATAAATACAATAGCCACCCAAAGGATGACATATTTAGGAATTAATCTAACCAATAAACAAAAACGTATACATAGAAAACTGCAAAATACTACTACAAAAAACTAAAAGAGATTTACAAAAATGGAAGAATATACCATGGTCATGGATAGTGTGGCCCTGTGGGTAAATGTGCTGGACTGCAAGGTTGGTTTGAACTGCAAGGTCAGTGGTTCAAACTCACCAGCCACTCCTCAGAAACCCTATACAGGGTCACTATGAGTTGGAACTGACTCAACAGCACTTAACAACAACAACAACATTGGGAAAATGTCAATACTACCCCAAACAAACTACAGATATAACATAATCCCAATCCATATTCCAAAAGCATTCTTTAGAGAGAAGGAAGAAATTATCATACATTTTATATGGAAAGGAAAGAGATCTTATGTAAATAAAACACTGCTTAAGAAGAACACAAAGTTGGAGGTCTCTCCTTCCTTCCTGGATTTTAAAATTTCCTACAAGGCCATAGTGGTCAAAACTGGGTATTGGTAAAATGAAAGATACATATCAATGAAATAGAAATCCTAGAAATAAATCCATCCACATACAGTCATATGATCTTTGACAAAGGGCCAAATACATTTAATGGGGAAGCAATAGTAACTTTAAAAATGGTGCTGGCAAAACTGGAAATCAATTTGCACATGAACAAAACAAGTCCCATATCTCACCCTATGTACAAAAACTAATTTAACATGGATTAAAAGTCTAAATGTAAATCACAGAACTATAAAGATCATCAATGAAAAATTAGAGACAAATTTAAGGGCTCTAATACATGGCATGTAGTCCTGGTGTGGCGCTATGGGTTAATGTGCTGACTGCAAAGCCATTTAAACTGCAAGGTTGGTAGTTCAAGCTCACCAGCTGCTCCTTGGAAACCCTATACAGGGTCGCTATGGGTCAGAACCAACTCGACGGCACTTAACAACAACAACAACAACAATACATGGCATACATAGACTATTAAACATTCCAAAACCACACAAACACTTGCTGTTGTTGTCAGGTGCCATCGAGTCGGAACCGACTCATAGCGACCCCATGCACAGCAGAACGAAACAATGTTCGATCCTGGGCCAACCTCACTA
>NW_006408889.1:381121-384977 GCF_000296735.1 Chrysochloris asiatica | reverse complement strand
ATGTTGCATCAATTTCAGACTGAAGAAGTTGTTTGTTGTTGTTGTTAAGTGCAATTGAGTTATTTCTGCTTCATAGTAATCCTTTCTTGGGTTTCCGAGGCTTTAAATATTTCTTGGAGCAATAAGCGTCTCATATTTCTCCTGTGGAGTGATTGGTGAGGTTGAACCATTGACCTTGTGGTTCCTACTCCAGTACTTCTCGTAGGTGGCCACCACACTCCCTAAGAAGCTAATAGAATCTTTCAGCTTCATCAACACTGACTTTAATGGTTGGTGTATAAATTTACACAGTAGTGGTATCATCTGGTCTTCCTTGTAGCCTTATGAATATTATCCTATCACAAACAGCATTGTATTTCAAGATAGTTTGTTTTTTTTTAATTTAATTAACTAATTTTTGTTGTTGTGAATTGGGTGAAGATTCACAGACAAGATTATCAGCTTTACATTCAACAAACTATATGCTTTTGTTTCATCTCTATGATGACAATCTCCTCCCTATTATAACATTTATCCTACTTTCTCCCTATGGCAACCCATTCACATCTTATATTTCACAAATGAACATATAAAAAATATTTGATATACACATACAAAACAAAAATTATACATTCATTAAAATGTCTAGAGGACGCATTCTGTAAGCCAGTCTCCTGCTCGTAGGCACATAGCATTACTGAGTCTGCAGTAGCTTTGTCTCCTTATGCCACCGACTCTGCCACCATATCTGCTGTAACCAATTTCCTAGGCAGGGATCTCTTGTTCCACTCTTGCTCCTCCTACTTGATGGTCCTGGGATCATCTATTTCTGAAATGAAAGATTAACTATCCCATCCCACCTCCTTTACTTACACTTACTTCTACAATTACAGTTGTGAAAATCACAATTAATTCAGTTAAAAATTACTCACAGTTGAATCACAAAATCCTATCACCACCATCCCCCACCCTCTCTCACCAGATCCATCAGGAAATGATGAAAACTATTCAATAGGAATTCTGTCTTTCCCCCCTCATTCTCAAACTAAGTGCACTCATGAAAGCTTGTAAGCCAATGTCTTCATGCCATTACTGACTCCCCATTTTTTATAGTCAATATCTAAATTGTCATACCTAATGACCCAGTACACTGAAGAAGCTTGTTCCTTTATGTCAAGAGTTCTTCCATTCCAACTGGAATTTTGAGCAACTGCATTCATAAGCAAAAGTCCTGTTCACCAATTTATAGAAATTTACATTTGCTCACAGTATCAAGATAGATCTTGACATGTTCTTTTTGATGATGAATGCTAAGCTATTCCTCTTGGATTTATTTTTCCTGGCATAGTGAACCATATGATTGTAAGATTCCAAATGGCCTATGCCACTCCATTTCAGCTACTTCTTGTTGGTGTTGTTAGGTATCATTGGACTTATAGCGACTCTATGCATAACAGAATGAAACAATGCCCGGTCCTGTGCCAACTTCACAATTGTTGCTATGTTTATATAGTTGCTGCTGCCACTGTGCCAATCCATCTCATTGGTAGTCTTCCTCTTTTTCTTTAACCATCCATTTTACCAAACATGATACACCTTCCCTAGGCACTGTGACTTCCTGATAAAATGTCTGAAGCCATCCTGCCTTCCAAGAAACTTTCTGGCTATACTTTTTCCAATATGCTCTTTTGGCAGTCCATGGTACTTATATTCCCCTCCAACACCGTAACTCAAATGCATCATCAATTCTTCCACGGTCATCCTTATTTACTGTCCAACTTTTGCTTGCATATGAGGCTACTGAAAATATTGGAAAAGGTCTAGCCTAGTCCTCAAACTTACGTCTTTGCTCTTGAACACTTTAAAGAGGTCTTCTGCTATAGATCTGCCTAATGCAAACATCATTTGATTGACTGTTTCTTCCATGAGTGTTGATGTGTTGATCTGAGCAAAATGAAATCTTTGATAACTTTGATAACTTTTTCTCCATTTATATGGATCATGTTTGTTATTAGTTCAGTGGTAAGGGTTTTTTTTTTTCTTTACTTTGATGTGCAACATAAAGAATATTGATATTGTACAATGTAAATGATATTGATATCATGGATATCGATCTTTAGGTATTCCATTACGTTTTTGACAATTTCCAATTTACTTAGTTTCATACTTTGCACATTTCATGTGCTAATTATTAATGGGTGTTTGCAGCTACATCTCCTCAACTTGAGTTGTCCCTGATCAACAAATGATCACCCCAAAAGCTTTACTCCATTCGAGTCATTCGGGTCAACTCTACTTTTAGGAAGTAGGTCTTCATATTTTGAGGGTCTTCCAACCAGAATGGATTTTCTTCTGGCACTATAGCTGACAATATTTTGGTGATATTCACAATGTTTTCATATTCCTACACTATATCTGACAATATTCTTCTGCTATTCATAATGTTTTTAATGGCTAAACATTCAGGTGTAGTCTGTGTCTCCTTCCTACTCTGCCTTAATCTGGAATCTCCACTGAAACCTGTCCACCCTACTGGTGCTTAAAATACCATTGTCATATCTTCCAGCATCACAGTAACATGCAAGCCATCAAAATTTGACAAACTGATAGACTAGTAGTGCCACATACCTATGAGACAGTACAAAACACCATTACTTGGGACAGTGTACTTTAACCTTCAAACCAATTATCTTTGCCATGTTGTTGTTAAGTGCCGTGGAGTCTATCTAGGGTAATTGATGAGAAGGAGGTGGGTTTGAACTGCCAACTTTGTGGTTCAAACCGAACTTGTGGTCCAGTGCATTATCCACCAGTGCCATATCAGGACTCCTATACAGTTTTAAAAAGTCTTGTACAACAGATTTTCCCAATGCAGTACATAATTTGATTTATTGACTTATTCCTAGAGCATTGATTGTGTATTCAAGTAAAATGAAATCCTTGACAACTTCATTCTTTACTACATTTATCATGATGTATTTTATTGGTACAGTTGTGAGAATTCTTTTTACATTGTGTTCTTATTCATATTGAAGGTGGTATTCGTTTATCTTCATAACTTACTATTTCAATTCCTGTTTGCAACAATAGACTGAAACTGCAGGACTGGGCAGTGCTTCCTCAGTTGTGTATAGGATTGATATGAGTTGAAATCAGCTAGATGGCTTGTAACAAAAATAAGCCCACTAATAAGTGACCTGGAAAGGTAATTCATTCAAGCCCATAAGTCACTCCATGAAAGAAAAGATTTTTCAATTTAGTTCTTCAAATGTTATAGCCTTGGATACTCTATGGAGCCTTTCTGCTCTGTCCTACTGGGTCCCCATACGTTGAACTTGACTCTACAGTCCCCAGTAGAATTAACAAACCCACTCTTGATCACCTACCTGCTAAGGACGACTCAGTATTCCCTAGGATGAATGTGATATTTTTCAATGCTGAGTGTTTGTTTGTGATTTGCTCTTTGTATAAAAAACATTTTCATTATTCTTCCATCTCAATTTTATTAATCCTAGGATTTGATTTATACATAACTTCTTTTGGTAAGATTCCCCTAACATACTAATTAGAACGGGTGCCCCTTCTTTCAAGCTACTATAGTGAACATATCAACCCCAAAAAAGTCTTTACCATGCAACTGTTTATTCCCCCATTGTCGTTGTTGTTGTCAGGGGTCATCGTGTTGGAACTGACTCAGTGACCCCATGAACAGCAGAATGAAACAATGTCCAATCCTGGGCCAACCTCACTACCACTGCCACACTTGACGGCATCAATGATGCCACCTGGCTGACCCATCTTGTTGGGGGTCTTCCTCTTTTTCTCTGACCCTCCATCTTACCCAGCATGACATCCTTCTCCAGCGACTGTTCCCTCC
>NW_006408889.1:377545-380571 GCF_000296735.1 Chrysochloris asiatica | reverse complement strand
ATATATATATATATATTTAGTCCCCCATGGGAACAATTAAATATACTTTACACTTTGAGACTAGAAATGATATCTTGTTATCACACTTAGGAATGTGCATAATGCACAGTGACTACTCATTACATATTTGTTGGAACATTGACTAAATTAATTTTTTTCATATTTTTCTATTCTGTTTGGGTTATTTTTACAGAGAATCATTGGATTACAGAATATAACGTAGAAAGGAAAGTTGTGAGAGTAGAGCAGAGCTAGAATATTCCATTAGTAATGAACAAAGTGCTTTCAGTGAAATCATGAATAAGTTTAAGAATTGATAGGGAAATAAATCCTGGAGCATTAGACAGTTAATTCTAAGATTTTTGACTTCTAAAAAGTTCTTAGTTAGGATTTTACTTTGTACATTATGGTGTTGTTTTTTTTTAAAGTTTTTATTTTGAATTATGTGTTAGTTTACATGGGTGAACATTATAATTACATTCATCCTATCTTATTTTGTTTCATTGCAATGATCACAATCCCCTGCATGCATCATCAAACAACCAAAGGGTACGTCCCACATTCCTGCCCCCCAGCCACCAGCTGACAGCCTCTCTCCCTCCCAAAGTCCAGAGTCCCCAGCCTCTCCTCTGTCCATGTCATCCTCTCTGCCTCCATCCCTAGTGTCACTGTCTCCCAGGACAGGGTCTCACACATCTCTTTTCTCCCTTGATGGTTCCAAGGATCTCTGCTCCTGGACTGCAAAGTCATCCACTCTCCTCCTTTTGTTACCAAACATTTACATTTATCTTTCCAACACTCACTGTCAGACCTGATAGCAATTTCTATTGAAACATACGAGTCCTTTCTCCCTCATTTTTTATCAACCCCATCCAGACAGGTTGGAAACAATTCAGTGGAGATTCTACCTTTCCTTGTATCCTGTGGAGCTAGGTTCTCTATTAAAAACTTGTAAGCCAGTCATTTCTTGCCTTTGTAGTCCCCCATTTTGGGTAACCAATGTCTAAGTCCCCCATCCCTGTTGACCTTGTGTACCAAGGGGATGGGTGTCCATTATGTTTTTAAGAAATTTTCAGGTCTATTTAAAGAGCATTCAAAAAAATGTACTATTATGACTGATTTAAAACTACTGGCAAAAACAACAACAACAACAAACAAACTGTGTAAACAATAAGAGAGATACAAAGACAAACTCCAAAATAAATGTAAGATGTCAAATGAGATTCTAAGCTGCATTGGTGTATAAAATCAGTAGTCAGAATACTTGCTTCAATTCTGTGTCATATTTAGGTGCTTTATAAGAGTGAAATAATGCCAACATTAACTTTAATTCAACTTGCTTTTAACAAGTATTTGATGATTAATGATACCTGAAGTTTTGATGTCTTGATGAAATATATATGCGAAACAAGTAATGTTTACATAACAAAATCTTTGAATGTGTAATCTCTGGCTTTCAGATCAGAAATAAAAACCATATATATTTAAAAATAAGTATTAAAAACAAATTATAATGATATGTACTATAAATGGCATCCATTATTTAGAGAATCGATTATGATCTGAAGTATTAAATATGCACATATATCAGTTACGTTGAATTTCAGATATTTAATGAATAAAGATTTTCAAAACAACCTCAGAACTAATTATAAAATTAATAAGCTATTATCCATCTCTCTAGATGTTTCTGAACTATATCTGAATATTTAGCATTGTTTTGAGCAAGATGCTGTATATTATTTATATAAATTTGATAGCAAATTAAATATACTCAACAACTAGACATACATTTATCTTTTTCCATTAAGTTAGACCTGCAGTCAGTTCTTCAGAACTGTAGAATTATCTAAAGGGATGTTCCAAAGATGACCGAAACATTACAAGCCTCTAGTTTTGTTGAAACACAAATGACTTGAAAATGTCAGTAGCTTGTCTTAGTTTACATATATGCTTTGTATATATTTGAGATGGGACTGAAACTTGGATTATAATAATATTTTATTTTTTATATATCAGGAAAAATGTAAACTTTTGGAATATGAAATTGTTTCTGTCACTTGTAAAGTTGTTGCTTTTTTAAAATTAGCATTAAAATAAATGATTCTCATCAGTCCCCTTCTTTGTGTCCACATGATCAGTGTTAGGTGGCCATATAACATGGGCTTTTTTTCTAGTGTTTGACATATATTGTTATTTTTAAGTGATATCAATTTTGTCTAAGGAGTAGATGGTGAGTTTAAACTATGCACCTTGTGATTCAAATTAACCTTGTGATCCAGTGCTAAACCTATATAGCACCACACTAGGACTCCATATATATATTATGTGCTAAGGAAATTTCCCACCACTTGTCTGAAAATCTTATGAATATCAGAGAAACACTGTCATACATATTGCCAGAAAATTAGCCCTTCAGGTTGGAAGGCACTCAAAATGCAACTGGGGAAGAGCTGCCTCCTTAACATAGAGTTGACCATGATGATGCAAATGGAGTAAAGCCTGTGGGAGTAAAGCCAGAGGGATCTTCATTGGCTGATGGAGCACCACTGAAAAATGAAGAGAAACAGTTAAACAACCATTGATATTTGGAGCATGGACTGTATGAAGTATGAATCTAAGAAAATTAGAAATTGTTAAAAATGAAATGTAACACATAAACATTGATATCTTATGCATTAGAGAGCTGAAATGGACTGGTATTGGCCATTTTGAATCTGACAACCACATGAATTCCTATGCAAATTCAAACTGAAGCTGAAGAAAATGAAAACAAATCTACGAGAACCAAAATACGACCTTGAATATATCCCACCTGAATTTAGAGAACATACGAAGAAGAGATTTCATACATTAAACACTAAAGACTAATGACCAGAAGACTTGTGATATGACATCAAGAACATTATATAAGAAGAAAGCAAAATATATTTAAGAAGACAAGAAAGAAGGAAAAGATCAAAATGGATGTTAGAAGAGACACTGAAATTTTCTCTCCAGCATAGAGATGCTAAAGCAAATAAAAG
>NW_006408889.1:374880-375890 GCF_000296735.1 Chrysochloris asiatica | reverse complement strand
GTTTATTAAGGTAGAGGGTCATAGAAAAAGAGGAAGACCCCCAAAATATCGATTGGCAAAGTGAGAGCATCAATGGCTCAAGCGTAGCAACAATGGTGAAGTTGGCCCAAGATCGGGCAGTGTTTTGTTCTGCTGTGCATAAGGTTGTTATGAGTTGATATCGACCTGATGGCACCTAACAACAATAATTACTATCCTTGCTATGATTTCCCTGGCATCCTAAGGCCTCCTCTTACTATTTATAATGAAACATCAAGCTTGTGTGTGGAAAAGGGACCCTCTCAATGATGGTAAAATTTGCTGGTGGTATTGCATCCTGTAAGCTACTTGTTACATGTAATTCTGATAAGAATGTGCCCATCTTCCAAGAGTTAATCAGTGCTAGCACACCATGAAATCAGATATAAATTGAGTGTAAATTCCTCTCCAGGGATTGCTGTGAAATATTACTTAGGATTTCCAGGGAGCCAATCTGCTAGGGCTGCCTGTGGAATGCATGGAAGTTCTATTTAAATAATCTGTTAGAAGACAGCAATTATGTGGGATTCATTTCCCAAAATAATAATAATGTTGAAACATATTCATCTGCCATGCCACCTATGTTACCTAATCTATACAATGATTAAAAAAAAAAATCATTTTATTGTTCTAAACAGAGATTTTATCATCCTACTATTGATTATTAGATTGTCCTCATGGGGTAAAATGAATCTAAAGAAGTCATAGCAAATAGCAAACTAGGGTCAGATACAGTTGTTTTTCTTTTCTTCAGTATCATCTACATTTAATTTGTCAAGTGAGAAAATAAATATTTAATTAAAATATCCCTGTAAACAAGTTTTGGTAGTCCAATTTTCATATAATTATAATTCATCTACAAAATATTTTTCTGGAAAATTTCCAGTATTTAATATTTTATTAAAATAAGGAAGACTTTTATTGCTTCCAAATGACTCAGATGTATTTCATTCACTATATAGACAATTATTAAATCGGCCTTTACATTAATT
>NW_006408889.1:371968-373090 GCF_000296735.1 Chrysochloris asiatica | reverse complement strand
TGGAATACTCATACTTGGCAATGTTGTCCATAGCTTGTCATGATCCACACAGTCAAAACCTTTGCGTAGTCAATAAAGCACAGGTAAACATCTTTCTGATATTGTCTGCTTTTAGCCAATATCCATCGGACATCAGCAATGATATTCCTCGTTCAAAAAGTATAGCTGATATTTATTGTGATAATATTTTATGTCCATGGCCTTAATTAATTCTGAAATTTTGAGCTACGTATCTGCATTTATATATGAAAATCAGAGAAAAATAACTTGCTCAAAGCCACCCTGGTTATGAGAGGTAGGGCTGAAATGTGAACTAAGGTCTTTGCAGTCACACATGCTCTATTAAGCCATAATGCTGTACTCTGTCTAGCTCATAGGTATATCTTATTGTGCATACTGAGGAAGAGTACTATAGATTGATTCATTGCAGAGTTCCCATATAAAAATCTTCCCATATAAAAGCTCTCTTAGTGTAGTGGTTTCAAATGATGCTGCTAACCTCAAGGTCGGCTGTTCCAAACTACCAGCTTTTCTGTGGGAGAAAGTTGAGGCTTTCTGCTCCTGTAAAGATTTGCAGTCTTGGAAACCCTGTGCAGGGTCACTATGAGTCAGAACTGACTCCACAGTGCTTAACAACAACAACAATGATAGTTGAGCAAGCAATGTCCTATATTAGAAGACAGCCAATATACACAGTGACCTCATGATCCTTGGACATATCAATGATCTTGAAGATTGCACAGGACTGTTCTTGTTGTTTTTGTTAGGTTGCATCCAGTTTAGTGACCCTATTCACAACAGAGGGAAACTCTACCTGGTCTTGCATCATCCTCAAGATGATTATTCTCAAACCTATTGCTGCTGCTGCCACTGTACCTATCAATCTCTTTGGGGAACGGGATGTCTTCCTCTTTTTCACTGACCCTACTTTACTAAGTATCATGCATTTTTCCAAGGACTGGTTTATCCTGATTATATGTTCAAAGTGTGAGTGAAAAAGTCTCACCATCCTGGCTTCTAGGGAACATTCTGACGGTATTTCTTCCAGCATTTATTTATTTGTTCTTTTGTCAATCCTTGATACTATTAATATTCTTCTCCAACATTACAACACAATGCATC
>NW_006408889.1:363443-370068 GCF_000296735.1 Chrysochloris asiatica | reverse complement strand
CAGCATCAATGGGCTCAAGTGTGGCAACAATAGTGAGGTTGGCCCAGGATTGGGCAGTGTTTCATTCTGCTGTGCATAAGGTCACTGTGAATCAGTAGGACTCGATGACACATAACAACAACAATAACAACTTCCTGAAGTGAGTAAAGACTTTTTGATCTCTCTTTTTATGTTACTATTTTCTGAAGTGTGTTGAGATTGTATGACTTCTCTTCTACTTTTTACTATTTCCTGAAATGGTAACGTGCACCTTAGAAATTTGAACTAGCCAACGGATTAAATGAAAAGATTGTGCGGTCAAAGCCCTAGCCAATTGGGTAAGACACTGCCTTAAAACTTGTGTTAGGGATTACAAACCCTAGTGGACTGCCCTTTCTGTGTGCTCTCTGGCCCGTTCCTATACAGCTATGTGCATACACCCTTCTGCAGGAGTAAATTTCACTTTACCAAATAGTTTAGTCTCAGAGTGTCTTTTTGTGTGACATCGGGATTCATTTCTAACAGTTTGAAGTGCAGAGAGGAGTGTACAGCTGGTATCCATTTGACCTAGCTTGGTTAGCTATGGTTGAGCAGACCAGATAATGATAAAGATATTTAATATTGTGAGCAAGCATTAATTGCTGCAATTTGTTGGACTCAACTTTTGCTTATGGATTTTGTTGCTAAAAGTTCCAACCATAATGGAATTTTTTCATATTAGAGAACAAGCTTGTTTTCTTAGTGTACTGGGTTGATGTTCTTGTTGTTCTTAAGTGCCATCGAGTCAGTTCCGACTCACAGTGACACTGTATAGGGTTGCCAAGGAGTGGCTGGTGAGTTTGAACCACCTACTTTGAAGTTCAAACTGACCTTGTGGTCCTGTGCATTATTCCACAGCACCACACTAGGACTCCACTAGTTTTAAAATGAGAGGACAAAGGAGAATACCCACTGAATTGTTGTTGTTGTGAAATGTCGTGAGTCTGTTCCAACTCATAGCGACCCTGTAAAGGGTTTCTGAGGAGCAGCCGGTGGGTTTGAACTACTGACCTTGTGGTTCTATGTCCAGTGTTTATTATACAGTGCCACACCAGATCCCCACTGAATAGTTTCCCTCTTTTCAAGATGTGTCTGGTGAAAGGAGATTGGGAAATATGCAGATACAATTTTATGATTTCAGTTGTGAGTAACTCTTACTAGGATTAACTGATGTTGTCAAAACTGTAATTGTAGAAGATGTATTGTGAGAATAAAAGTGGGTGGCTGAAAGTAGGGCTCAGAGCAAGAATCGCCACTTCAGGTATAAGAGCTTGCTCTGAGACCTGCTTCAGGCCGGGGCCATAAGAACAACCAGGCATGGCTAGGCAAGTCCCCAACAGAATATCTTAAGAGACACAAATGCAGGGTAAAGAGCACACTCGTAAAACTGTAACAATTGAAGACTCACAGGCCAGGTGACCAGAACGGATAACAGATAAGATGAAGGCCGCAGGACTGGAAAAAGTCTTAGTACTATAGGTTACTTATGTGGATGTTATGTTTAAATCTATTGGATCCCGCGGTTTCTGAATGCTCCATTGGGTAAAAGTTGTAATCCTAGTTTGCATATCCCCCTCCCATGGTGTGTCCCAAAACCCTATATAAGGTGTGGTTTGTGAACTGCTTGGGGTGGAGCTTTGGTGAGCTGATGCAGTAACACTGCTGTAACACTGCTGTAACACCTCTGAACACTACACTGCCAGCCGCCACTCGACCCTAGCATGCTAGCTTGAATAAAGCCCGCCTGCTTTTGCATTATCTTTGTCTCTTGGTCTCCTTATTGGGTGGTGGTCTCGGACAGTATAACTAAAAGGAGGAGTAGTTTTCTTTTATTTGTGGGACAGACAATCCCAGGACTATTAGTAATGAAGAGCTTAAGTGGAGCATGGGATCCCTGCCTGGAAAAGTAGGGACAGCAGAGACAGCAGCAGAGGAGGTGTGGTGGCATGAAAAGACGGAGTAACTGAACTCTAGGTCCTGAACTGTGTGCCTATGGGCATAAGGCTGGCTTGCAGAATGTGCCCTTTGTATTTTTGAATCAATATTTTTTTTGTTTTGTTTGCATGTGTGCATCAAATACTTTTGCTTTGCTCATTTGTGACATTTAAGATGAAAATGGGTCCAGTGTATTTTCAGTTGTATGTGCTTTAGTTATATCATGTTAGGCACAGCTAACAATTTCTTTATTTAAAGATTATGCATATAGTTTATATGTGTCAAGTTGAAAGGGTAGAATGTAATTGCTAGGGTTTTGTGCCAACTTGACTAGGCTAGGATTTCCAGATGTTTACCAGATGGGATGTTTATTCCCATGGTGATGAAACCTAATACATGAGTGGCTATGAGTAGCCAATCAATCGAAGGGATGCTTCCTTGGGGGTGTAGCATGCTCCCAATATAATGGGCATGAGGGAGTGACTCTCTCTTTCTGTTGGGGACCTGGAACTATACAATTGTAACATAATAAAACATTCTCTAAATACATTTTTAAAAGGCCTTAGGTATATTTTATTTATTAAAATTTCTTCTTATTGCACCATGTGTGTAACTAAGAAAGAGGAGTATCATGGCTTGATTGAAATACTTCCTTTTTATATAAAATGTATTATTTTGAAAAATTAGAGAAAAATTTTCTAGTGAAAATTATTTGATTTGTTTTCTTATACTTATGATTCAATCTTCAGGCTGATGTCCCTTTTTGTTTACTTGCTTTATTTTATTTTATTTTAATGTCAAGATCTCCTAGTAATTTGCTACTCTAGGTTTAGGCCAAAGACCTGTGTCAAGGGCATCTTAAAGTAGACTTTTAGAAATGCAGACTCTCAGTTCCCACCCAGACATACTGAATCAGCACCTGTTTTTTTACCAGGATCCTTAGATGATTCAAGGCACATTAAATTTTGAGATGCACTGTCCTAGCATGCCATCAGAATGCTTTAAAATAGCCTTGGGAACAAGAGAGTAAACAAAGGCATTATAATCTTTCAAGGCTCAACTGCTCTATTTTGATATTCCTATACTTCCTAATGGGAACAGAAGCTATTTCATAAATAAGCAATCAGCTGTAAGGCTTACCTTGGTTCCTAACATCAGCCACTTGTTCTCTACAGTAAGATCACTTGATTTTCAGGTATAAGACTGCTTCACTTTGCCTACAATTTTTCTAAAAGGAGATGATTATCAACTTCAAACTTGTATTCTATATTTTAGCCTTAAATCATTCTAGTGCTTTCTGTATTCCTGCAGTTTATATAATTTGGCTTTTTCTCTTGTTCACTGTTACTGAATACTCGTGCTAACAAGGACTCAAGGCTAACAGGAAATACCACTCCACCGTAACCCTAAGCTTGCAGACACTAGGCTCTTGTTCAGTGGGTAAGCAAACCAAGCTCCCCTACTAAATGAATAAAGACACTTAAGTAAATTCCCTGTTCAAGGTTAGTCAGCTATACTTGCTCCTAGGGTGGGGAAAGCCACTTCTGTGTCTCCTGCTCTGGTTCTTGGTTCTGCTGCTCCTCTTGTCACTCTTCTGGCTTTCTGGCCTTAGGCTGAGGAGGTTCAATGCACAAGGATCTCAGGGTCTAACAGATGTACTCTATTCCTGGCTTGTCTTTTTTTTTTTTTTAAGTTTTTATTATGAATTGAGTGATGGTTTACATGGGAGAACATCAGCTTTACATTCATCCTATTGTATTTTGTTCCATTGTGATGACTACAATACCCCTATTCAACAGCATTTGCTTCCATTCCCAGTGCTTTTTTTTTTTTTTTTACACGTACACCTAAGCTCTCAGGAATGTATAACAATTCAAGCAACCAAAGGGTACAACCCACAAGTCTGTCCCCCAGCCATCAGCATACAGCCCCACTTTATCCCTGAGTCCAGAGTCCCCAGCTGCTTCACCACTCCACATCATCATCTCTGACTCCATCTCTGGCATTGCTGCTTCTTTGGATAGGGTCCCACACTCATCTCTTCTCCCTTGATGGTCCCAGGTTCCTGTGCTCCTGGACTGCAAGATCAACCACTCCCCTCCTTTCGTTACAAAGCTTCTACCTTTACATTTGCAACAATCACAATAAGTCTTGATAACAACTATTTACTATTGAACCACAAGATTCTTATTCCCATCTCCTTTCACCTGGATCATCTTTGATGGTAGTGAAATCATTCCTCTTAGTTCTGAGATGGTTCATTTTATACACTTGCTAGAATTTCAAGTTTTTACAAGTACAATTAACTCTGCTAACAGCATTCTATCATTATTTGCTCCCATCTTCTTGTACCCAAGTCCTGGAAGAGCAGAAATGTTTTGTGGTGGGAGTTACAGACTTGACTAGAAAAACATTAGATAATTCACTATACCACAGGTCACTCTCTGATTCTTCTAGCCAAAGTCCCTTTCATGGATGGGTTAACTTTTCCCATGTTATTTTAACTGTAAACACATCCATAAATGGTCCTAAGCAAGCCACCTGATGGTTTTAACTAACCCGTTTTATATATATAGTTTATAAATTGCACATCCATATCATCCCACTACTTTGTAGACAAACATGTTCCTTGATATGCTGAATCTTCTGTTCTAGTTGAAACTTTAGGCACCTGCATTCATAAGTAAAGTGTACTCCAGAGCAAGCTAAGAACATGTAGCAATTTACACCAGTTCAAAGAATCAAACATCTTGATATGGTTGGAGTACAGTAAGTTCAGCCTTAGTTATCCATGGTGGTCCAAATAGATACCAGCTGCATGCTGTGATTCCACACACTCTTCACTGCACTTCATACCAGTTGACTCCTTCACTCTCTCTCAGCCTTATGTCCCCAATGGGGTAACTCAGTGCCCATAAGTCTACACAACTGCCTTCCTACTTCCTCAATTCATTTCTCCAATGCTGAATTCTCACCAACTTCCATTCATCAAGTGGACATAGGTGGTCAATAGTGAGCTTACTAGTTTGTCTCCTTGTTGTTGTTACATGCCATTGAGTCGGTACTGACTCATACGACCTTATGCATGGCAGACAAAAACACTGCCAGATCCGGGGCCAACCTCACTACCATTGCCATGCTTGAGTCCATTGATGCTACCACTTGGCCAATCCATCTCATTGGCGGTCTTCTTTTTTTTCTCTGACCTTCCACCTTACCAAACATGATCTCCTTCTCAAGTGACTGGTCCTCCTGACAATATGTCCAAAGTATGAGAGATGAAGTTTGGCCATCTTGGACTTCAAGGAGCATTCTGGCTGCACTTCTTTCAAGACAGAATTGTTCTTTTGGCAGCCCATGGTACTTTTAATATTCTCCTTCAACACCATAACTCATAGGCATCAATTCTTCTATGGTCTTCCTTATTAACTGCCCAATTTTTGCATGCATGTAAGGTTAATGAAAATACCATGGCTTGGGTCAGGTGCACCTTAGTCCTCAAGCTGACATCTTTGCTCTTCAACACTTTAGAAAGCTCTCGTGTAGCAGATTTGCCTAATGAAACACATCATTTGACTTTTTGACTGCTGTTTCCATGAGTATTGATAGTTAATCCAAGAAGAACGAAGTCCTTGACAACTTCAATCTTTTCTCCGTTGATAAGAATATTGTTTATTGGTCCGATGGTGAGGATTTTTGTTTTCTTTACATTGAGATGTAATCCATACTGAAGGCTGTGTTCTTTGATCTTCATCAGCAGATTTGCCTAATGTAATACGACATTTGATTTCTTGACTGCTGCTGCTGTGAGTATTGATAGTTGATCCAAGAAGAATGAAATCCTTCACAACTTCAGTCTTTTCTCCTTTGATAAGAATGTTGTTTATTGGTCCAGGGGTGAGGATTTTTGTTTGCTTTACATTGAAATGCAATCCATACCAAAGGCTGTGCCCTTTGATCTTCATCAGTAAATGTTTTAAGACCTCTGCACTTTCAGCAAGCAGGGTTATATCTTCTGCATATCGCAATTTGTTAATGAGTCTTCTTCCAATCATGATGCCACGTTTTTCTTCATTTAACCAAGCTTCTCAGATTATTTGTTCAGCATACAGCTTGAATAAGTGTGGTGAAAGAATACAACCTTGTCGCAAACCTTTCCCAATTTTAAACCAGTCAGTGTTCCAGTGTTCTATTCAAACAACAGCCTCTTGGTCCAAGTACAGATTCTTCATGAGCACAATTAAGTGTTCCGGAATACTTTTACTTCGCCATGTTGTCCACAGATTGTCCTGATCCACACAATCGAAAGCCTTTGCATAGTCAATAAAGCACAGGTAAATATCTTTCATATATATCTCTGCCAAGATCCATCAGACATCAACAATGATATCTCTCGTTCCATAGGCTCTTCTGAATCCAGCTTGAACCTCTGGAAATTCTCTGTCATTGTATGGTTACAGCTATTCTGTATTACCTTGAGTAAAACTTTACTTGCATGGGATAGCAAAGAGATTTTTCCGATGATTTCTGCATTCCATTGGGTCATCCCTCTCTGGAATAGCACAAACACAGATCTCTTCTGATCAGTCAGCCAGATAGTTGTCTTCCAAATTTCTTGGCAGAGATGAGTGAGTGCCTCCTGTGCCACCTCACTTTCTTGAAAGATTTCAAT
>NW_006408889.1:356201-362438 GCF_000296735.1 Chrysochloris asiatica | reverse complement strand
CTGATCTGGATACTCTCTTTTAACAATGAATGCAACACCATTCCTCTTCAATTTGTCATTTCTGGCATAGTAAACTATGTGGTCTTCAGATTCAAAATGGCCATTACCAGTGCATTTTAGCTCATTAGTGCCTAAGATATCGATGTTTATGCATTTCATTTCATTTTTGACAACCTCCAAATTTCCAGATTCATACTTCGTACATCTCATGTTCTGATTTTCATTGAATGTTTACAGCTGTTTCTCTCCATTTTGAGTCGTGCCCCATCAGCAAATGAAGATCCCACAGGCTTTTCTCCCATGGCCTTTACTCCATTCGGGTCATCATGGTCAACTCTACTTTGAGGAGGCAGCTCTTCCCAGTAGCATTTTGAGTGCCTTCCAACTGGAGGGGCTCATTTTCCAGCAGTATATCTGACAGTGTTTCTCTGCTATTCATAAGGTTTTTAGTAACTACATATTCGAAAGTAGTTTGTCACTCCGTCTTCTTAACCTGTCTTTGTTTTGAAGCTCATCTGAAATCTGTCCACAATTGGTGACCCTGCTGGTATTTAAAATACTGGTGGCATAGCTTTCAAAATCACAGCAACTCACAAGCCACCACAGTATGACAAATTGACAGATGAATGATGGGGCTGTCTGCTTGCTGGCTCCTTTTAACTTTCAGTCCTTGAATGGAGTTTTCTCTGATGGGCACAAACTTTTCCTGCCTTCATGCATCCAATGGAAAATTGATTGCTTGAAACTCAAAATGCCAGTAATTTTTCTTTCTGTAGGTCTTTCCTTCACAGGTAAATCTGCAATTCTCTCTGCAGTCCTAGGTGGGACTCAGGTTTTTACCTAAACTCCTTACTTTATAAAGCCCTATTTCTTCTAGGCAATTTCTAGCTCCCTTTTTAACATATCCAAAAAGTATAGGCTGAAGGTAGACAAACTAGCTTCCTGTAATAAAGATAACCATATTAACTACCAAAACTCAAGAAGGTCCAGTTTATACCATTACATAGAATATACATTGAGTATCCATATTTCTTTCTCAAGAATTGCATTTTCTTTTCATCACTTTACCCACCATCCTGATATCTTATATCTGTTGATTTGTGACTCATTCTGTCCATAGTTTACTCCTGGATTTTTTGTGTCACTCATTGTTGCTGCTATTGCTAAGGGACACTGAGTTGTTTTAGGCACATGGTTATCCATCATAGGGTTTCTGAGGAGTCATTGGTGAGTTTGAACCTCCGACTTTATGATTAGCAGTTCAGTTTTATCCTACAACACCATATCCATTAGCTAGATTATTATGTTCTTCTCAGCTCATATTTTCTATTACTATTTGATTTTCATAGCCTATTTTGGTGAGCTATGCAAGCATTAATTAGATTTGTGTTTTATTAACTCAAATTTATCTCAAGATTTGCAATGGATATATTTTTTTCTTCCTGATAGGTGGATCAAATTCCAGATTGCAGGGACTTCTTTTGTAGTAGGTCAATATTGTTGCTAAGTGCCATTGAGTTGCTTCTGGCCCATAACCACTCTGTATAGGATTTCTGAGGAGCAACTTGTTTGCTTGAACCATCAATGTTGTGGTTCAAACCTACTTTTCAGTCCAGTTCATTAACCCACAGCATCACACCAGAAATCTTTTGACAATATGTCCAAAATGAATGACAAATACAGATAAACTTGTAGTGACTTAATTACTATGGTGTTGTTGTTAAGTGTCGTTAAGTCAATTCCAACCCATAGTGACCCTGTATAGGGTTTCCAAGGAGCAGCTGGTGAGCTTGAACCATCGACATTGCAGTTCAGATGAATTTGCAGTCTGATACATTAGCTCACAGTGCCACACCAGGACTCCTTAATTACTATAGCTAGCATTTAAAAATGTATAGGTTAAATATGAACTTGCAAAAATTGTGTCTCTTTTCCTTTAAAACTATATTCTGTTGACTTTACTTGGTGAAGAGCTGTGCTTTCAAAATTATTGAACTTATAAAACATAGTAACTTTGATTATTTTCGACATTTCATTCAGAATACACTAAGAGCAGAACATATTATTAATTCATTATGTGAAATGGAAGTTTTGGCAAAAATATCAGAAAATGACAAAAGGTCATTCACAAAATTATATTTAAAAAAAGAAAGCTGGCATTAGGTCTGGTTTTGAACTTAAGGAAAATAATACCAATCTCAAATCTACACTGTCTGGTCTTTTATTTTTTTTCTCTGAAACAGAATTGTTACTACCACCAGGGTATCTTGTTTTTGATGTTTTGTGCCAATCTTATGCTGTCTGCAATGTTTTTTCCTCTACTCTGTGCTTCAGTAGTATTTATGTTGCCTGATGTCTAACATGTTGGAGTAAAATGCATTATTTCCCATCCCCTGTGTTAAATGAACTCACATCCTCTCTATATTTCACTATGTTCTCTCTTTTCTACAAGAAATATTTCATCTCTTTATCATAAAATATAGTTCCATAATTCTCTTCTCATTGAATCCCTGGTGTCTATTTGTTCTGTCACCAAATCATTCTTTTCATAACTTAGAAATTATTTGGAATATCTCCATGTCCCACATCCTTTTTAGTGGATTTGTGTAATTTCTACAAGCACACATATGTGCATGCACACACATACACACTTACAAACTCACAAAAACAAAAACAAAAACAAAAAGGAAATAAAACTAGTTCAACCTGCTTCACCTTATCATTTTAAAACATTCTCACATATACAAGCACGCATGATTTTTGTGTGTTTGGTAGTGGTGTTGGCTGTGCATAGTCATTTCCAACTCAGAGATTCTACAGGATTTCCGAGGCTGTAAATCTTTAGGGAGTAGAAAGCCTTGTGTTTCTCCCACAGAATAGCTGGTAGTTTCGAATTTAAAATGCTCATGCAGTAATTAAAAGTAATTACTACTTAATGACAGTGGTTTGAAGCCACCAATTACTGTATGGGAAAAAGATATGTCAGTCAGCTTCAATATGCAGTTTTGGACATCCTGGTCTAGTGTATGATGCAATAATGTTGTTGTTGTGTTTAGATGCTATTGAGTCTGTGCCAACTTATAGCAACCCTGTGTACAACAGAAACAATGTCCGGTACTTCACAATCTTCACAGTTATAATGTTTGAGCCCATTGCTGCTATCACAGTGCCAGTTCATCTTGTTGGGGGGTTTCCTCTTTTTCACTGACCTTCCAATTTACTATGCATGATGTCCTTCTCCAGAGTTCTGGGACCCCAAAATAACATGTCCCAAGTATGAGAGAGTGCTTCTAAGATGCATTCTGGTTATACTTCCAACACAGATTTGTTTTTTCTCTGGCAGTCCATGGTACTTTCAATATTCTTCTCCAATACCATACTTCAAATGCACCAATTCGTATATAGTTTTCCTTAGTCATTATCCAACTTTCAACTGCACCTGAGGCTATTGAAAATACCATAGCTTAGGTATTTTCAGGTATACCTTAGTTCTCAAACTGACAGCTATGATATTTAATACTTTAAAGAGGGCCAGTATAACAGATTTGCCTTGTGTACTAAACAATTTGGTATCATGACTGCTACTCCCATGAGTGTTGATTGTAAATCCAAACATAAGAAGTGTTTGGCAGTATCAATCCTTTCTCCATTTATCATGATGTTACTTTACTAATCCAGTTGTCAGGATTTTGGTTTGCTTTACATTGAGGTGCAATCTATATTGAAGGCTATAGTTTTTAAAATTTCATCATTAACTATTTTACATCCTTTTCAGATACAAGAGTAAGGTTTCATTATCTGAAGAATGCAGGTTTTTAATGAATTTTCTCTAATTCTGATATCACACTGGTCTTCATATAATTCAGTTTCTGGAATTAATTGCTCATATACAAATTTAATAAGTGTAGTGAAAGTATACAAGTTTGACACACACCTTTTCTGGTTTTAAACCATTCACTATCTCCTTGCTCTGTTCTAACTTGTTCTAGATCTATGTACAGGTTCTTTATGATCACAATGAAAAAATACCCATTCTTGTAAAGCTATCAATAATTTGTTATGTTGTACACAGTCAAAAACCTTTGCATAGTGAATAAAACACAAGTATTTGTGGTCTGTACTTTCTGGCAGAGTTCTGGTGTAGTGCTATGGGCTAATGCAATGGACTGCAAAGTCATTTGAATAACAAAATCAGTGGTTCAAGCTCCTCAGCCACTCCTTGGAAACCTTATACAGGGTCGTTATGGGTTGGAAATGACTCGACAGTACTTAAAAACAACAACAACTTTCTGCCAAGATCCATCTTTCTTTCTTTTTAATTATTAATTGAGTGATAATTTACATGGGACAACATCATCTTTACATTCATCCTATCGTATACCATTTCATTGCAATGATTACAATCTCTTCCATGCATCATCATTCAACAGCATTTGCTTCCCATACCTTTGTGTGTGTGTGTGTGTGTGTGTTTTGTTGTTTTTTGATGTACACTGAAGCACTAAGGAATATATAACCATTTAAACACCCAAAGGGTACATCCCGCAAGCCTGCACCCCCAGCTATCAGCACACATCCCCTCTCTATTCCTGAGTCCAGAGTCCCCAGCTGCTCCAACTCTCCATGTCATCGTCTCTACCTCCATCTCTGGCATCACTGCTTCTCTGGATAGGGACCTGCACTTTGCTTTTCTCCCTTGATAGTCCCATGGTACTCCACTCCTGGATTACAAGATCAACCACTCCCCTCCTTTTGTTACAAGATGTCTACCTTTACATTTGTAACACTCGCAATCAGTCTTGACAGGAATTATTCACTATTGAACCACAAGAGTCTTATCTCCATCTCCTTTCACCAGCCCTATCCAGACATGTTGGAAACCACTCAGTGGAGATACTACCTACCACCCACACCCTCTGAAACTAGGCTCCCTCTTGAAAGCTTGTAAGCCAATCACTCCATGCTTTGTACTCCCTCCAACCCCATTTTAGATAGCCAGTGTCTAAGTTGCCCATCACTGTCAACCCTGTGTACCAAGGGGGTGGGAATGAGCCTTACTGTAAAGATTTGTACCCTCTTTTTGCTACTACATCCATAAGTAGAGGTTAAGTTCAACAAATTGTAGTGGATTACTCTTTTTTACACCTCTTCTTTCTTCCTTTAGTCAAGTTCTGATCATCTATCCATTGAAGCAGGTCAAATGGGTACTATCTGCAAGTATGTGTGTTCTTGTGCATCTCCACTCACTTCATATCAGCTGGACACTTCACTCTCCATTCTAGTCCTCTGTGGCCATGTCCCTTTCCCTGGGCCCAGGAGTCCACAGATCTTGCCATACTGCTTGTCAACCAGGTCTCAATTCAGGTTGACAGGAGTCTACTGAACATGGTAGGGCTTAGCTCACAACTTCATTGCTGTTTTTCTCCCACTTTCCCTTATCAGTAGACCAATGTTGTCATCAGCAAGATCACTTACCTGCTTGTGTATTCCTCTTGAGTCTCAGTCTTGGAAAGCAGTTTGCCCTGAAGGGACTCAACTGCTTGCCAGTGAACAACTTGCTTGTTCTTATAGTAGTCAATCACACTGCCATTATTCTTTTTGATTTTTCCTTCTGATCTTTCTTTAAAAAAGTATCTCCTGTTCTTCTAGCCACTCCAGGCTGGTTTGCCTGTCCTTTCAAGGGGAAATTTCCCACCTCAGAAGATTCTGTTTGGGAAGATCCATCTTTCAACAGGAATGATATGCTTTTTTTACATATTCTCTTCTGAGTCCAGGTGGAATTTCTAGCAGTTCTTTATTGATATTCTGCTGTAACCATTTTTTAAATTATCTTCAGCAAAATTGTATTTGTATATGATATTAATGATATTGTTTGAAGATTTCCAGGTTCCACTGGGTGACCCTCCTTTGTGTTGGGCACAAATATGTATCTCTTTCAATGAGTTGGCCAGGTAGCTGTTTTCCAAAATACCTGGCATACATGAATGAGCACACTAGTATTGCATCAATTTGTTTAAAGACTTCAATTTATATTCCATCACTTTCTAGAGGCTTGTTTTTCACCAGTGTCTCAATGATGCTTGGACTTTTTCCTTAAGTAATGTCTGCTTTAGGATAATATCCATGCGCCTACAGGGAAGCCCAGTTAATATAACTATTATTCAAATTTATGCACCAACCACTAAAGCCAGTGAACATGAAATAGAAGAATTCTACCAACTTCTTCAATCTGAAATC
>NW_006408889.1:352621-353817 GCF_000296735.1 Chrysochloris asiatica | reverse complement strand
ATTGGCCAGGTGGCATCATTGATGGACTCAAGTGTGGCAGCGGTAGTGAGGTTGGCCAAGGATCGGACATTGGTTCGTTCTGCTGTACATGGGGTCGCTTTGAGTTGGTTCCAAATCGATGGCACCTGACAACAACAATGTCTGCTTTTGATCGTACGCTATCTCTTGCAATTGTTGAACATAGACCAAGACCTTTTGAGCAGTTACTCTGTGTATTCCTTCTCTCTTCTTTTGATTATTTTTGCACCATTCAGTATTTTGACCATGCTGTTGTTGTTAGGTGCCATTGAATTGGTACTGACTCATAGTGACCTTATGCACAACGGAATGAAATACTGCCCGGTCCTGAGCCAACTTCACAATTGTTGACACACTTGAGTCCATCGATGCTGCCACCTGGCGAATCCATGTCGTTTGAGGGGTCTTCCTTTTTTTCTCTGACCCTCCACTCTACCAAACATATTATCCTTTTCCAGTGATTTGTCCCCCCTGAAAATATGTCCAAAATATGAGAGACAAGGTGTGGGCATCTTGGCCTCCAAGGAGCACTCTGGCTGCACTTCTTCCAGCACAGATGTTTGTTCCTTTGGCAGCCCATGGTACTGTCTATAATCTCCTTCAACACCATAACTCTAAAGCATCAATACTTTTATATATTAGGGTGGAAATTCTCAATAGGGTATGAGAATGAACCTGCTCAAAGTCCTGGTTTGAATAGACATTTACTAATAGCAATTAATTTTCAATAAAGGGGCTGAACCAAAATAAAATGATGTGAAATAAGTTTGTGTCTTCAAAATTGCTTTACTCACAATTTCCTTTAGTGTCTTGCATTGTTACTTGTAATTAATAGTGAATGTTACATTTAGGTCCAATTGCTTTATCCTTTTTCCACATCCTCTTTGAATCTGGCTTGAAACTATGGGATTTATCTGTCAATGTATGCTTGCAGCCATTTCTGTATTACCTTTAGTACAACTTTACTTGCATGGGATATCAAAGATATTGTTCAATGATTTCCGCATTCTGTTGGGTCACCTCTCTTTGGAATAGGCACAAATACAGATCTCTTCCAATCAGTTGGCCAAATAGTTGGCTTCCAGATTTTTTTGCATAGATGAGTGAGTGGCTCCAGTAGGCTCACTTTCTTGAAAGATTTCAATTTTTATTCCACCAATTCATTCAATGCACCTTGG
>NW_006408889.1:346747-352466 GCF_000296735.1 Chrysochloris asiatica | reverse complement strand
GTGAAATGCTGAGTGTGTTCTTCTTTTTTGGCTTTCTGATTCCAGATCTTTGCACATTTTGTTGTAATATTTTACTTTGTCTTCTCGAGCTGAACTTTGAAATTTTCTGTTCAGCTCTTGGACCTCTTCATTTCTTCCATTTGCTTTAGCATCTCTATGCTGGAGAGCAAGTTTCAGAGTCTCTTCTGACAAGTTTGATCTTTTCTTTCTTTCTTGTCTTCTTAATGAATTTTTGCTTTCTTCCTGTATGATGTTCTTGATGTCATCCCACAACTCTTTTGGTCTTCAGACTTCAGTATTTAATGTATCAAACCTGTTCTCAAGATGATCTCTAAATTTAGGTGGGATATATGCAAGATCATATTTTGCATTAGCCAAATCTGCTGCACAAGAATTTTTTAATGTGTTGAAGAGCAAAGATGTCAGCTTGATGACTAAGGTGTGCCTGACCGAAGCCATGGTATTTTCAATGACCTCATATGCATGTGAATGCTGGACAGTGAATAAGGAAGACCGTAGAAGAATTGATGCATTTGAATTATGGTGTTGGAAGTTGAATATTAAAAGTGCCATGGACTGCCAAAGAAACAACGTATCTTTGTGAAAGAAATGCAGCCAGAGTGTTCCTTGGAGGCCAGGATGGCCAGACTTAATCTCTCATATTTGGGACATGTTTTCAGGAGGGACCAGTCTCTGGAGAAGGATATCATGTTTGGTTAGCTGGAGGATCAGAGAAAAAAAGGAATATGCCCAATGAAATGGATTGGCAAAGTGGCAACATCAATGGGCTCAAGTGGGGCAACAATTGTGAGGTTGGCCCAGAACTGGACAGTATTTCATTCTGTTGTGCATAGGGTCAGTATGAGTTGGTATGACTCAAATGGCACCTAACAACAACAGCTTTATTATGCTCTTTTATCTTGCAGTGTTTATTACATGGAGGATGTTACCATGGATATCATTATGCTACCAAAACTGTTTCCTTCTGGTTGCTCAAAATGTAAAAAGATTGGATAATAAAATGCCAAGAAGTAAAATTTTAACTACTAAAAGGTTAGTAGATTTATGTTTAAAGTGAACATTTCTAAGGTACTTTTCTCTGTTATGAATATATTCATTAGAAGGAATAATATGGTTTAATAACCTTTAAATATATTAAGTTATTATTTTATTACCAATTATGCTAAAAAATTATTCCTTCCCAGAGAAAGATTTGGTTACTATCATTATAAATGGAATCAATTAGGTCCACTAAGTATAAAGTCACTTGCCATCTTCTGCAATCCATATTCTTGATTATATCATAACAGTGACTCTCCAGATACTTCTAATTCATTTAATATGAATTCAATTGCTTCTAATAAGTGGTGAAAGTATGGGGGTGACTGTAATGGGTTTGATATATCTGAATTTAAACATTTTGGAGGACAGGAATCAGGGTAAAATGGCATAGCATTAGCATTGCCCACTCCTCTGCTTAGTTTCAATCTTTTGTTAAAATTGTATATATTGACTTATTCTGAATATCAGAACAGTAGAAATGCTAGTTAGCTAGTTAGACACCAGCTGTTGGATTACTTTCCTTTATGTTTTTATTAAGTTGTTGTTGTTGAGTGTCATGGTATTGGTTCCAACTCATAACAACCCTGCAGAAGGTTTCCAATGAGTGACTTGTGCGTTTCAACCATCAACACTGTAGTAAACAATCCATTGCTTATCTTACATGGATATTTAAATAACATTTTATTGAATTCTCAATTTGACTTGCTTCATCATTTCATTCAGCTTTTTCCTACAACATCAGCTGTTTACAGAGCTTCTCCTGTACATTCTATGTAAGCAATTCCCAAACTTAAGGACTTTTTCTACATTTACTGTTATTATTATTATTTTGTATCACTAATAAATTAGGAAAGGTGTGTGACAGGGTTATATTCTTTCACCATACTTATTCAACCTGTATGCTGAGCAAAAAATCCAAGAAGCTGGGTTATATGAAGAAAAATGTGGCATCAGGATTGGAGGAAGACTCATTAACAACCTGTGATATGCAGATGATACAGCCTTGCTTGCTGAAAGTGAAGAGAACTTAAAACATTTACTGATGAAGATCAAAGAGCACACACAGCCTTCAGTATGGATTGCATCTCAATGTAAAGAAAACAAAAATCCTCACCTCTGGACCAATAAACAACATTCTTATCAACTGAGAAAAGATTGAAGTTGTCAAGGACTTCATTCTTCTTGGATCAACTATCAACACTCATGGAAGCAGCAGTCAAGAAATCAAATGATGTATTGCATTAGGCAAATCTGCTACACAAGACCTTTTTAAAGTGTTGAAGAGCAAAGATGTCAGCCTGAAGACTAAGGTACACCTGACCCAAGCCATGGTATTTTCAATAACCTCATATGCATGCAAAAGCTGGACAGTGAATAAGAAAGACAGTAGAAGAATTGATGATTTTGAGTTATGGTATTAGGGGAGAATATTGAAAGTATCATGGGTTGCCAAAACAACCAACAGATCTGTGTTGGAAGAAGTGCAGCCAGAGTGCTCTTAGGAGGCCAGGATGGTCAAACTTCATCTCTTATACTTCAGACATATTGTCAGGAAGGACCAGTCACTGGAGAAAGGATATCATGCTTGGTAGGGTGTAGGGTCAGAGAAAAAGAGAAAGATTCCAGAGAGATGGAATGACAAAGTGGCAGCATCAATGAGCTCAAGTGTGGCAACAATTGTGAGGTTGGCTCATGATTGGGCAATGTTTCATTCTGATGTGCATAAGGTCACTATGAGTTGGTACCAAATTGATGGCACCTAACAACAACAACAATTACCACATGATATTCTATATTGTAACAAATGTTTCTGTTTCACCAACTAGAATATAATTTCAATGAAGGTAAATGCCTAGTCTATTTCCTTATTTCTGATCCCTAGTATGAAGAGAAATTTTAGGTAAATAGTAAATGATAAGTAAACAAATTTTCTGAGTGAATAAAGGAATACATTTTCTACCATGGACTTTGTCATGAGGTAAACCATACAGTTATCTTGAAAATAAGGAATGGTCATGCATATCTTTGATGACCCTTAGACATATGCAGAGTGGTAGGTTTAGGTGTTTTTTATTATTGCTTTTATTATTGCTTTAAAAATATAGATAACATTGCTTTTGTTGTTGTTGTTAGGTGCTGTTTAATCATTTTTTACTTATAGTAACTCTTTACACAACAGAATGAAGCACTGCACCATATTTTCAATTGTTACATTTGAACCCATTGTCGCACCACTGTGTAATCTTTCTAGTTGGGAGCCTTTCTTTTTTTCTTTTGATCCTCCACTTTTCCAAGCATGTTATCTTTCTTCAGGTTGTCCTCCCTTACAACATGTTCACAATGTAAGAAGCAAAGTCTCACCATCCTTATTTTCAGGAGAATTTGAATAACACAGCATTTGACATTTCAACATTTTTAATGTGTGCAATTTAGTGAGAATAGCTTCATGTGTTGTAGTGTGCAACCATCACCAATATTCATTGCCAAATATTTTATCTCCATAAATAGAAACTCCATGCTACTTAAGTAAAGACTTAACCTTTTCCTGAGCCTTCCCATGTCTGACAACCACTACTAGTTTTTTATCTCTATATATTTCCTTATGCTAGATACTTTATGTTAATAAGATCATATAATATCTGTCCATTTGTGACTTACTTTTTTCAATAAGCATAATGTTTTCAAGCTTCATTCTTGTTTTAAAATGTATCAGAAATACCTTTCTCTTAAGTACTCTATTGCTTGCATATTCCGTATTTTGTGTATCCATTCATCTTAGATATTAAATATGTCCTTAGATATTAAAATGTCCTTAGATATTAAAAAATGTCAAAGAAATAAAGGAAGAATCAAGTCAACTGAATGAAATAGAGCATGGGCTTACCTATCCTCAAAGGTTCTTATGTACCATGGGGGAAATCTTGATTTAATTATTGGTCAATGCAAAATATAGTCACCACCCGTCTATGAGTGGAAGTTGAACAGGTTTCAACAAGAGTTTCTAGATTAAGATGAACTAGGAAGACAGACTTGATGATCTTCTTCAGAAAATCAGTTAATGGAAACCCATGGATTACAACAGTCTGATTTTGTTGTACAGGGAGGTCACTGTGAGTTGGGAGTTGGTTCCATGGCAGCCACTACCACCACCACCACCACCACCAATGCATCCTTCAATTCTCATCTGAAAATGAAGTCAGTAGGCTATCTTATTAATTATAGTTGTTTATATAAAAATATTAAATCTTCCAAAGAGTCATATTTTTCATTACAAATATTTAATTTTAAAATATTACTTAATATTGCTTAAAAGAGAAAATCCTTGAAAACACTGTTCTTGCAGCTATGTGAAAATGCAGAGCAATTTCATTTGGAACAAAGTGTAAATTCTTAAGAAAAACAAATTTAAGTAGATAACGATCTTCCTGGATTTTTTTTTTTTTTAATTTATGTTTTCATCTATATACCATGTCATTGCACACATGCCTCTGGGCACTATTAGAAATGATCAAGACAATATTAACAATTGATCTTCTACATCTAACTCAGGATAAAATTTAAGCTAAATCAATAATTTACTATTGTACAACACTTTGCTATAATTTACTTCTAAGGTAATTCACTGTGTATGTGAACAAATGAGTGAAAACTTCATCCCCAAGTGTGTCTTCAATTTGGCCTTAAGGCATTGTTGAAAATGTCATTTTATTTACTCTCATATTTTACCTGGTCTAGACAGCTATGACTTTGGATCTACTACTACAATTAATTTTTACACGTTTCAATGCAGTAGAAGTGGTTCCACAGGTGTCATTCATATTCTTACACTAACTCATAAACGTCGGGCTTTCTATTAGATTTATGGAAAACCCAGCATGAGAAAATCACTTTATAATCTGTTGGAAACTCCCAGGGGTTAGATTATTTCCTGGGAATAAATGTGTGACTGTGTGAGAGAGATAGAATCAGAGCTGAAAATTTTCTTGTCCATTCCAGTACACCTCTGCTAAATGACTAAGCAGTGTGGTGAGAATATGGAAGAGGGCCCCACTAGGGAATTCCCAGGGGGCTGATAAACAAATCTTGTGTCTAGATCATCTGTATCCTCTAGTTCTGGCTTGACCTGGCCATTTAAGGGCAGATTTTCTTTTCTTTTCTAGGTTTTTAGATAAATTATAATGAAAACTGATGTCCCCCAAACAAAATAAAAACACAGTATTGAGACAAAAAAAATTGTTACTCCCCAAACCCAAACTGACTACCTGGAAGTAAATTATTAACAGAATGAACACAAATTCTCAGGCTGCATGAGAATCAATAATGTTATTTATGGCTGGGTCCTAAGTGGATCACTAGGGTTCTGATTCTTCCTCCGGTTAATTAAATGACATTACACAAGTCATTTGTATTTCCAGTTTTCACAGGATTTCCTCATGTTTAAAATGGGTATAATGATTCCTGTCCAAAGCACTGTTAAAGAGATAAAATGAGGTTGTGGCTACAAAAGGAACTGAAAAACTTTTACAATGCTTTCCAAATAGAATTATGAATAAGAATCTGTGGCTATGTGGATGTGTGTATGTTTGTCTGTGTAAATTGATGTAATATATATATATATATTGTTGTTGTTGTTATGTGCCATCGAGTTGGTTTCGAC
>NW_006408889.1:343582-346523 GCF_000296735.1 Chrysochloris asiatica | reverse complement strand
GTCTTGCACATTATGAATTAACGAAATATTTCACTTATTTATTAAACATTGTGTGGCAAAACTATAATTTACCTACATAACTGTACATGAAGATAGAATAAAACAACTTAAGCTAAAAATTAGAGAGATCATGAGAGTTATTGTAAACTTAATCAAGTCAGTTTGGTCACTGACAATGGTTTATGGTTGATATTGATGAATTTCCAGTAGTTATAGGTGGGTGGAAACTTAGTTTCTGTCTCTAGAAACCTAGTACCAGATAGTTATGAAGGCAATTCTAAAATTCACTTCTGCCTCATGCAACAAATAAAGTTACTAGCTAGTACGCACACAGTTTTGCAAAGACTTAGCTTTCTAGTCCTGTAAGAGTTTTATAGTATAATTCTTTAAAACTTCATTACCTGCAACCGTATTTTATCTACAGAATTTAGTGAAATTTTTATCTGTGAATTAGGTGATAAAATCTGCCTTATGACTTCCTAGACACAGGATCTATTTATATTGCTAAAAGTTAAAGGCTATATTAGAATCTAGACTATTTAACTCAGTTGATTCTTATGCCATATAAATTGGGAAGTGTCTTTATATTTCTAGCCAATTTGTATGTTTTTATTTCTAAGTATTTCATCAATAAAAATAATTGTTTATTCCCTTTATTTCAATCGACAAACGCTGTGTCTGGATCTTGGTCAGAGTTAAGATAATTAAAGTAGTGGTGGTTATGTGCCCTGGCTTTGGTTTCAACTCATAGCGACACTGTGTAATGTTTCTGAGGCTTTATGGGAGCAGAAAGCCTCATCTTTCTCCTGTGGAACAGCTGGTAGTTTCAAACTGCTGACCGTGAGATTAGTAGCCCAACCCATAACAATTGTGCTACCAGAACTCTTTAAATTGAAGCAGTTGTTGTTGTTGTTAGTCGCTATCGAGTTGGTACTGACTCATAGTGACCCTATGCACAGCAGAATAAAACACTGCCCGATCCTGGGTCAACCTCACTATTTTTGCAAACTTTATCAAACACGACATCCTTCTCCAGCAACTGCTCCCTCCTGACAATATGTCCGAAGTATGAGAGACGAAGTTTGGTCATCTTGGCCTCCAAGGAGCACTGTGGCTGCACTTCTTCCAAAACAGATCTATTGGTTCTTTTGGCAGCCCATGGCAATTTCAATATTGTCCTCCAACACTATAACTCAAATGAGTCAATTCTTCTATGGTCTTCCTTATTTACTGTCCAGCTTTCGCATGCTTATGAGGTTATTGAAAATACCATGGCTTGGGTCAGGCACACCTTAGCCCTCAAGCTGACATCTTTGCTCTTCAACACTTTAAAAAGGTCTTGTGCAGCAGATTTGCCTAATGCACTACGTCGTATTTTGATTTCTTGACTGTTGCTTCTGTTAGTGTTGGTAGTTGATCCAAGAAGAATGAAGTCTTTGATGATGTCAATCTTTTCTCTGTTGATAAGAATGTTGTTTATTGGTCCAATGGTGAGGATGTTTGTGTGAAGCAGTTGTTTTTGTAGTTAGGTGCCATCGAGTCGGTACCAACTCATAGCGACCTTATGTACAGCAGAATGAAACACTGACTGATCCTGGGCCAACCTCACTGCTGTTGCCACGCTTGAGTCCATCAGTGCTGCCACTTGACCAAACCATCTCATTGGGGGTCTTCCTCTTTTTCTCTGACCCTCCACCTTACCAAACATGTTTAAATAAGAATTTAGAATTTAAAGCTTTCAAAACCAGCCACTTCCAAAAATCTTATTCTGATTGAAATGTTTCATATCAGTAACTACCTGTCATCTGTATATTAAGGTAAATTTACATGGATTTACTATTCTCGGCCAAAGGGTTTGCAGTAAATTGCCTACAATATAAGATCTCTATGTACAAATCGTTCAGTATATTTTTCTGTTTTTCAATCCTAATCAAAGCATGGGCTCATTTAATTATAAATGCAGTCAATTTTACTATAACGTATTTTGCAAATACAAAATTATTTCAATGTGATTGATATAATAGGGAGCAATTTGGGTATAACATGAATTTGCTGGTTATTTCTGGGTAACTTTTTCTCTGAGAAACACCAGTAATGCACACAACTGCCCCCAGTTGAACTAAGCCAAAGAAGGCACAGAATCACACACACACACACACACACATATATACAATCCATATCTATATATATTTCAGTTTCTTTAGACCATCATCTGTGTGATGAGTCACACCTATTCACATCTGATATTACAACTTCTCAAATGATTTCAGAAAACATTTTTCTACCACTATATAATAGGAGCCCTGGGGTGGCACTGCAGGATAATGCATAGGACCACAATGCTGGCTTGGATCACAATATTGGTTTAACCATAAGGTTGGTGGTTCAACTCATCGTCTGCTCCTCACAAACTCTATACAGGGTCACTATGAGTCAGAATCAACTTGATGGCACTTAACAACAACCACTTAACAGTATTTCAAAAGCTGTAATTCTTCCAAGTACTATTTCTACAAACAAACTTTAGATCTATTGAAACAAAATATCCTTGTTTTTGTTAGGTACCATTGAGTTAGTTCTGTCTCATAGCAACCCAATGCACTACAGAACAAAACACAGTCAAATCATGTGCCTTCCTCACAATCGTTGCTATCCTTGAGCTCATTGCAGTTTACACAGTGCCAATCCATCATCCTGGGTATCTTCCTCTTCTTCACTGGCATTCTACTTTACAGAACACACATTTCTCCAGCTGAGGAAACTGAGGGAAAAATTCAAGCCTCAACTTGAGGTATTGAAGGATTCTATGCCAATATTGAATGGTGCAGAAAGCATTAAAAGAAGATGTAAGGACTACGCAGAATCACTGTACCAAAAAGACATGGTCAATGTTCAATCATTTGAAGAGGTAGCATATGTTTCTTTTCTTTTCTTTTTTTTT
>NW_006408889.1:332271-340302 GCF_000296735.1 Chrysochloris asiatica | reverse complement strand
CTTCGTTTCTCATACTTTGGACATATTGTCTGGAGGGAACAGTCGCTGGAAAAGGATGTCATGCTTGGTAAGATAGAGGGTCAGAGAAAAAGAGGAAGACCCCCAGCGAGATGGATCAGCCAGGTGGCATCATTGATGGCATCGAGTGTGGCAGCGTTAATGAGGTTGGCCCAGGATCAGACATTGTTTCAGTCTGCTGTGCATGGGATCGCTATGAGTCGTTTCCGACCCGATGGCACCTGACAACAACAACAACTGTGGCAGCAGCAGTGGGCTCAGACATAGCAATGATTCTGAGGTTAGCTCAGGACCAGGCAGTGTTTTGTTCTTTTGTACATTAGGTCGCGACATCGGTGTCTACTCGATGGCACTTAACAACAACAACCACTTTATAAAACCTGTCCTCCAGGGATCGGTCCCTCCTGATAACCTGTTCAAAGTATGAGTCACTAAGTCTCCCCATCCTACCTTTTAAGGAACATTGTGGCTATACTTCTTCCAGAACAGATTTGTAGGTGTTTTTTTTTTTTTTTTTTTTAGTTTGGGGGATTTGGAGGGAGGAAAAAGGGATGTGGGTTTTTTTTTTTTTTTTTTTTTTTTTTTTTTTTTTTTTTTTTTGACAGTCCATGATACTTTTAATGTTCTTTGCCAACACCATAATTCAGATGCATTAATTCTTCTCTGGTCTTCTTTATTCATCATCCAACTTTCACATGCATATGAGGTGACTGAAAATGCCATGGCTTGGCTCAGTTAGGCACCTTAGTTCTCAAACTGATTATCTTTGCTATTGAACCCTTTAACAAAAATGGAAGAACATCAGAGAAAAGACAATCCTTCCAAAGTTAGAGGTGCACTTATTCTTGGCTGCTAGGATGTGAGAACACTGGTCCTTTAGTGGATGTAGGATTCTTCTTTCCCTGTGGCCTCAAAGATTAGTCTGCAGCCTCAACCTGTCATATTGCTAAGTTTGTCATAGTATAACAGATTTGCCTAATGCAGTACATTATTTGATTTCTTGACTACTGCTTCTATGAATGTTGATTGCAGATCAAAGCAAAATACGGTATTTGACAACTTCAATAATTTCTCCATTTATCATGATGTTATTTATTGGTACAGCTGTGAAGATTTTTGTTTTGTTTATGTTGGAGGACAATCCATATTGAGGGCTATTGTCTTTGATCTTCACCAGTAAGTATTTTAAGTCTTCTTCACTTTCAGGAAGCAAGGTGTGTCATCTGCATATCCCAGGTTGTTAATGAGTCTTCTTCCAGTCCTGATATCATGTTCTTCATCTAATCCAGTTTCTCAGATTATGTGCTCAGCATGCAGATTGAATAAATATGGTGAAATGATACATTGCCTGGTGCACACCATTCCTTATTTTAAACCACTTTGTATCCCCTTGCTCTAAATCTAACAACTGCTCCTTGGTCTGTGTATAGGTTCTTCAAGAGTGCAATTAAGGGTTCTGGAATACTCATTCTTTGCAATGTTATCCATAAATTGTTGTGCTCTGCATAGTTGAAAGCCTTTGCATAGTAAACAAACCACAAGTAAACATTATTCTGGTATTTTTTGCTTTCACTCAATGACCTGGGTGGAGCTGCAGGATAAGCACTGGACTGATAACCCGCACGTTCCATGGTTCAAACCCACCAGCCACTCCTCATAAAAATACAGGGTCTCTATGAAGCAGAAACGATTGGTATGGCACTGTGGGTTAATGCAATGGACTGAAAAGTTGGTTTGAACCATAGGGTAGGTAGTTTAAGTTCACCAGGCACTCTTTGGAAACCTTATACAGGATCACTATGGGTCAGGACTGACTTTATGACACTTAACAATAACATATACACACAATATATTTATTATATTCAATGAATGAAAAAATATATGAATATATGGCCTTTTCAGAAACTCCCAAAAGGTAGGTTGGGAATTATTCCTTAAATATACCAAAGATAGAGTACAACTGATGTCATGGTGACACCTGCCAAGTAGAAGGTGATAGAAACCAATGAAAGGCATTGCATCCCTTCTTCAACCCATAGAGGCAAAAAGTCCTCCTTTGAAAACTAACCACATAATTTGCTTTTCAGTATTAGTAAAAATATCCTTGTGCTGATTATTCATATAGCAACAATTATACAATGTTAAAATAAATATTAAGCCAATAATACAAATTATTGGATTCTTGGCTATTGCCACAAAGCTATGTACCAATAACCATGGTGCATTTATAATTTTGAAAATGAGATTTATGGTGATTTACATAAATCCTGTTAAATAGAAGCCACACAATTAGAAATCCTTATCAGAATTTTCCTATATGTATGTGTGTACCTTAATTATTTCTTTTTAAAATGATGAACCTGAGGTGCTATAAGATTCTAAATTGCCTATTGAATTATTGCTATGTATTTGAAGTAATCAGTATATTCATAGTATACTGAATGCAAATAATTTGAAAATGTTTGATACACAGATTATTTATATCAAAGCTTGCTGACAATTTAGAGAAGCTGAGCTCTTTAGAAGGAAATCTGCACAGCTTTGAGTCATTCAGACCTGAATTAAAATCTTGACTATACCATCAACTAGCTCTAATTCTTATTATATTAGTTACACTCATTGTATTTAAGCTGTAGTTTTTTATATGCTCATGTGCAAAATGGGTCAAGACAGATTTGTTCATTCTTATGAAAGTCCAGTGTATATTTAGTACAATTTGCCAAAACCATAAGTAAGATTCACTAATTCTTCAGTGTCTTTATTCATAGTACAGCTGAATTTACTATAAGATACAGCTAAAAGTAAAGTTAAAATTTAACTTAAATCTAACAAAGGGAGAGCACCATCATCTGTCATTTTGAATGATCTTGGTGGCAGCTTGCATGTTGCAGTGATGTTATAAGCTATGATGCTTGTATTTTAAACACCAGCAGGTTCCCTCATGAAGGTCAGGTTTCAATGGAGTTTCCTCACTAAGACAGACTAGGAAGGAGAGGCAGACAACTTATGAATATTTAGCCACTGAAAATCTTATGAATAGCAGTAGAATATTGTCAAATGCAGTGCCAGATGACGAGCCCCTCAGGTTGGAAGTCACTCAAAATAAGGCTGGAGAAGAGTTGCCTCCTCAAAATAGAGTTGACTGTGATGATGTGAATGGAGTAAGACTTTTAGGATCTTCATTTTTTAATGGTGTACAATTCAAATTTGAGGAAAATAAGCTGCAAATATCCATTGGAACATGGAATGTATGAAGTAAGAATCTAGGAAAATTTGAAGTTGTCAGAAATGAAATGAAGTGCATAAAGACAATATCATAGCCATTAGTGAGGAGAGATGGACAGGTACTGGCATTGCAAGTTTTACCAAGCTAACGATCAAAAATGCAAAACTACTCTTTGAACTCAGAGTAATATAAAAATCCTCTGCTCAAGGCTACAGAAAGTATATGGGAGCCAGAATGGCATGTTAATTTGTCACTGATTGTCCTTTCCATAATTCTAATGAGGGAACTAAGATCTTCAGGAAGAAATAAAGATAGTCAGTAATGGTAAATAGCTGGACAAATATTTGCCTCTTAATATTTGCCTCTTAATATTTAAACAAATATGTATGATGCTTAATCAAAAAACATTTTCTTATGGAGTTAATAACATATGTTAAAACCTTGTTGTTGTTAGCTGACTTCAACTCTTTCTGACTCACAGTGACCCTAAGTACAACAGAAAGAACACTGCCCAGTCCTGAGCCATTCTCACAATTTCTGCTACGTCTGAGCCCATTTTTGTTGCCAGTGAGCCAATCTCTCTAGTTAGAGGTATCCAGCTTTTTTTTTGCTGCCCCTCCACTTTTCCAAGCATGATGTTCTTCTCCAGGGACTGGTCCTTCTTGATAATATGTCTGGTTTATGAGAGAAAAAGGCTGGTCATACTAGCTTCTAAGGAGTATTCTAGCTGTACTTATTCTAACACAGATTTGTTTGTTCTATTGCTGGTCAATGATACCTTGAAAATTCTTCTCCAATACCATAACTCAAATGCATCCATTCTTACATGGTTTTCTTTTTTCATTGTCCAACTTTCACATACATATGAGGCAATTGAAAATAACATGGCTTGGGTCAGCACACTTAAGTCCTCAAGTTGATGATGTCTTTGCTCTTGGACACTTTAAAGAGGTCTTGTGTAGCAGATTTGCCAAATGCAATGTGTTGTTTTATTTCTTGACTGCTGCTTCCATGAGTGTTAATGGTGGATCCAAGCAAAATGAAGTCTTTGACAACGTCAGTATCTTCATTTATTATGATACTATGTATTGGTCCAGTGATGAGAGTTTTTGTTTTCTTTGCATTGAGGTGCAACCCATACCAAAGGCTGTGATCTTTGATATACATAAGTAAGTATTTTAAGTCTGCTTCTTTTTGAGCAAGAAAAGTTGTTTCACTCATGTAATATTGGAGGCACTCACTCATCTATGTCAAGAAATTTAGAAGACAGATACGTGACCAACTGATATGAAGAGATCCATATCTGTGCCCATTCAAAAGAGCATTGACCCAATGGAATGCAGAAATCATCAGATAATATCACTAATATCACAAGCAAGTAAAATGTTCCTAAAGATAGTTTAAAAATGGCTGCAATAGTACATTGACTGGGAACTGCCAGGAATTCAAGCTGGACATTTTCCTTTCTTTATGTTTGATGTCCTTGATGTCATTCCACAACTTGTTTGGTCTTAGGTTGTTAGTGTTCATTGTGTCAAATCTATTCTTGACATATAGTCTATACTCAGATGGGACATTCTAAGGGGAGTGTTTTTTCATCTCATGTAATTGTGTTAATTTTCTTCAGTTTCATCTTGAACATGTATATGAGCTACAAGTAGTTTGTTCCACAAGTTGGCTGCTGACTCTGTTGTGATTCACAACATGAAGATTCTCTACTGTCTTTTTGCATTGTTGTTGTTAGGTGCCCTCGGGTTGGTACTGACTCATAGCAATCTTATGCACAGCAGAATGAAACACTGCCCGATCCTGGGCCAACCTCACTACTATTGCCATGCTTGAGTCCGTCAATGCTGTCGCTTTGCCAATCCATCTTGCTGGGAGGCTTCCTCTTTTCCTCTGACCTTCCACCTTACCAAACATGATATCCTTCTCCAGAGACTGGTCCCTTCTGGCAATATGTCCGAAGTATGAGGCACGAAGTTTGGCCATCCTGGCCTCTAAGGAGCACTCTCCCTGCACTTCTTCCAACACAGAGCTGTTGGTTCTTCTGGCAGCCCATGGTACTTTCAATATTCTCCTCCAACACCATGAATCAAAAGCATCAATTCTTCTACGGTTTTCCTTATTCAATGCCCAGCTTTCACATGCATATGAAGCTACTGAAAATACTATGGCTTGGGTTAGGCTTACCTTAGTTCAAGCTGACATCTTTGCTTTTCAACACTTTAAAAAGGTCTTGTGCAGCAGATTTGCCTAATGCAATACATCATTTGATTTCTGGACTGTTGCTTCCATGAGTGTTGATAGTAGATCGAAGAAGAATGAAGTCCTTGACAACATCAATCTTTTTGCATATATGTAGTCAATTTAATTCTTCATTTTGTTTGAAAGTTTTTATTGTGACTGAGTGCAGGTTTATAGAGCATATTATCATTTATACCTTCAACAAATCATATCCTTGATTGCAATCCCCTCCATGTAACACAGTCATTCCACTTCTTCTTATTTTCATTCTGCCCTCCTTCCCAAACCTTGTAAACTTTATCCTTAGGTAAATGTTGTTTTTTTGATCTTGAATGGTTGACTATTCCATGGTGAGCTTATCTTACTAATGTTGTTACTTTACCCTCCTTTGTACCTATAAACCACTTGGCTGAAAACTGAGCCACAAATGTGAGTTCTGTTCCAGATCTGAATGGTGGACAAGGACCATAATCTCATTCCTTTAGTCTCTTTCTGATCAGTAAAACCATTTTTTTCTAAAATTTTGAGTTTTGTTTCACATTTTCTCCTATTCTATCTGGGACCTTCTAATGTGATCCCTTTCAGAGCAGTTGGTAGTAATAACCTGACACCATCTAGTTATGTTCTCAAAGTTGTAAAAACTGATGTTCACATTGGGCCAATTGATTCCAATTGTCTTCAGCTTTAATCACTCTTCTTTCTCTACACAAGGAGAAACCAATAGTTACAACTTATATGGCTGCTTATGAGCTTTTGTGATCCTAGTTGCTACTTATTCAAGTGAGAACTTTGTCTTTGGTCCTTCTGTTTTCTATCTGATGAGATTCAAGTGTACAGTTTCCATTTATACTGTTGAAAAAAGTATTTCTAATGACTCGGCCATTGATCTTTCAGTATTCTATCATGATATGTCAGGTATTGTTTCTGTTACCAAGGCCATATTTTCTAAGCACTGATCCTTCATTTTTTTTTTTTTTTTAATGTTCCCATTTGAAACATCCATAATTATCATTGCATCTTGAATGCATATTTTAATAATATCAGACTTCAGAAGTTGGTAATAATCTTGATTTGGATAACTTGGCTTTAGTGTTTGGTATGAAAATTTTATTGTTTTAAATTGTCTTCCTGGTAGGTTTATGGTTCTTAACAATCAGCAGTGTTATACTTTAGGATAGACCTTGAGATGGTCTTTTTGACAACGAATGCTATGACATTAGTAGATCCTACAATTGTCCAACTCAAAATGGCCAATACCAGTCCATTTTAGATCACCAATGCCTAGGATATCAATCATTATGCATTCTATTTCACTGTTGAAGACTTCTGATTTTACTAGATCCATATTTTATGCATTCCATATTACAGTTATTAAAGGATGTTTGCAGCTGATGCTTCTCATTTTGAGTCATTTCACACCTGTTGAATTTTTTTCCCACCACATCATTAATGTCAATTCTAGTTAGCTCTTCCTCAATTGTCTTTAGCATGTCTTTCAACTTGAGAGGTTCATATTCCAGCATTATATCAAACAATGTCTCTATGCCCATCATAAAGTTCTAACTGGTCTCCCAGTTTTTTGTTTTTTTTTTAAGAAATAAATTTCTAGGTCCTTCTACCTAGTCTGTCTTAGTCTGGAGACTCCACTAAAGTCTGTCCAGCAATAGGTTACCCTCTGGTATTCAAAATACCAATGGTATAGCTTTCACCATCAATGAAGACACAGCCACCAAACCACAACAAAATGATAGAAAAGTAGCTGAGGGCTTGGTTGCTGTTGTTGTTAAGTGTTGTTGAGTCAAATACGACTCAGAGCTACTCTGTGTGAGAAGCGTCTGGTGGGTTTGAGCTTCTGACCCTGTGGTTCAAGACACTATGGCAGTCCAGTGATGTATCTTATAGACCCACACAAGTGATTGCCGTTGTTGCTGTTGTTATGTGTTGTTGAGTCAGTTCCTACTCATAGTGACCCTGTATAGGGCTTCTGGGGAGCAGCTGGTGAGTTTGAACTGCTAACCTTGTAGTTCAGTCTAGTGCTGATACTACAGCACCAAACCAGGGATTGTTGTTAGGTGTCATCAAGTTGGTACCAACTCATAGTGACCCTCTGCACAACAGAATGAAACACTGCTTGGTCCTGGGCTATCCACACAATTGTTGGCACACTTAAGCCAATTGCTGTTACCACTTTGCCAATCCATCTTGCTGGGGGTCTTCCTCTTTTTCTCTGACCCAGCACCTTTCCAAACATGATATCCCTCTCCAGTGACTGATCCCTCCTGACAATATGTCTGAAATATGATGAGCGATGAATTTTGGCCATCCTGGCTTTCTAAAAGCACTCCAACTGTACTTCATCCAAAACAGTTTTTTTGGTTCTTTTGGCAGCCCACAGCACTTTCAATATTCTCCTCCAACACCATAACTCAAAAGCATCAAATCTTCTAGGGTTTTCCTTATTCACTATCCAGCTTTTGCATGCATATGAGGTTATTGAAAATATCATGGCTTGGGTCAGGTGTACATTAGTCCTCAAACTG
>NW_006408889.1:323289-331706 GCF_000296735.1 Chrysochloris asiatica | reverse complement strand
TTTTCTTCAGCTTTTGGACCGCCTCATTTCTTCCATTTGCTTTATCATCTCTATGCTGGAAAGCAATTTTCAGAGTGTCTTTGAACATCTATTTTGACCTTTTCCTTCTTTCTTGTCTTCTTAATGGATTTTTCTCTCTTCACGTATGATGTTCTTGATGTCATCCCACAATGCTTCTGGTCTTCGGTCTTTAGTGTTTAATGTATCAAATCTGTTCTTCAGATAATCTCTAAATTCAGATGGGATATATTCAAGGTCATATTTTATCTCTTGTGGACTTGTTTTCATTTTCTTCAGCTTCAGTTTGAATTTGCATATGATTAATTGATGGTCTGTTCTACAATCTGCCCCTGGCCTTGTTTTGGCTGATTATATGGAGCTTTTCCACCTTCTTTTTCCACAGATGTAGTCAATTTGATTTCTATGTATTCCATCTGGTGTGGTCCATGTGTACAGTTTTCTCTTTTGGTGTTTAAAAAAGGTATTTGAAATGAAGAAATTATTGGTTTTGCAGAAATCTATCATGCAATCTCCATCATTATGTCTATCTCCAAGGCCATAGTTTTCAACTACCTATCCTTCCTCTTTGTTTACAACATTTGCATTGGAATCACCAGTGATGAATTATCAATATACCTTTATTGCATGTTTAATCAATTTCAGATTGAAGAAGTTGGTAGAATTCATCCTCACTGGCTTTAGTGGATAGTGCATACATTTGAGTAATAATCGTATTAACTGGTCTAACTTGTAAGAACATGGATATTATACTGTCACATACTGCTTTGTACCTCATGATAGATCTTAATATTCTTTCAGATGATGACTGCAACACCATTCTTTTATTTGTCATTCCGGCAGAATAAACCATGTGTTTGTCATATTCAAAATGGCCAAATCCAGTCCATTTCAGATCACTAATGACTAACATATTGTTGACACAGCTTCCAGAAAATCAGCAACTCACTAGGCACCACAGTTCGACAAACTAACAGACTAATGGTGGAGGGCTTAGTAGAGAAATGCAATTACACATGTTCTATAGTATGTACATCTTTCATTTGTTTATTTATTCTTCTATTCAAATATTTTGTGAACAACTCTGGTAGCATAGTGCTTACGTATTGGGCTACTAATCTCAAAGTCAGCAGTTCAAAACCACTAGCACTTTCATGGGAAAATGATAAGGCTTTCTGTTTTCGTAAAGATTTACAGCCTCGGAAACCCTATGCAGGGTTGCTATGGATTGGAATCAACTTGAAGACACTTAACAACAACAACAACAAGTATATGTATAAGGACCCCTAATGGCACTGTAGGGTAATTGTTAGACTGCTAACTTCCAGCAACTCTGTGGGAGAAATATGAGAATTTCTGCTCCCATAAACATTTATCACCTCAGAAATCCTATACATGTTGCTATGAATTGGAATCAACTCCATGGTTGTTGTTGTTAAGTGCCATCAAGTCAATTCCAACCCATAGCGACCCTGTATAGGATTTCCGAGGAACAGCTGGTGAGCTTGAACCTCCAACCTTGTGATTTAAACCAACTCTGCTTTCCCATGCATTGACCCACAGCACCACACCAGGATTCTAACTCCATGGTTTGGTTGGTTGGTTATGTGCTGTGGTGTCAGTTCCGACTCATACCAACCCTGTACAGAGTTTCTGAGGCTGAAATCTTTATGGGAGCAGAAATCCTCATCTTTCTCCCTCAGAAGAGCTGATAGTTTCGAACTGCTAACCTTGTGGTTGGCAGCCCAATTTGTAACTACTATGCTACCAGAGATCCTTCAACTCCAAAGTAGTGGCTGTTTTTTGGTTGAACATATATAAATTACCAATTATTAGTGTGAATGTTGGTGAAAATGAATTCTACCAATCTCTTGAGTTTGAAATTGATCTAACATGCAATCAAGTTACAGTGATAATATGGATAATTTGAATGTGAAAATAGGAAATGAATAGAAAGGATGAATTGTTAGAAAATGCTGGAGATCACATGATAGAATTTTGCAAGACCAATGACTTCAAAATTATGAATATCTTTTTTCAACATCATAAATGGTGACTATACACATGGATCTAACTGGAAGAAATACAAAAGAATAAAATAGATTACATTTTTGATAAGAAAAAATGAAGACACACAGTGACATCAGCGAAAATAAGACTATGGGCTGACTGTGGCACAGACCCTCAGTTGCTCATATACAAGTTCAGGTGAGGATAATTGAAATAAAGTCACAACAGCTGAAGTATGACCTTGAATACATCCCTTCTGAATTTAGAAACCGTTTCAAGAATATATTTTAGGCATTAGATGCTGAATGAAGACCAGAAGTTTTTTTGGATATTAGGAACATCATAAGTGAAGAAAACAAAAGTCATTTAAACAGCAGGAAACAAAGAAAAGACAAAAAATGAATGTTACAAGAGACTGAAATTTGTTCTTGAGTGTAAAGAAGCTAAAACAACTGGAAGAAATGATGAAAGTAAAAGAACTGAACAGAGAATTTTAATGGCCAGCTGTAGAAGACAAAATAAAGTATTATAATGAAATGTGCAAAGGAATGGAGTTAGAAAACCAAAAGGGATGAACGTGTTCAGTATTTCTCAAGCTTAATGAATTGAAAAAAAAAAAAATGCAAATGTCGGGTTGCAACATTGAAGGATTCATTGTGGAAAATTTTGAATGATACAGAAAGCATCAAAAGAAGATGGAATATATACAGTCACAGTACTAAAAAGAATGGATGATATTCAATCATTTCAAAAGATACTATTTGATAAAAAAATTATGTTGTTGAATGATGAAGTCCAAGCTGTACTGAAGACATTGGTGAAAAACAGGACTCCAGGAACTGAGGGAATATAAACTGAAATGTTTCAACAAACTGATGTAGCACTGAGGCACACCGTTGTCTATGCCAAGTATTTAGAAGATAGCTACCTGACTAATGGAATAGAAAAGATCCATATAATTGTGCCCATTCCAAAGACATCTGACTTAATGGGATGCATAAATCATTGAAAAATACCATTAATATCACACACAACTAAATTTTTGCTTGCTCTTCTGTCTTAGTAGTATTGAGAGATTTGTGGCTTCCATATCTTTGATTCTGCTCCTTTCACCTTTCAGTGTATTGCCCATTTCTGATATCTTATTATTAATCATCTGGACCTCTTTTTGCAGGTTTTGAATTGTTTCCAATCCTGATCAATCTTATTTGCTTGCTCTTGTAGTGCTTTCCTGACTTCTTCCTTGTTTTCCTCCACCCCTTTTCGGATCATTTGAATTTGTTTCCATATCATTCTTCTGAATTCTTTCTCAGGCGTATCCAAAACCTGCTCTTCCTCTTCTAGAAAGTCCTCGATTTTCTCCAGCTCATTTGTCTCAGCTATTCTCTTCTGTTTTTTGACATGTTTTGATATTGTTTGTTGTTTCTGGTTCATCATTTCCAATAGTTATGTGTTTTTCTGTTTTTGTTTTTTTTAATGCTTAAGTGGATGTTTGTTGGTGTTTATTATTAGGCTTACTGGGTGTCTCCTGGTGAATATGATCAGGAGATAGGTAATGCTTAATAGCTGTTGTTGGCTCTTGTCTCCATGGTGGAATATTATGGGGTATGCTTATCGCTTGATTATATGGCCACGATTGCTGTCTCTTCTTGGGTAATATAGGGAGAAAAAGCTCCTGCCTCCAGGAAAGATGTGTGTTCAAAATGACCAAAAGTAGAAGTAATATAAATGCAAAGACAAATACCACCACTTTGGAACCGAAGTAAATCTGTGGTCGACTGCCCTGTGCTACACAGGCAATGTGTGTGCAAGGTAGAAGCCTCCAGTAGTGGGTAAGGGTGTCTACTCACTCAGGCCCCTCCTCTAATCACTACAGTAGAGGTGTGCAGGTAGATATTGAGAAGTTAATGGGAGAAAGATTGTCCACTCTTTTTGTCTCTGCAGGTCAGTTAGGTGTCTGTGTGTGCACATCACAGTCGTTGAGATGGTTGAGTCCTTTTATGTTGGGGTTTTACAGATCGTATTATTGGCAGAGATGAGTGAGTGCCTTCTGTGCCACCTCACTTTCTTGAAAGATTTCAATTTTTATTCAAATAATTCCTGGTGCCTTGTTCTTTGCCAATTCCTTCAATGCACCTTGGACTTCTTCAGTATCATAGGCTCTTGATCATAGACCATATGCTACTTCTTGAAATGGTTGAACATTAACCATTCCTTTTTTTTTATGTATTTGTTTGAAAGGTTTATTTTTAAATAGATAATTCATGACATGGCAGCCAACTCAGAAAGTATTCCCTCTTTTCCTGTCCTTGGCTCTCAGACACCAAGTATACATTCCAACTCCTGTAGCTCTCATTTCTGAGCATGCCCTTATATAAATCAAACCCAAACTGTCACCTTTTAGTTGATTCTTACTCATCGGCACCCTGTATAGTCTCTATTATTGCCTTATTCTCAGGCCTGTGCAGATAGCTAGCTGCCTTTTGCCTCAGTTATTACATCTTTGCATATCAGTACATGGAGAGTTTCCACATTCTTTTTTTTTTTTTTTTTTTTAGTGTTTTATTGTGAATTATGTGATAGTTTACATGGGAGAACATTTCATATATCGTTTCATTGCCATGGCTACAATACCCTCCAAGCATCATCACCAACCTTGCAAGCATGCCTCCCTGGTCATCAGCAGCCAGCCCCTCTCCCTCTGTGGGTCTAAAATCCCCAACTGCTCCATCTCTCCATGTCATCATCTCTGCCTCCATCTCTGGTATGACTGCTTCTCTGGGTAGAGTCCCACTCTCTGCTGCTCTCCCTTGATTGTCCCAGGAACCTCTGCTCCTAGACTGCAAAGGCAATCACTACCATCCTTTTGCTATAAAACATTTACCTTTACATTTCCAACATCACAATCAGTCTTGGTAACAATTATTCACTACTGTGTCACAAGAGACCTATCTGCATCTCCTTTCATCATCTCTACCCAGACAGATTGGATACTACTCAGTGAAGATTCTACCTTCCTCCACACCCTCTGGATCTAGATTCCCTCTTGAAAGCTTGTAAGCATGTCACTTTTTGCCTTATTAGCACCCCATTTTCAGTAGCCAATATCCAAGTTGCCCATCCCTGTCTACTTGTGTATGGAAGGGATGGGAATGATCCTCGTTGTAAAGATTTGTTTCCTCTTTTGAACTACTGCATCCATAGGTGTAGGTCAAGTTCATCAAATTGTATCAGATTACACTTTTTCTCCTCTGCTTTCTTCTTCTAGTTGAGCTCTGATCATCAATTCCTTGAAGCTAGGTCAAGTGGGTATTATCTGCAAGTGTGGTTGTTATTATGCATATGTCCTCTCTTCTTATCAGCTGGATGCTTCATTCTCCACTCTAGTCCTCTGTGGCTATGTCACTGACTGTGGGCCCAAGAGTCCCCTGGTCTTGCCACACTGTTGGTCAACCAGGTCTCCACAGGATTCACAGGAATCTATTGAATGTTGTAGGGCTTAGCTCTCAACTTCATTGCTGTCTGTTCCTCACTTCCTCTTATCAGTACATAATGTGGTGACCAATCAGAGCTTGTATTATCATTGAGTCTTAGTCTTGGAAGGGAGTTTGCCCTAAGGAACCTGACCACTCGCCTTTATGTCTCCTGGGTGAGTTACTTGCTTACTCTTGTAGTAATTAGTCAGACTACCATTATTGCTTTGTATTTTTCCTGTCGGTCTTTCAAGAAGTATCTTCTGTTCTTCTAGCTGTTCCAGGCTGGTCTGCTTGTCCTTCCAAGTGGAAATTTCCCACCACTGAAGATTCTGGATGCTGTTTAGGATTCCACCTGTGGTCTTATGTAACACAGATGTTCCACAGGAAACCTTCACTGGGCTGGTTGTAGCCCTATTTTAGGTATTCCAATCCATTATAGGAGAAAGATGGACTTACAAGCTTTCTATGGTGGTATTTCTGGCTATTCCTTTCTATCCCCCTCAAGTGTCTATTTTACAGTGGTATGCCAGGGAAACCAAGATTAAAAAGATAGCCAAGTACCTTAACATTATTTCCCCTCTTTTCCTCATTCCAACCATGCCTCAATCCCTATATCCCAGAGCCCTGTTGTTCCAAGGTTGTGCATGCATCATTCTTTACCTCTGTCCCACATAGCCCATGCAAACCTGCCTAATTGTTTTCCTCTCTGCTTTGTTTTCCCATTCCCCTCCCCCTTCTTGTGTATTGCTTCCCTCCCTAGCACCCAAATTATTCTGTTTCTACTCCCTAACCTGTGCTCCACCTTCTTCTCCCTACCCTCACCCTAACCCCACATCCCAGCAACCAGCAAAGAACCACCCCCTTTTAGTATGGTTTCTTATCTTAGTCTTTTACAGTAGTGGTCCTATGCAGCATTTCTTCATTTGTGACTGACTAATTTCATTCAACATAATGTCTTCAAGGTACATCCATGTTATGCGGTGGCTTGCAGCTTCATTGTTATTCTTCAAGATAGCATGATATTCCATTGTGTGTATGTACCACAGTTTGTTTAACCATTATTCAGTTCCTGGGCACTTAGACTGTCTCCATCTTTTTGCTATTGTAAATAGTGTGGCTATGGACATTGGTGTGCATATATCCACTCGTGTTATAGCTTGCATTTCTTGTAGATGAATACCAGACAGGATTTGCTGAATGACAAGGTATTTCTTTTTCCAACCTCCTGAGGAAGCACTGTATTACTTTTCAGAGAGGTTAAACCATTTTTCAATCACACCAGCAATGTGGGAGCATTCCAGTCTCTCCACATCCCAACCAGCATTTATTACCTTCTACTTTTTGATTTTTATTGTTATTACTTCTGTGAGATGATATCTCATTGTTGTTTTGATTTGCATCTCTCTGATGGCTAGTGTCCTCACCACTGGACCAATAAAAAACATTCTTATCAATGCAGTAAAGATTGAAGTTGTCAACAAAATGAAGACCAGGGAAATAAAGTCAAATCCATGAAAACTGGAAAACACCCTGCTGAAAAGCAACTGGATAAAAGAAGACATTAAACGTGAATTCACAAAGTTCCTAGAAACAAACGAGAATGAAAATCAACAAACTAAAATTTTGGGGACACCATGAAAGCTGTGTTGAGAAGATAATTTATTGTGATAAATGTGCACATCCAAAAAGAAGAAAGAGCCAAAATTAACATATTAATACAACATCTCTAACAAAGAGAAACAGACCAACAGAGGGAACCTACAGTCACCAAAAGAAAAGAAATAATAAAGATCAGAGCAGAAATAAATGAGATGGGAAACAGAAAACTTATAGAGAGAATCAACAGGAAAAGAAGCTGGTTCTTTGAAAGGATTAATAAAATTGACAAACTGGTGGTAAACCTAACATAAGAAAAGAGGAAGAAGACACAAATAACTCACATTAGAAACCACATGGGTGATGTCACAACAGAACCAAACAAAATAAAAAGGATAATATCAGGATACTCTGAAGAGTTGTACTCCAACAAATTTGAAAACTTAGACAAGATGAATATATTTTTAGAAAAACACGACCTACGTAAACTTACACAGAGCGAAGTAGAAAACTTGAACAGACCCATAACAAAAGAAGAAATAGATCAGGTCATCAAAAAAACTCCCAACTGAAAGAAGTCTAAGCCTAGATGGCTTCACTGGTGAGTTCTACCAAGTATTCAGGGAAGAGCTGTCACCAATTCTACTCAAATTATTCCAGAATATGGAGGAGGATGGAAAACTTTTCCTAATACATTTTATGAAGCAAGCATAACCCTCATACCAAAACCAGGGAAGAACATCACTAAGGAAGAAAATTGCAGCCCAATATCCCTCATGAACATAGATGCAAAAATTCTCAACAAAATCCTAGCCAACAGAATCCAGCAGCCCATCAAAAAAATAATACATCATGACCAAGTGGGATTCATAAAAGGGATGCAAGGATAGTAAACATTAGGAAAACAATCTATGCAATCCAGCATATAAATAAGAAAAAGCAAAAGAACCACACGATCATATTGATCGATGAAGAAAAGGCATGTGACAAAATCCAACATCCATTCCTGATAAAAATCCTCAACAAAGTAGGAATTGAAGGGGAATTCCTCAACATAATCAAGAGCATATATACAAAACCAACAACCTAAATTACTCTCAATGGAGAGAAACTGAAAACCTTCCCTCTGCAAAGGGAAACCAGACAAGGATGTCCTTTGTCACCACTCCTATTCCATACTGTTCTGGAAGTCTTAGCCAGAGCTATACAGTAAGATATGGAAATTAAAGCCATCCAAATTGGTAATAGTGGTTACGAATCGGGCTGCGAACCTTAAGGTCAGCGGTTCGAAACTACCAGCTGCTCCGCGGGAGAAAG
>NW_006408889.1:310014-314984 GCF_000296735.1 Chrysochloris asiatica | reverse complement strand
ATCAAATCCGTTCTGATTTATAGTGATCCTATAGGGTTTCGCAGGCTTTAAATCTTTGCAGGAGCAGAAAGCCTCATCTTTCTACTATGGAGTGGCTACTGGACTTGAACTGTGGACCTTGTGGTTCACAGTCCAGTACTTATCGTATGACACCACATGTTCCCATCTCCCCCAACACTACTTGGGTACTATTTATTAATTCTTTTTTATTGCTTAAAAAAGTTTCTCTATTTTCTAGGCTAATTTGCCTAGCCAGGACTTCCAGAAGAATGTTGAGTAGCAGTGGTGAGAGTCAGCATTCTTATTCCTGATCATAATGAGAAGGCTCTCAGCTTTTCAATATTGAGTATATGATGTTAGCGCAGGGTGTTTGGACAGGTTTAAAGAATGTGCTAATTTCCAGCATTTAATAATCGTGAGATTTTTCCATTAAAGTTTTTTTTTTAAATAAATGTTTATCTTTGCTTGAAAAATCTAAAGGTGTGTACTGATCCCTCATTTCCACATGGGAGCCAATAGTTGAATCTGAGTTGCCACTGCCTTTTTTGGGCAGGTTTGCTCACTCCTCTTTCCCAGTTGCTTCCCATTGTCAAACCAACATGGCAATACAATGTTATTGCCACTTACCTTCTTTTGCTAGGTTGAAAGGTTATCTTCAATATACTTCTTATCCATAGATTAAATATAATATAAGTTACACATGGTAACTAGAAGAATTTTCCCAAGAAGTTTCCTTGTAGAAAGGTTCTTTCACCCGATTACTTTGAGCTTATATTGGGGAGTTTATTTCTAACTGTTATTATTATCTTCTTACAGGTCTATAGCAATTGTGCGGCCCTGTGGGATAAACAGTGGACTGGCTCAGACCCACCCACTATACCTGGGAAACTCCATACAGGTTTACTGTGAATTGGGGCCAACTTGACAGTACTTACTAACAACAACAACGTGAAACATTTTATCTAATAGGCTGCTGTAGTACTATTATCTGCTGTTGTGGGCTTTCAGGTTGACTCCAACTCATAGCGATCTTGTGTAGGATTTCGGAGCGTGACTGGTGGGTGGCTTATATTGGGTTTTCAGTCCAGTGTTTATCCTACAGAGGAGAGTTCTACTACCATGTACTTCTAAAAATCTTCAGTGCTTTGTCTGGTTTGTAGATTAAATATAAATTTACTTTTTGTATATTTTTGCTTCCCATTTCTTAAACACTTTCTTGCCTCTGTTATTCCTCTTTGTATAGATTATTTTTCATGTATTCTTTTATATCCCACTTGTTTCACCCATGAAACTCAGCTCATAATATGTCAATTTAAAAAGGATTTGAGAGTATTTTTAAAAATTTGGAAATAACTGGAAAAAATTTAGACTTGGACAGAGTACTTGACAGTGATATGTGAGAAGATATTTTTATTCTTACAAATACATACAGAAGCACTAGGACTGAAATATCACATTTTGTTATAATTGATCTTAAATGTAACAGAAGAAAAAAATAGGTGAAGCATACACTTTCATATATTATTAAATCTAGATGATCAGTATTTGTGTTTTCTCCATAATTCTGTTTTATATAATTTTAAAAAGTGCTTCCTAGAAAGGTGCAGAAATATACATTACACTGCATGTCTCAGCTAAAGAACATTGTTACATTGAGTGTGCCTATATTTAACAAATCATTATGGTACATTTTTTTTCTCCTCCCTTAGTTACTACATTTTAGATTCTACATTGTTTGAGAATAAAGATCTAGTCTTTCATGAATTTAAGATATAATCCTTTATGTTCATTTTAAAAAATTTTGTAACCATGAATTGTTAAATGAGAAATGGACACAAAAATGGCTTAAACCAGATAAAATATGTATTTCTGTCTATTAATGCAATCAAGACATTAAGAAATCTGGAATTGGTATTATAGTTCCACATTATCATAAAGATCAAGGTTCTATAGTACCCTATCCTTAATGTTGCCTTTTAGTCCATGATGACAGATTTGGCTCCATCTATTTTGTCCCTATGGTGATGGGCAGAGGATTAAAAAAAAGAAAAAAGAAAGAAAGCCCTTATCAAATGTTTTCTTAAGGAGATATCCCTGGGTTAGTCAACAAATCCTCGTAAGTTTTCTTGGTCATTCCTAACTAGGAGGGAAACTAGAGATTCACAGATTTATATGGGTGCATTGCTACTTTTGGATATCTGGTGTGGCACTATAGGATCAGCACTGGACTTCAAACTACAAAGTCAGCAGTTCAACTCCTCCAGTTGCTCCTCGGAAAACTTATACAGGGTCACAATGAGTCAGAACCGACTCAACAACACTTAACAACAATCACATTGCTACTTTGAATGAAATTTATTTTTCTTAGAAAAAGTAAGGAAGAACAGGAAATTGGGGTAGTCAACTTACATTCTCTGTTAAATTTTGGATACGACGAAATTATAAAAATTTTATTTGGATGCTTATCTTCTTGTCCTTCAAGATGTTAGTGAAATTTTCTTCCAGCAGCTTTTTGACTATTTCTTCTGTAGTTTGTTGTTGTTGTTGTTCCTTTCTCTTCTGGAATTCCAATCAGCCTCAAGTTACTCGTCTTCATGTTGTCCTACACAAATCTTTCTTCAGATCGTTTTCTTTTTTTCTCTGCTTGTTCTTTTATCTTAGCAACATTGAGAGATTTGTCTTCAAATCTTGATTTGATTCTTGGCTTCCATCCATTCAGTTCTACTCTTTTATCCTTTCTGTGTGTTGTCATTTTTTATATTTTGACATTGATCATCTGGACCTCTTTTTGCATAGTTTTACATTGATTCCAACACTGCATTGATTTTGCTCTGCTGTTCCTGTAGTGATTCTCTGACTACTTATTTTCCTCTGTTTTTCTGTTGAACATTTGGATGCAGCTCAATATTATTCTCCTGAATTCCCCTTCAGACTATTCCAGAGCATCGTCACCCTCTAATGTCATGCCTAGCTCTTCCTCTTGGTCATTTGTCTGAGCTACTCTATCGTGCATCTGCACATGCTCAGAAAATTTCTACTTCGTAGTAGGCATTGCCTTGTTGTTGTGTTAATTAGATGACTGTATGATGGGGTATTGTTAAGCACACTCCAAATTGTCTCCTGCTGGGTGTGATAAGGGAATGGGCTTCTCTGTTCACTGCTCTTGCCCCTCCCTTTAGAGTGTTTTTAACAGGTGTTGGCTGTATTCGCTGTTCTTATATATAGCACCTGGCATTGGCTCTTTCCTTTTTGGTGGGGTTTTACAAGGTGCAAATGTCGATTAACTGTATGACTGGAGTTGCTGTCTTTTGTAAGTGAGCTCCCACAAAAGTAGGAGGAAGGTCAAATTCAGGACCAAATCCCAAAGTCTAACACCATAAAAACCCACCACAGATATTTACATAAAGTTATGAAACCCAGTAAAATAATAATAATAGTAATATAACAATGGCCTATATGACCTAGAATTAAAAAAAGAAAAGTAAAAAAAAAAAAAATTCCCAGAATTTAAAAATTAATTGTTTGGCGCCACCTAGAGGACAAAATATGGATTCTAGTCTCCAAAGCTGACTGAGACCTCCTGAAGTTTTCGGTTCCTGCCCTGGGAAAATCCTTCTCCTGGGCAAGTGAGAAGGTCAGTGTTAATCCTTCCTGTGTTGCAAATCTTGTGCAATGCTGGACCTTCTCTGGGGATGAACTCGCAGCAGTGTGGAGATGTCTAGACTGGACAGAGAGGGCGTGACAAGGGAAAGCAAAAAAAAAAAAAAAAGGTGAAGGAAAGAAAAAAAACAAGATAAAAGACCTTCGCACCTCTATTTCAATAAATCACTGGATGGTTTTTACAAGGAATGTGAACTCATTGCAGTCTTTGCCCTCTGCTTCCACAAAGGCTGCCACTACTTTAAATCCTCTAGTAAGCACCCAAATTGCTGTCCACTTATTTTATATGAAGTTCAGAGTTCTTGAAACAGTCCCTCCACTCTGCTTCACCTGGTTTCCTGTGCTTTCAGTGACGAGACTCTGTACGTCCCCTCTGTTTATTCCGCCTTCAAACAGATAGTCTCTAAATTTTATTTGGTTTATCAGAAATTAACTTTTAGTAGACGTGCTAACATTTAGTAGAAATAATAGTGACAATGCGACTTATGTATATTATGTATTAGTTAGCTGTTCTTGGTTTATAGCAAAAGTTGCTATCAATGGAAAAAAAAATCTAACTTATCTTTATAATATAGTTCTTGTTGTTCAGTGCCATTGAGTAGTACGTAATATACAGGTTTTCAAGGAGATGCTGCTGGTTTTGAATAATTGACCTTGTGGTTCTAAATGACCTGGTTGTCCAGTGTTTATCCTACACTGTCACACTATGACTCCTTATTATTTAGTGTTGTTGTTAAGGGCCCTTGAGTTGGTTCTGACTTATAGTGAACCTATATAGAGTTTCTGAGGAGGAGCCTGATGAGTTTGAACCACTGACCTTGCAGTTCAGAGGAGCCTGATGAGTTTGAACCACTGACCTTGCAGTTCAAATAGACCTAGTGGCTTAGTTCTTATCCTACAGCACCACACCAGAACTCCTATAGTAGACATTCCATACTGTTCTCTTCTTTCATTACTAGAATTATCGTGCCACAGAAATCAAATCCTAAAGTAATTTTTAACAGCAAGAGAAAGGCATGAAAATATTAACTACATTTTGTACTTTTCAATAAACTAACTTTTCTACATAACCTGTGTCAAACGTTATCAGTCACTCTTTAAATTGTTGAAGATATATAAGGAACCCTATTTTGCTGTGGAGTCTTGGTGTGGCACTGTGGGTTAATGCACCAGACCGCAAAGCCGTTTGAACTGCAAGGTCAGCAGTTCAAGCTCACCAGTTGCTCTTTGGAAACCCTACAGAGGGTCGCTATGGGTCGGAACCGACTCGACAGCACTTAGCAACAACAACAATTGTGCTGTAGAATAAG
>NW_006408889.1:308027-309914 GCF_000296735.1 Chrysochloris asiatica | reverse complement strand
GTTTAAAACTACCAGCTGTTCCACAGGAAAAAGATGAGGCATTCTGCTCCCGTAAAGATTTACAGCCTCAGAAACCCTGTACAGGGTCGCTATGAATCGGAACCGACTCCACGGCACATAACAACAACAACAACTTTATATAGAAAGGAAAGAGACCCAGGATAAGCAAAACACTGCTTAAGAAGAAGAACAAGTTTAGAAGCCTCTCACTCCCGATTTCAAAATTTACTACATGGAAACAATGGTCAAAATAGCCTGGTACTGGTACAATGAAAGATACATTGGTCAACTGAAAGGAATTAAGAATCCAGAAATTAACCTATCCACATACAGCCAATTGATTCTCATCAAAGTGTCTAGGTATATTGCATGGAGAGTAGAAAGTCTCTTTAATAGATGGTGTTGGCCGAACTAGAAATTCATATGCAAAAGATTGAAACAAGACCTTTACCTCACGCTCTATACAAAAACCAACTCAGCATGGTTTAAAGACCTGAAAGTGAATCCCAAATTTATGAAAGTCATCAATGAAAAATAGGGACAAATGTGAGGGCTCTAATACAGGGCATACACAGACTACTAAACATTTTGAAACGTATACATACAAAAGTAGACAAAATAAATGACTGGGGCATACTAAAAATTAAAAACTTATGTGCATCAAAAGACTTCATTCACCAAAAGAGTAAAAAGGGAACCCAAACAATGGGAAAAAAAATCTTTTTCAATGACACATCAGACAATGGACTCATTTCTAAAATATATAGGAAACTACAACACCACTACAAGAAAAAGACAAATAATTTTAAAAAATGGGCACAGGACATGAACAGACACATCACCAAGGAGGAGATCCAGGCAACCAACACACATATGAAGAATTGTTCACGATCACTAGCCATTAGAGAGATGAAAATGAAAACAACAATGAGATATCATCTCACACCAGCAATAACAGCAAAGATCAAAAAAGAAGAGGACAATAAATGCTGGCGAGGATGCGGAGAGACTGGGACTCTTACATTGCTAGTGGGATTTCAAAATGATCCAACCACTCTGGTGCTTAAGCAATATGGTGCTTCCTCAGGATGTTGAAAATAGAAACACCTTAATCCAGCAATTCCTTTACTTGGTATTTATCCACAAGAAATATGACCCATAACATGAGTAGATATATGCACACCAATGTTCATAGAAGCACTATTTATAATAGCAAACAGATGGAGACAGTCTAAGTGCCATCAGTTGAAGAATGGATTAACAAATGATGTTATATACACACAATGGAATACTATGCTACCTTGAAGAACAAGGAATCTGCAAGCCACTGTATAACATGGATGAACCTTGAGGACATTATGCTGAGTGAAATTAGTCACAAAAGGAGAAATACTGCACAGGACCATTATCGTAAAAGATTAAGAAAAAGTACCCACCCTAACAGGTGGAAAAATTATATATATTTGCCGATCACTGGGATGTATGGGATGAGGTGAGGGGAGAGGGGAGGGTGGGAGGAAAAGATAGAACACAGGGTAGACATAGGAAAACTTGGGTGCTGGGGTGGGGATCGAGATGGAATACACAAGAAGAGGGAGGGGAATGGACAATCAACATGGATAGGAGAACAGTGAGTCAAGTTTGCATGAGCTAAGTCCGAGGTAAATGATGATGTATGCACAACCTTAGAACAACAGGGCATCAGAATACATGGATTCAGGCATGACTTGAATGTGTAAAAGAGGGGAATAATGTCAAAATGCTTGGCTTCCCTTGCATACCATTGTAAAACAGACAATTGAGGGGGAGAGAAAGGAATAGCCAGAAACATCACAATAGAATGCTTGTAAGTCGATCTTCAGCCTATAACTGATTGTTGTTGTTAGG
>NW_006408889.1:306000-307656 GCF_000296735.1 Chrysochloris asiatica | reverse complement strand
TGGCAGTCCATGGCACTTTTAGTATTCTCCTCCAACACCACAATTCAAAGGCATCAATTCTTCTATGATCTTCCTTATTCACTGTCCAGCTTTCTCAAGCATGTGAGGTTACTGAAAATACCATGGCTTGGGTCAGGCGCACCTTAGTCCTCAAACTGATTGGAATACCTTAAAGGGGGCTAGAAGCTGTCCAGTGAAAGAGGCTTCCTTTGGAGCCTTTGCATTGCATAAGACCATAGGTGGAATCTTGAACCCCGTCCACAATTGTCTGAGGTGGGAAATTTCCGCTTGAAAGGACAAATAGACCAGCCTGAAGCAGCAAGAAAATCAAAAGATACTTCGTAAAGAAAGACTGGCAGCAAAGATCAAAAACAGTAATGGCAGTCTGATTGACTACTACAAGAACAAGCAAGCTATTTGCCTGGGAGCCATTAAGACAAATGGTAGGGTCGCCTTGGAGCAAATTCCCTTCCAAGACTAAGACTCAAGGGGAATACATGAGTAGGCATGCGGTCTGCCTGGAGACCATGTTGGTCACCGATGAAGGGAAGAGGGGGAAAAACAGCAATGAAGTTGGGAGCTGAGTTCAACCAAATTCAATAGACTCCTGTGAACCCAGTTGGAGACCTGGTTGGCCAGCAGTATGGCAAGACCAGGGGACTCCTGGACCTGGAGACAGTGACATGGCCCCAGAGGACTAGAGCAGAGAGTGAAGCCTCCAGCTGATATGAAGTGAGGAGAGATGCACAAGAACACCCATACTAGCAGATAGTACCCACTTGACCTCACTTCAATGTCTGTATGATCAGAACTGAACTAGAAGAAGAAAGAAGAGGAAAAATATGAGTAACCCACTACAATTTGATGAACTTAACCTATACTTATGGATGTAGTAGCTCAAGAAAGGGAACAAATCTTTACAGTGAGGGTCATTCCCACACCCTTGGTACACAGGGTAAACAAGTATGGGCAACTTAGACACTGGCTACCCAAATTGGGGTGGCGGGGGGCTTACAAAGGCAAGAAGTAACTGGCTTACAAGTTTTCAAAGGGAGCCTAGTTCCAGACTGGGCAGGGGAATGCAGACTCTCTACTGAATGACTTCCAATCTCTTAGGACGGGGCTAATGAAAGAGATTGGGATGAGATTTATGGCACAGTAGTGATTAATTGCACTGACTGTGAGGGTCAGAAATGTAAAGGTAGATGTTTTGTAACAAAAGGAGGGGAGTGACTGATTTTGCAGTCTATGAGCGGAGGTCCCTGGACCATCGATTGAGAAGAGCAGAGTGCTGGACCCTACCCAGAGAAGCAGTGACGCCAGAAATGGAGGCAGAGACGGTAACCGATGAAATGGACAGATGGAGCAGCTGGGGCCGCTGGACTCAGAGAGCGAGAGGGGATGTTTCCTGATGGCCGGGGAGCTGGCTTGTGGAGTGTACCCTTTGGTTGTTTGATGATGCATGGTGGAGATTATAACCATGGCAATAAAACGAAATACAATAGGTTGAATGTAAAACTGATGTTCTCCCATTTAAACCCACATAAATCACAATGAACACTTAAAAAAACAAAGCAGGAAAACCATAAAATAATTGATGCATTTAAGTTATGGTGTTGGAGAAGATTAATAAAAGAACCATGGACTGCCTAAAGA
>NW_006408889.1:303634-305900 GCF_000296735.1 Chrysochloris asiatica | reverse complement strand
AGAGATTATAATTTTGAGTTATGGTGTTGGAGGAGAATATTGAAAGTGCCATGGGCTGCCAAAAGAACCAACAGATATATGTTGGAAGAAGTGCAGCCCGAGTGCTCCTTGGAGGCCAGGATGGCCAAACTTCATCTCTCATATTTTGGACATATTGTCAGGAGGGAGAAGTCGCTGGAGAAAGATCTTGTGTTTTGTAAGGTGGAGGGTTAGAGAAAAAGATGAAGATCCCCAACGAGATGAATTGGACTCAGGCATGGCAACAGTAGTGAGATTGGCCCAGGATTGGGCAGTGTTTCATTCTACTGTTCATAGGGCCACTATGAGTCGGTGCTGACTCAATGGTACCTAACAATAACAACAGTCTATCAGTTTACTGTGGTGGTTTGTGTGCTGCTGTGATTCTGAAAGTAATGCCCTGGGTATTTTAAATACCAGCAGGGTCACCCACAGTTTCAGCTGAACTTCCAGATGAAGACAGACTAGGAAGAAGAAAAGATGAACTACATCCAAGTATTTAGTCACTGTTGTTGTTTTTAAGTGCCATCGAGTCGGTCCCAACTCTTAGCTCCTTGAGCTTGAACCACTTACTTTGCAGTTCAAATGACTTTGCAGTCCAGCTCATTAACCCACAGCACCACACCAGGACTCTGTTTAGTCACTGAAAACCTGATATATAGACATTGCGCACTGTCAGCACAAGAATATTGAATATTGAAACATTATGAAGAGCACCAGAATATTGTCAGATACAGTGCTTGATGACGAGCCCCTTAGGATAAAAGGCACTCAAAACACAACTTGGGAAGAGCTGCCTCCTTAAAGTACAGCTGACCTTGATGGTGCGAGTGGGGTAAAGTTTCCAGGATCTTCATTTGGTGATGGGGCACAACTTAAAATGAAGAGAAATGGGTAAAAACATCCATTAATAATGGGAACATGGAATGTATGAAGTATGAATCTAGGATTCTTGGAAATTGTCAAAACTGAAATGGAACGCATAAACATCAATATCCTAGGCATTTGTTAGCTGAAATGGACTGGTATAGGCCATTTTGAATCTAACAATCACATAGTTTACTATGTCTTGAATGAAAAATTTAAAAGTAATGGTGTCAAATTCATCATCAAAAGAACGTATCAAGAACTGTCATGAAGTACAATGTTGTCTGTGATAGGACAATATCCATATTCCTGTGAGGAAGATCAGTAAATACCACTATTATTCAAATTTATGCAGCAAACACTAAAGCTACTGATGATGTAACTGAAGAATTCTACTAACTTCTTCAGTCTGAAATTGATCAAACATGTAATCAAAATGTGTTGATAACTACTGGCGACTGTAATGCAAAGGTTGGAAACAAACAGGAAGGATTAGTAGTAGGAAAACCTGAACTTTGTGACAGAAACAATACTGGAGATCACATGATCGATAGAATTTTAGAAGACCGGTGACTTTTTTGTTGCAAATATCCTTTTTGAACATAAAAGATGACTATACACATGGATCTCAACAGATGGAATACATAGAAATCAAATTGACTACATCTGTATGAAGACATGTTGGAGATGTGCAATATCATTAGCCAAAACAAGGCCAGTGCCAGAATGTGGAAGAAATCATCGATTTATCACATGTAAGTTCAGCATGAAGATGAAGAAAATTTACAAGAGTCAATATTTGACCTTGAATGTATCCCACCTGAATTTAGAGATCATCTCAAGAAGAGATTTGATTCATTAGATGCTAAAGACCGAAGACCTGAACAGCTGTGGGGTGACATCAAGAATACCACACAAAAAGTAAACAAAAGGTCATTAAGGAGACAAGAACGAAGGAAAAGACTAAAACAGATATCAGAAGAATCTCTGAAACTTGTCCTCCAGCATAGAGATGCTAAAGTAAATGGAAGAAATGAGAAGGTAAGTGAGCTGAATAGAAAAATTCACAGGCAAGCTAGAGAAGATAAAGTCAAATATAATGAAATGTGCAGACCTGATGTTAGAACACCAGCATGGAAGAACACACTCAGATAACCTCAGCCTGAAGGAACCGAAGAAAAATTCAAACCTCGACTTGTGGTAGTGAAGTCTTCTATGAGCAAAATATTGAGTGATGCTGAAAGCATCAAAAGAAGATGGAAGGAACACAGAGTCACTGTAACAACAAAATGATGCTTAACCATTTTGAGAGGTAGCATTTGATCAAGAGCTATTGGTTCTGAAGGAAGAAGTTCAAAGTGCATAGAAGGCATTTTGTGAA
>NW_006408889.1:303016-303534 GCF_000296735.1 Chrysochloris asiatica | reverse complement strand
TTCTGTTGTTTATAAGGTCACTAAGAGTTGAAACAGATTTGACAGCACCAGGAGCTCTGGTAGAGTAGTGGTTACAAATTGGATTGCTAATCTCATGGTTAGCAGTTCGAAACTACCAGCTGTTCTGTGGAAGAAAGGTGAGGATTTTTTCTCAGGTAATGGTTTACAGCCAAAGAAACCCTGTAGAGGATCGCTATGAGTCGGAACCGACTCTATGGCACATAACAACAATAACAACAATGAAGTCCTAGTGTGGTGCTTATGTTTAATGCTCAGATTGCAAAGTCGTTTGAACTGCAAGGTCGGCTGTTCAAGCTCACTAGCTGCTCCTTGGAAACTCTACAAAGTGTCGTTATGGGTGGGAATTGATTCAATGGCACTTACCAGCAACATCATATCCTGGTGTGGTGCTGTGGGCTAATGTGTCAGACTACAAAATCATTTGAACTGCAAGGTCGATGGTTCAAGTTCACCAGCTGCTCCTTCGAAACCCTATACACGGTCGCTGTGGGTGGGAA
>NW_006408889.1:300346-301726 GCF_000296735.1 Chrysochloris asiatica | reverse complement strand
AGTGGGTTGATCTTCAATATAAAGGAAACAAAAATCCTCACCGCTGGACCAATAAACAACTTGAAGATAAAGGGAGAAAAGATTAAAGTGTTCAAAGATTATATTTTGCCATATCAATCATCAATAGTCATGGAAGCAGCAGTCAAGAAATGAACTGATACATTGCATTGGGCAAATCTGCTGCACAAGACCTCTTTAAACTGTTCAAGAAAAAAGAAGTCAATTTAAGGACTAATGTGCATGTGACCCAAGCCATGGTGTTATCAATAGCCCCATAAACATGAGAAATTTGGACAAAGAATGAGGAAGGCCTTAGAAGAATTTATGCATTTGAGTTATGGTGTTAGAAGTGAATATTAAAAGTACCATGAACTGCCAAAAGAGCATACCAATTTGTGTGGGAAGAACAGACAGAATGCTTCTTGGAATCCATGATGGCCAGATTTCTTCTCTTAGATTTCAGAGCTATTATCAGGAGGGACCACTCCCTGAAGAAGAATATCATTTTTGGTTAAAGGGAGGTTATGAGAAAAAAGGACGTACTCCAAAGAGAGGGGTTGGCACAATCATGCAGTGTTTCATTCTGTTGTGTATAGAATTAGTTGTGAGTTAGTACTGATTCAATGGTATCTGATAACAACAGCGGCAAAAAGAAAATGTGTTGGATGTTATACCCTTGGGCATCTCTTGTATCATAATCATGGTGGGAGTAATGCTGCTATTTTTTGTTGTTAAGTGCCATTTAGTTGGTTCTGACCCATAGTGACCCTATATAGGGTTTCCAAGGAGCAGCTGGTGAACTTGAACCACCAGCCTTGCAGTTCAAATGGCTTTATAGTCTTGCACATTAACCCACATGATTTATCACAACAGATCACATCATAGGGGATCATCACAGAACTGCCAAACCACTGAGGTTTTGGTCCTGCTAAGCTGAATCATATTTTGGGGGAGACGCTTTTCAATTACATATTACATATGATTAAAATTTATGCAATATCCACTAAAGCCAAGATGGAGGAAATCGAAGAATTCTATTAATCTCTTCAGTTTGAAATTGATCAGCCATGCAAACAAGCAAGATGCATTGATAATTACTGATTATTGGAATGAAAAAGTTGGAAATGAAGAGGAAGGATTGGTAGTTAGAAATTTTGGCACTGATAATAAAAATGATGCTGGGGATCCCATGATGGAATTTTCAAGACTGATGACTTTCTTCATTGCAAACACAACACACCTTGTTTCAATGATATATATAGGGACTATATGCATGTACTGAAGTTGTCAAGGACTTCATTCTTCTTGGGTCAACTATCGACACTCATGGAAGCAGCAGTCAAGAAGTCAAATGATGTACTGCATTAAGCAAATCTACTG
>NW_006408889.1:298720-299931 GCF_000296735.1 Chrysochloris asiatica | reverse complement strand
AGCATCGATGGACTGAAGTGTGGCAACAGTAGTGAGGTTGGCTCAGGGTCAGCAGTGTTTTGTTCTGCTGTGAAAAAGGTCACTATGAGTTGGTACCAACTTGATGGCACCTAACAACAACAACATTTGCATGTAACTCACCAGATGGAATACACAAGTAACAAATTGACTACGTCCATGGAAAGATTCATTGGAGAAGCTCAATGTCATCAACCCAAACAGGTCCCTGAGTGCCAAAATTCAGTGTTGAGAATATTCCTCCTGAATTTAGAATCCATCTGAAGAATAAATTTGACACATTAAACTCTAATCACCAATGACCAGACAAGTTGAGGGATGACATTAAAAGTATCATATACAAAGAAAACAAAAGGTCATTAAAAAGACAAGAAAGAAAGAAAAGTCCAAAGTGAATGTCAGAGGAGACTTTGATATTTCTTTTTGAATGTAGAGTAATTAAAGCAGATAGAAGTAATGTTGAAGTAAGCAAAGGATTCTATGAGCAAAATGGAGTCCTGGTGTGGTGCTTCAGAATAATGTACTTGATTGCAAGGTCAGTTTTGACCTCAAGGTAGGCAGTTCAAACCTACCAGTTGCTCCTTGGAATCTCTATGCAGGGTTGCTATGAGTCAGAATCTACTCTATGTTACTTCACAACAACAACAAAAACATGAGCAAAATATTGAATGATACAGGAAGCATCAAAAGAAGATGGATGAAATACACAGAGTCACTGTACCAAAAAGAATTGTCAACCATTTAAAGTTGTAGCATATTATGGTATTGAAGGAAGAAGTTCAAGCTGCATTTAGGCATTGGTGAGAAAATAAGCCCCAGGAATTGACAAACTGACAAAACTAGTGTTTAAACAAACTGCATATATCATTATAAACACTCACTAGTCTGTGCAAAAAAAAAAAAAATGCAAGACAGCTTCTTGGCCAGCTAAGGAGAAGAGATAGCACATTCCAAAGAAAGATTCAACAGAATGTAGACATCATCACACAATATCATTAATACCAGAGGGAAGTAAGTAAATAAAACAGCTGAAGCAATATATAGACAGATAACGTCTAGAAACTCAAGCCAGTTTCAGAACAAGATGTGGAAGTAGAGGTATCATGTTGTTGTCAGAACCGACTCATAGCGACCCCATGCACAGCAGAACGAAACAATGTCCGATCCTGGGCCAACCTCACTACCGCTGCCAC
>NW_006408889.1:296788-298415 GCF_000296735.1 Chrysochloris asiatica | reverse complement strand
CCTAGTCCTCAAGCTGACATCTCTACTCTTCAACACTTTAAAAAGTTCCTGTGCTTTTTATCATAGCTAACATTATTTGGATCTTGTCTGAAAGCCGATAATACCAGAAAGGTGTTTATTTCAGTTTGATTGACGATGCAAAGGCATTTGATTGTGTGGTCCATAAAAACTATGCATGACTTTGTGAAGGATAGGATTTCCAGAACATTTCATTGTGTTAATGCAGAACTTGTACATAGACAAAGAGACAAGCAGATGCATCATGAATTAAAATCAAGAAGGTTGTCTGTCAAGGTTGTTTCTTTTCGTAAGATTTATTCAGTCCATTTCGTTATCAAACGATTCTAGAAACTGTACTATAAGAAGAAAAGCATGACAGCAGGATTAGAGGAAGGCTCATTAATAACTCAGATATGCAGATGACACAACCTTACTTGCTAGTATGTCAAGATAATGACTTGAAGCATTTTCTGATGAAAATCAGTGACTATAGGCTTCGGTATGGATTATAACTTAATGTAAAGAAAATAAAATTTTCAGCTCAACTTTGAACCGATAAACACTATTCTAAACAGATAATAGATAAAACATGTCAGACATTTCATTTTATTTGGATAAAAAATCAACACTCATGGATGCAGAAGTGAATAAAATAATAAAATGTATTGCTTTGGCAAATATGCTGGAAAGCCTTCTTTATGTGTTAAAAAGCAAAGATATCACTTTGAGGACTTAAGTGTGCCTGACTCAAACCATGGTATTTTCAATCACTTCATATGCATGTGAAAGTAAGAAAATGAATAAGCACGTTTGTAGATGAATCAATGCTTTTGAATTATGCTGTTTTCAAAGAATAATGTGATTACTATGGACTTCCAGAAGAACAAACAAATCTGTTTTTGAAGAATTACATCTAGAATGCTTCATAGAATTGAGTATGGTGAGATTTTCTCTCACCTACCTTGGACACTTTATCAGGAGAGATCAGTCCCTGGTAAAACATATGCTTGATAAAGTAGTCCAGTGAAAAGAAAAAGTCATTCAAAGGAATGGATTGTCATAGTGACGGCAACAATGGGCTCAAACATTGGAACAATTGTGAGGATGGTGGAGGATCAGACAATGTTATATTCCTTTGTACATATGGTCTCTACGAGTTGAAACTAACTCAAGTGTAGCTAGCAAAGCATTTTTGGTTATTTACAATATTGGAAATTTCCATAATACATGAAGTTGATAACAACTGAAACTGAATAGAAAACACCTAACAGCGATCTGAAAATATAATTGTCAGAAAACCAGGCATAAGAATTAAAGAAATATCAAGGAAATAATTTAAATAAATAGAATGTAGATATTTGAGCAGCAAAAACACTTCCCTTTTCAGTTAATTATATTAGGGATAATCTCCCGGTTAATTTTGAAGGACCTGTACATTTATCAGAGAAATATAATTGTTAATTCTGAATTATTGGAATGAGGAAATGAAAAAGGAAAATTCATTGATTTTTATTGTTGCTGTTTTATTAAAGTGCCATGGAGTTGCTTCCAACTTTTAATGACCCTATGTGTAACAGAATGAGATGTTGACTAGTCCTGTGCCATCCTCACAATGATTATTATGTTT
>NW_006408889.1:295259-296538 GCF_000296735.1 Chrysochloris asiatica | reverse complement strand
AACTTTCAATAATCTTTGCCAACACCATAATTCAAAGGCATTGTTCTATTTTCTTCCTTATTCACTGTCTAACTTTCACATGTATGTGAGGCTATTGAAAATACCATGGATTGGGTCACATGCACAAAAGTAACTATTCTTATAGTATTTGTTAATGCAGGTTGTAGGTTCACAACTCTCTCCTATTTCTCTGTATGTTATGGAAGATGACATGAAAATTTCCCATTTTTGTTTCAGATTCTGAAAGCCTAAAAGGAATATAAAAATAAAACTAATTCCTGAGATGTTATTAAAATAAAATGTTCATGTGAATGAAATTTAATATAACTTCATAGCTTTTAGCTTGTCACCATGAACACAAACTTTTCCTTTACATTCTCTAAAAGCCATAAAATGAAGTTAAAAGCCCAGAAAATTTTCTACCAGAAAACTCTATTCACGGTGAATGAATAGTTAATATTAAGGACTTCAGAACAGAAATTCTTAGTACTAACTACAAATTATCTACTAAAAGGAGCTCTGGTAAAGTAGTGGTTACAAGTCAGGCTGCTAACCTCAAGGTCAGTGGTTCAAAACTACTAGTCATTCCATGGGAGAATTCCAAGATGAAGCTTTCTGCTCCCATAAAAATTTATAGCCTCTGAAATCCTATGCAGAATTAATTCCACAGAACACCACAAATACCACCATTAAGAATCTTTTAAAGCTCCAGTTCCAAGTTCTGAACTACTGGTAGCAAACTTCAGAAAAGAAATTCTATTAAGCATTTTTATTGGAATCTAACATTCGTCTGTCACTTTTTCATTATTTGGTGACTTGCATCTTGCTATGATATAAACTATGCTACCAGAATTTCAAATGCCAGCAGGGTCATCTATAGTATACAGATTTAAGCAGAGCTTCCAGACTAAAATAGACTTGGAACAAAGACCTGAGGATTTACTTTTGGAGAAACTGCTAGTGAAAACTTCATGAATAGCAATGGTCCATATGGACTCCTGATGTGGCGCTGTGTAATCAGTACTAGATTGCAGATCATAAAGTCAGCAGTTCAAACCCACCAGCTGCTCCTTGGAAAACCTATGCAGGGTTGCTATGTGTTGGAATTGACTCAACAGCACTTAATGACATTATTGTCTGATACACTACTTGCCAGAAGGTAAACAACTCAGAATGTTGTTGTTGTTGTTGTTGTTGTTGTCAGGTGCCATCGAGTTGGAACCGACTCATAGCGACCCCATGCACAGCAGAACGAAACAATGTTCGATCCTGGGCCAAC
>NW_006408889.1:271082-273339 GCF_000296735.1 Chrysochloris asiatica | reverse complement strand
TTTAGTTTAAGAGTGTCGGGGGAAAGACAGAGTCCCCACTGAATAGCTATCATCTTGTCTAGATGGATCTGGTGGCAGGAGATGGGTATAAGATTTATAAGATTCAATAGTTAATAACTGTTATCATGACTAATCACGACTGTCACACTTGTAAAGGTAGAATTTTTGTAACAAAAAAAGGGGAGTGATTAATCTTACAGTTCAGAAACAGAGGACCTAGCACCATCAAGAAAGGAACGCACAAATAGAATGTGGGACCTTATCCAGAGAAGCAGCAGCACCAGAGATGGAGACAGAGATCGGGGCATGGAGAGGGGGAGTGGCTGAGGACTCTAGATTCATCAACTAAGAAGAGAAGGACTAAGAGCTGTTGGCCAGGAGCAGACTTGCAGAATGTGCCCTTTGGAGATGTAATTTATTATATATGTCTGAGTGGGTGTTTTTGTTTGTGTGCTTTTTAAAAAAAGCTGAAGTGGATAGAGAGAAATACTTTTAACTGATGGTATATGGAGGGGATTATAATCATTGTAATGAAACCAGTTATATGAACTGTTGAATGTGAAACTGATGATGTGCCCTGTAAACTTTCACTCAATCCACAATAAAAACCTTAAATAAAAAAAAAAAAAAAAGTGCTGACTCAACAGCACTTAACAACAACAACAATCCCTGTAGGGAACAATATTTTAGGTTCAGGGAAATAACAAAAATGAAGACAACAAGTGGAAAGGATATAGGACAAGTGAAAGCAAACAGATAAGCAATAAGAGGAATGAAACTGAGCTTATTAAAAACCAATTTATGTAGTATCCTTCCTATAAGACTTTCATTTTAGTTTTGACTTTAATCTGATGTCAATGGGGAGCTTTCAAGATACTTTCATTAACATCTTTCAATTAAGTATAAAATCGATTTTCAATTTTTTTATATACTGAGAAATTGTTTCAAGTTTTGGAAAGTAGATATAATAATTCATTATTTTCCTATTTAAACTGTCATTAAAATCAAATATGACTTTGCTTTTGGCTTACAAAACATTGTGTGAAGAATAGATGAAACATCTTCAAGATAGGTTTAATTTTGTTTTCTTGCTTTGAAGTCTTTCTAAGATTACATCTTTGGAGGTTGCAAAAGGTGAAACTGCTGTAAATGTTCAAAAACTACTAGGACATTTCAGGTCAAATCACTGATGTGTGCTTCAAAATACCGTTTGCTAGAATTCATTCAGATTCTAATGTTATAGTACCAAGAGTGCCAAGGTGAACTTTGTTCAATATTTCATATGGTTGTTTTCATCCCTGAGAATGCTAAGATTGGCCTTAAGAAACGATGGAGTAGTCTATTACGTACATAGTATAATGTGGGCCTAAGAATTTGCAAACCTAAAAAAAAATTCTCATTTTCTGGAATGCTATGAGAACACAAATACTTAATATTTGTGTTTTTAGATTTGCAAATACTTAATATTTGTGTTCAATTAGCAGTCCAGAAAAGGAGACTTTTTTTTTTTAGGTTTGCAAATATTTTAATATTTGTGTTCCCATAGCATTCCAGAAAAGGAGACTTTTTGAAACTACCAGCTGTTCCAGGGAGAAAGATGAGGCTTTCTGCTCCTGTAAAGATTTACAGCCTCAGAAACCCTGTACAGGGTTGCTATGAGTCAGAACCGTCTCCACGGCACATATAGCAACAATAAACAACATGGGAACACAACTGCTTAATATAGGTTCTATCCTTTGAAAGTTCAATGTAAGTATTTTGTGCTGTGGATACCTTTACTTATAGTATGCAACGTTGTGAAGTGTCATCAAGTCAGTTCTAACTCATAGAAACCCTTCAGAGGTTTTCTGAAGAGAAGCTGATGACTTGAGAAAATTAGTCAGAAGTAATGAGGGTCACCCATGTTGGACTGGTTTCAGATGAACTTCCAGACATAGAAAGACTAGGAAGAAGATGTGACAAACTACTTCTGAATATTTAGTCACTGAAACCCTTATGGATAGCAGAGAAATACTGTCAGATATAGTGTCGGAAAAGGGGACCCTCAGGTTGGAAGACACTCAACATGTGACTGGGAAAAGCTGTCTCCTCAAAGTAGAGTTGACCGTGATGACCCAAATGGAGTAAAGCCCATGGGAGAAAAGCCTGTGGGACCTTCATTTGCTGATGGGGCACAACTCAAAATGAAGAGAAACAGCTGTAAATATCCATTGAAAGTCGGAATGTACAAAGTATGAATATGGGAAAATTAGAAGTT
>NW_006408889.1:268553-269674 GCF_000296735.1 Chrysochloris asiatica | reverse complement strand
AGAGGTGACCCAACGGAATGCATAAATCATTGGAAAAATCTCTTTGATATCTCATGCGAGTAAAGGTTTATTGAAGGTAATACAAAAATGACTACCAGCATACCTTGAGAGAGAACTTCCAGAGGTTCAAGCCGGATTCACAAGAGGCTGTGGAATGAAGGATATCATTGCTGATGTCCAATGGATCTTGGCTGAAAGCAGAGAATATCAGAATGATGTTTAACTGTGCTTTATTGACTATGCAAAGGTTTTCAATTGTGTTTGATCATGACAAGCTATGGACAACATCACGAAGTATGAGTATTCCGGAACTCTTAATTGTTCTCATGAGGAATCTGTAGCTGGACCAAGAGGCAATTGTTCAAACAGAACATGGGAACACTGAAAGGTTTAAAATTAAGAAAGGTGTGTGACAAGGTTGCATTCTTTCACCATACTTATTCAACCTGTATGCTGAGCAAATCATCCGAGAAGCTGGGTTCTATGAAGAAAAATGTGGCATCAGGATTGGAGGAAGACCCCCAACGAGCTGGATTGGCCAAGTGACAGCATCGCTGGACTCACGCTTGGCAACCGTAGTGAGGTTGGCCCAGGATTGGGCACTGTTTTGTTCTAATGTGCATAAGGTCGCTATGAGTCAGTACTGACTCTGTGGCATCTAACAACAACAATAACAATGAGGGAATATTGAACATTATAAAATAATTATGAGATCAAATGTAGACATCGACATTAAAAATTTTGTCAAGGTCCAGCTGTCAAGTAACCCATAGTGACCTTGTATAGGGTTTCTGAGGAGCAGCTGGTGAGCTTGAACCACCAACCTTACAGTTCAAGCTGGCTTTGCAGTCTCGTTCATTAACCCACAGCACCACACCAGGACCAGTTAACATAGGTATTTACAAATTGTTGATGTTGTTGTTAAATGCCATAGATTTGGTTCTGACTCACAGAGACTCTGTATAGGGTTTACTAGGCTTTAAATCTTCACAAGGGCAGAAAGTCTTTTCTTTATCCCCTGAGTGGCTGGCAGACTCCAACAAAGAACCTTGTGATTGAAAGTCCTGTGATTATTGTATGGAGCCCTCACACTCCAATTTATGAAATTTATATATTTTAAA
>NW_006408889.1:261663-266104 GCF_000296735.1 Chrysochloris asiatica | reverse complement strand
TTCAAAAATAGCATAAGGATGACGAAGGACTGACCAATGTTTTATTCCTACATAGGATTGCTGAGTCAGAACTGACTTGACAGCACCTAAAAGCAACAGTTTAATAATAAACTATACATGCAAGTTCAGGAGAGATATTCAGCATGTAAGTATGTGTCATTTTCAGGATATAAACATCATCTGATGTTGGTATATCTTTCAACATATATTCATTTGCTCTTCTAGAAATCCATGATACTTTCAATATTTGTGTTCAAGACCATAATTCAAATGCATCGATTCTATTATATTCTTCCTTATTTGTTGTTCAAATTTCAAATGAATATAAGGCTACTGAAAATACCATGGCTGGGGTCAGGTGCACCTTAGTCTTCAAACGGATAACTTTGCACTTGAACACTTTAAAAAAAAAAAGAGGTCTTGTGCAGCATATTTGCTCATTGTAATACACCCTTTGATAACTGCTTCTATGAGTGTTGATAGTGGATCCAAACAAAACAAAGGTTTGACAATTTCAGTCTTGTCTCTATTGTGATATTATTTATTGGTCTAGTTGTGAGGATTTTTGTTTTCTTTGCATTGAGCTGCAAGCTATACCAAAAGTTGTGGCTAATGATCTTTATAAGTAAGTACTTGAAGTCCACCTCACTTTCAGTAAGAAAGGTTGTATCATCTGCATATCCCAGGCTCTTAATGTGTCTTAGTGCAATCCTGATGCCATGTTCTTTATATAATACCTCTTCTCAGATAAATTTGCTCAGCATACAGATTGACTACATCTAGGGAAAGAATGCAAACCTAGTGCACACTTTTCCTGATTTTAAGCAATTCAAAGTCCTCTTGTTCTTTTCGAAAGACTGCCTCTTTATCTATGTACAGGTTCCTCATGAACACAAGTAAGTATTCCCTAATACCTGTTCTCTGCAATGTTGTCCATAGCTTGCCATGATACCAGTGGAATAGCTTCCAGAATCACAGCAACATGCAAGCCACCACAGTGCAACAAAGTGAAAGACAAGTTATGGACTTCAGCTCAATAATGTGTAGGATATAGGTATGCATTGCACTTAATTTTGGACAACTTCTAACTTTCCTAAACTCATACTTCATGCATTCTATGTTCAAATTATTAATGGATGCTTGCAGCATTTTCTCATTTTGTGTTGTGCTCCATCAGCACAAACTTTACTCCATTCGCGTCATCATGATCAACTCTACTTGGGGAAGCAGCCCTTCCATGTCATATTTTCAATGTCTTTCAACCTGAGTGACTCATCCTCCCACACTATGTTGTTGTTAAGTGTTGTCCAATCGGTTCTGATTCATAGCGAACCTGTATGGGGTTTTCATGGAGCAACTGGTGAGTTTGAAACACCAACCTGTGGTTCAAACCAACCTTGCAGTCAAGTGCTTTATCTCACAGTGCCACTCTATATTTGACACTATCCATGTGCTATTTTTCACATTTCATTACTCAGTATTCTAGTGCTATCTGACAGTGCTCCACTGTTATTTATAAGGTTTTCAGTGGCTAAACATTTAAAAATAGTCTGCCTTTCCTTGTTCCTAATCTGTCTGAGTCTGGAAGTTCAGCTAAAACCTATCATCATGAGTGACCCTACTGATATTTAAAATACCACTGGCATAGCTTCCAGCATTATAGCCAAATGCCAGTTATCACAGTAGAACAAACGGACAGAAGAATATTGCTTTATCTATGCAGGAATCATATAAAGAAAATTAAAGGAATTCACAGAGTTACTTTACTACAAAAAATTAGTTTACATTTAAATATTTCTGGAGGTATCTTATGATCATGAACCAATGGCACTAAAGGAACATGTGCAAGCTGCACTGAAATCTTGGTTAAAACCGGCTCAAGGAATTGATGAAATGACAATTGCAATGTTCAATAAAATGGACTTAATGTTCGAAGTGCTCATTTGTCTATGTTAAGAAATTTGGAAGACAACTTACCTGGCCAATCAGCTGGAAGTTTGTGACCATTACAAAGAAAAATGGTCTAATAGAATGTGGAAATTTCAAACAGAATCATTAACATCTCATTCAAGTAAATTTTTGCTAAATATATTTAAAAATATAGTAGTAGGATAACATCAAGAACATCATACAGTATTTTAACAGGAAATTGCCACAAACTCAAACGTGACTCAAAAAAGGATGTTGAGAAAGGGATGTTATTTCTTTTATCAGGTGATATTGGTTGAAACCAGAAAGATGTTTATCTGTATTTTGTTGAAGATGCTCAACATACAACTGGAGAAGAGCTGCTTCCTCAAAGTAGAGTTTATTGTGATGACACAAATGGAGTAGATTTTGGGACCTTATTTGCTGATGGGGTACAACTCAAAATGAGGAAAAACAGCTGTAGATATCCAATAATAATCAGAACATGGGATGTATGAAATATGAATTTAGGGAAATTGGATGTTGTCAAAAATGAAATGGAATGCATTAAGATCGATATGCCAGGCATTAGCAAGCAGAAATGGATCAGCATTCACCATTTTTAATCTGACAATCCATAAGGCTTACTTTTCCAGGAACGCCAAGTTGAAGGAAAATGGCATCACATTCATCATCAATAGAAAATTTCAAGCTTTATCTTGAAATGTAATGTCTGTGATAGGATAATATCTATATGCCTACAAGCAAGACTTGGAATACTTGGGTGGTGCTGTAGGATAATGATCTGCTCCACAAGGTAGGTTTGAACCACAAGGTCGGTGGTTCTAATTCACCAGCTACTCCTCAGAAACCCTAAACAGGGTTGCTATGAGTCAGTATATACTCAACACCACTTAACAACAACAACAAGGAAAACCAATTAATAACACTATTAATCACATTTATGTACCAATCACTAAAGCCATTGATGATGAAATTGAATAATTCTACTCAATCTTTCAGTCTGAAATTGATCAAACATACAATTGTAATGGTGATAGAAATGCAAAGTTTGGAGGTGAAAAGTTAGGATCAGTAATTGGAAAATATGACTTTGGTGATAGAAGCAATGTTGGGTATTCCTTGATAGAATTTTGAGAGCGGTGTATTGAAATCACCCACTATCATAGGTTCGTCTATTTCTTTCTTCAAATCTATTAAAGTTTGCTTTATATATTTTGGAGCTCTTTCATTGGCAACATGGATATTTATTATGGTTATGTCATCGTGTTCAATTGTCCTTTTAATCAGGAGATAGTGTCCATCTTTATCTATTATCCTGGTTTTTGCCCTAAATTTATTTAATCAGAGATTAGTTCTGCCACTCCTGTTCATTTTTTATTGGAATTAGTTTGGTATATATTTTTTCCATCCTTGGACTTTTAATCTGTTTTTTTCACTGTGTGATATGTATCTCTTGCAGACAGCATACTGTAGGATCTTGTTTACGTATCCATTTTCCACTCTCCGTCTCTTAATAGGTATATTTAATCTGTTTACATTCAGTGTAATTATTGATAGGTATGGATTAATTGCTGCCATTATGTTTGTTTTTTTTGTGGTGTTGCTGCTTTCTTTGTTCTGTATTTCTTCCTTTGCTGAGTTCATGCTTTTTGTGTTCTTTCTTGTGAATTTCCTCATAGTTTTAATGTTTCCATGTTCTTCATGAATTTTCATTTCCTTGGTATGTTGTGAAGTGTTAATTTTCTTTCAGGTTACCTTATAGTCCATTAACTTTTCCCTCCATTTAGTGCAGTCTATTTAATCCTGTAATCTACCTGACCTTCTAACCATTTGGATCTCTGTTCCTACGTGTTCACAGTCTTTTATGTTGTAATTGTTTTGATCATAGACTGACCTCCCAGATTCTCTGAGTTTGTTCTTATAGTTTTGTTCTGTTTTCGACTTTCCTTCTGTCGATTTAACTCTGGGAGGTGTTGCCACATATGTCCATCTCTAGTTGTTGTCAGTTCTTGTTGGTTCTCAGTCCACAGAACTCCCTTTAGGATGTTTTGTAGCGCAGGGTTGGCTTTGGCAAAATCCCTTAGCTTCTGTTTATCCTGGGATGTTTTGATTACACTGTTGTATTTGATTGATAGCTTTGCTGGATAAAGGATTCTTGGTTGGAAATTTTTTTTTTCTTTCACAGTTTTATATATGTCTCCCCATTGCCTTCTTGCTTGCATGGTTTCTGTTGAGAGATCTGAGCTTAATCTGACTTGCTTGCGTTCGTATGTGACACTTCGGTTTTCCCTAGCTGCTTTCAGGAGTGTCTCCTTATCTTTGATTTTGGAGAGCTTTATTATGATATGTCTCTGTGGTTTTCTTTTGGGTCCTATCTTTCCTGTGGCTCGTTGAGCTTCTTGAATATTTATCTTTTCACTTTTCAGAATTTTAGAGAAATTTTCTTCCAGCAGTTCTTCAACTATTTCCTCTGTGGACTTGTGTGATTCTTCTTGTTCTGGAATGCCAA
>NW_006408889.1:254008-260683 GCF_000296735.1 Chrysochloris asiatica | reverse complement strand
TATGAGTATGGCTTTAAATTCCTCTTTCAACTTCTTGCCTTCAAAGCTGCCTGAGAGATTTCATGATGCCACTTTTGGTTGTTATACTGTACCTCAGGATTTAATTTAATTTTTGGCCTGTTTTGTTTTTAAACTCTTTCCCTCTCCACATCCCTTTTCTGTATAGAAAAACAAGGTAACTGTATAGGGTTTTTAAGGAGCAGATGGTAGGTTTGAACTGCTGACCTTATGGTTCATAATCCAGTGCTGATCTTACAGCGCCACGTCATGAGAAGGGCATCATGGTAGGTAAAGTGGAAGGTCAGTGAAAATGTGTAAGACCCCCAATGAGATGGATTGGCATAGTAGCAGCAACAATTGTTTCAAATTTAACAATGATTGTGAGGATAGCACAACACTGGGCAGTGTTTTGTTCTCTTGTGCATAAGGTTGTTATGAGTCAGAACCAACTTGATGACATCTAACAAAAGCAATCCCCTTTATCCTTATTTCCCCCTGTTTCCATATAATTTCTTCACTTCCAACATATTGTGTTCTTTATGTATTTATGGTTTTTGTTGACTGCTGTCTAGCAAGCTCTGTGAGAATAGAGAACTATAACAGTTTTATATACTGACACAATGCAAGTATTTAGTTTAATATCAAGCACTTCAAGTTCATATCCAAATGAATGAATGAAATACTTAATTAATGGTAATGTAATTTAGTAGTGATTTCTCAGTGAATGTCCAGATTAATATTGGTTCACTTTATATTTATTTATGATTATAATTACATGGAACTTGTATTGGTGTGGCATTTCTGTATGATCAGCACTGGCCTACAAACCACAATGTCAGCAGTTCAAACTTACCAGGTGCTCCTTGGAAACCTCATACAAGGTCACTAAGAGTCAGAACAGACACAAGTGTCACTTAACAACAATAACAACAACAAATTATTTAAAAGGTATTTCTAGAACTTGGTACATTTAGTTTTACATAATTTAATTTGATGCCATATGTTATTTCAAAGCTAAACCAAATTCACTGCCATCTAGTTGATTCTGATTCATAGCAACACTACATAGGGTTTCTGAGAATGTAAATCTTTATGGAAATAGAAAGCCTCTTTTTTCTGTAAAGGAGTGGCTGGTCGGTCTGAACTGCTGAACTTGTGATTAGTAGTCCAGTGTTTATACTACAACACCACCAGAGTTTCTTAACCTATCTTATGGTGGTGGTTGGTGATTGTGTGCCACCGAGTCACTTCCAACTCATAGCAATTCTGTTTAAGGTTTCAGAGGCTAGAAGTCTTTACCGGATCAGAAAGACTAATTTTTAATTTCTCGGAGCAATCGGTAGATTTGCAATGTTGACCTGGTGATTAGCAACCTGCCTCATAAATCGTATGCCACCAGAGATCCTTACCCTTACTATTGCTGTTGTCGTGTGCAGTCAAGTTGGCATAGACTCATAAAGACATTATGCTCAATGGAACTAAACACTGATTGGTCCTCCACTAACTTCAAATTCATTGCTACACTTGAACCCATTTCTGCTGTCATTGTGCCAGTCTATCTCATTGGGGTTCTGCCTCTTTTTCATTGATCCTCCACTTAACCAAGTATGTTGTCCTTCTCAAAGGGATTGGTGTGAAGTATGAGAGACCTAATCTAGCCATCATGGTTTTCAAGGAGCATTATGGCTGTACTTCTTTCAACAGAGATTTATTTGTTCTTTTGGCAGTCCTTTATACTTTTAATAGTCACCTTCAACACCATAACCCAAATGAATCAATTCTTCTGTGGTACTCTTTATTCATTGTCCAACTTTCACACACATAAGAGATTATTGAAAATACTATGGCTTTGGTCAGACACACTTTAGTCCTCAAACTGACATCTTTGCTCTTGAACACTTTAAAGTGGTCTTGTGCAGCAGATTTGCCTAATTCAATATGTCATTTGATTACTTGACTGCCACATCCATGATTACTTTGACAACTTCAATCTTTTCTCCATTTATCTTGTTGTTACCTATTGGTCCAATGATTAGGATTTTTGTTTTCTTTGCATTAAGGTGCAACCCATACTCTGGCTGGCCCTTGATGTTCATCAGTATTTTAAATCCTCTTTGCTTTCCGCAAGCAGGATTTGCATTTCACAGGCTGTTAATGAGTCTTCCTTCAATCTTGATGCCACGTGCTTCTTTATATAATCCAGTTTCTAGTGTCATTTGCTCTGCATACAAATTGAATAAGTATGTTGAAATAATACAATGCTGGGGCACACCTTTGCTGATTTTAAACCACTCAGTGCCACCCTCTTCTGTTTGAATACGTAATCTCTTGGTCTATGTACAGGTTCCACTTGAGCACAATTAAGTGTTCTCAAATACTCATTGGCTGCAATGTTGTCCATAGTTTGATGGACACAGTTGAAAGCCTATGCATAGTCAATAAAGCAAAGGTAAAGCATATTTTTGGTATACTTTGCTTTCAGTAAAGATCTATCTGACACCAGCAATGGTATCCCTAGTTCTACATCCTGTTTGAATACAGCTTGAACTTCTGGCCTTTCCAAGTAGATGTACATTTCCAGTTGTTTTTTAGTTTTCTTTAGCAAAATTTTACTTGCATGCAATATTAATGATATTGTCTGATGATTTCTGCATTTTATTGAGCCACCTCTCTTTGTAATGGGCACAGATATGAATCTCTTCTAGTAAGTTGGCCAGGTAGCTGTCTTCCAAATTTTTTGGCAAAGATGAATGAGTGCCTGTAGTGCTGTCTCAGTTTGTTGAAAAAATTCAGTTTGCATTCCATCAATTCCTGTAACTTTGTTCTTTGCTTTCAATGCACCTTGGATTTCTTCCTTCAATATCACTAACTTGTGATTATATGCTACTTCTTGAAATGGTTGAACACTGATCATTTCTTTTCTGTACAGTGACTCTGTGTGTTCCTTCCATCTTCTTTTAATGATTTCTGTATCATTCAAAGCTTTGACAATATAATCCTTCAATATTGAAAGTAGAAGCTTGGTTTTCTTCTTCCATTCCCTCAGCTTGAGAAATGCTTTTTGGTTTTATAACTCCAGGTCTTTACACATATCATTATACTATTCGACTATGTCTTCTTGAAAATTTCCCTTCAGCTCTTTTATCTCCTCATTTCTTCCATTTACGTTAACAACTCTGTGTTAGAGAGCTAGTTTCAAATTCTCTTCTGACATCCAATTTTGTCTTTTGCTTCTTTTTTGTCTTCTTTTGCTTTCTTCTTGTGTGAAGTTCTTTTCACCTTTGGTCTTTAGTGACTAATGCATCAAATCTGCTCTTGAGATGATCTGTCATTTCATTTGGGATAAGTTCAATATATATATATATTTGTTGTTGTTGTTGTTAAGTGCCGTCGAGTTGGATCAGACCCATAGTGACCCTGTACAGGGTTTCCGAGGCTGTAAATCTTTAAGGGAACAGAACGCCTCATCTTTCTCCCGCGGAGCGGCTGGTAGTTTCGAACTGCTGGCCTTAAGGTTCGCAGCCCGATTCGTAACCACTACGCATAATTTTTTTTTTTTTTTTTTTTTTACTCTTGTGCACTTGTTTTAATTTTCTTCAGCTTCAGTGTGAACTTGCACGTAAGCAATTGATGGTCTGTTCCACAGTCTGTCCCTGGCTTTAGTTTGGCTGATGATATGGTGCTTTCCTACCGTCTTTTCCCATTGTTGTTGTTAAGTGCCGTCGAATCAGATCCGACCGATAGCGACCCTATACAGAGTGTCTGAGGAACAACTGGTGAGCTTGAACCGCCAACCTTGCAGTTCAAACGGATTTGCAGTCTGGTGCATTAACCCACAGGCCATCCCAGGTCTCTCTTTCCATAGGTGTAGACAATTTGATTTCTGCGTTTTCATCCAATGAATGACATTTGTATAATTAATTAACTTTTATGTTTTTAAAAAAGTTATTTGCAATGAAGAAATAATTGATCTTGCAAAATTCTATCATGCTATCTTCATTATTGTTGCTCTCACCTAAGCCATATATTTCTAAGATTGATTCTTGCTCTTTGTTTCCGGTAGCCAGTAATTATCCATACATCTAGATTGCATATTTGATCATTTTCAGAATGAAGAAGTTAGTCAAATTGTTCAGTTTCACCATTACTCATTTTGGTGGTTGGTGTTTAAATTTCACATATAAGTTGTATTAACTTGTCTTCCTTGTAGGCAAATGGATATTATCCTGTCACAGATAGCATTATACTTCAAGATAGATCTTGATATGTTCTTTTTGATAATGAATGTGAACCCATTCTTCTTCAATTAATCATTCCTGGTATAGTAAATCATGTGATTGTCAGTTTCAAAATGGCCCTTACCAGTCCATTTCAGCTCACTAATGCCTACAATAATGATGCTTATACATTCCATTTCATATCTGACAATTCTTGATACTCTTAGGTTCATATTTCCTATCTTCCAAGTTCTGATTGTTTGTTGTTGGTTGTTTATAGCTGTTTCTCCTCATTTTGAGTTGTGCCCAATCAGCAGCTGAAGATAACAAAAGCTTTACTCCATTTGTGTCTTCATGGTCAACTTTACATTGAGAGACAACTCTTCCCCATTAGTATTTTTAGTGCTTTCTAACCTGAGGATCTCATATTCAGGCACTATATTAGAAAATATTCTTGCGGTCTTCATCATCTTTCAATAATCAATATTTTGGTTCTATCTAACAGTGCTCCATTGCTATTCTAAAGGTTTTCAGTTACTAAATTACTATGTCTCTCTTTTTAGTCTGTGTTAGTCTGGAAGCTCACCTGAAGCCTGTCCACCATATGTAACACTGCTGGTATTCAAAATAGCATTGACAAGAATAACAAGGAAGCTGCAAGCCAGCACATAACATGGATGAACCTTGAGGACATTATGCTGAGTGAAATAAGTCAGTCTCAAAAGGACAAATATTGCATAAGACCATTATTATAAAAGCTTAAGTAAAGATACCCATACTAAAATGGGAAAAAAACAAAACAAAAAAAAAAGCATTGGCAGAGCTTGTAGAATCATAGTAATATGCAAGCCACCAAAGTATGACAAACTTTCAGATGAGTGGCATGGATCTACAGTTTAGGAAAGATTTTTTCAAGAATAAGTAACTTGATCAGGCCCAAACAATTTGCACAGTGCTAGGGCTGAGTATTTTGTTCTGTTGTGATAGTGTTGCTATAAGTCAAAATTGATGTGAAGGCACCTACTTAACAGCAGAGCAATAAATAAATAAGTTCTGTATAGCTTAAAGTTTCATTTTACCCATTCTGTGATAATACTACTTTTATTGACACTCAAACAATATTCAGAATGTTTATTTCTTTCTGCATATACATTTGATCACTTATATGTAGTAGAACAACATTTATGCATGTAGAGGCAGCTATTGCTCACCCAACCTGAATTTATTAATCTAGAATTGTTAAAGCCACCATTGATACTGTTATTTTCTCCCTATTGTCATCAACTTCTATTTTAAAGCAATCTGTGACACATTGAAAAATGCTTCTAGAAAATAGCTTTACAACTCAAGAACCACACTTCAGAACTAAGTAATTTAATATTTCATAGAAAAATTTACTGAATGCACCAATTTCCTCAGGACTTTGGTTGGAGTCAAAGAAGAGAAAATGTGCTACTTGATAATAGGACCTGAGCTTTCTCCACAATAGCTTTATTATGTAGGTGGCCCAGAAAACTTTGTGACATTCACCTTAAAGAGAATTCACTCTCTCTACCTTATTTGTTGCAATATATATATATATATATTTGTGCTGCAGTTACTTGAAGCTGACTTTTTGAAATAAGTAATTTTCTTTCCCATACACTGTTATAGTCTCACTTTCTAAGATAAAATTTTCCTTTTCTTATATATGGTTATTGTCATGTCATTGCTGCTTGGTGCATTGAGTTGGTACTGACTCATAGTGATCCTATGCACAACAGAATGAATCACTGCCTGGTCCTATGCCAACCTCACAACCTTTGCTATGTTTGAGCCCATTGCTGCTTCCACTGTGTCAACATATCTAGATGGGTGTCTTACTCTTTTTCTCCGACATTCCACTTTACCAAATATGATATCCTTCTCTAGGCACTGGTCCCTCTTGACAGTATAAATAAAGTATGAGAGGTTAAATCTGGCCATCCTGGCTGTCAAGGAGCATTCTGGCTGTACTCCTTCACAAAAAGATTGGCTTGTTCTTTTGGCAGATCATGGTATCTTTAACATTCACCTCCAACACCACAACTCAAATGCATCGATTCTTCTATAGTCTTCCTTATTCACTGTCCAACTGTCACATGCATATGTGACTATCGAAAATACCATGGCTTGGATCAGGTGCACCTTAGTCCTCAAATTGGTATCTTTGTTCTTGAACACTTTTAAAAGGTCTTGTACAGCGGAGTTACCTAAAGAAATATGTGGTTTAATTTCTGAGTGCTGCTTCCATGAATGTTGATGGTTCACCTGAGCAAAAGGAAGTTTTAGACAACTTAAATCATTTTTACATTTATAAGAATGCTATTTATTGGTCAAGTAGTGAGGACATTTTTTTCTTTATAATGAGATGCACCCAATTCAGAAGGCTATGATCTTTGATATTTGTAAACAAATATTTTAAATCTTCTTCACTTTC
>NW_006408889.1:246683-253763 GCF_000296735.1 Chrysochloris asiatica | reverse complement strand
GGAGTTACAAAGCCAAAAAGGAAGAACACATGAAAACCAAAAGGGAAGAACACACTCAACATTTCTCCAGCTGAAAAAAACTGGAGAAAAAAAATTCAAGCCTCAAGTTGAAATATTGAAGGACTATATGGGCAAAATAGTGAATGATGCAGAAAGCATCAAAAGAAGATGGAAGGAATACACAGAGTCACTGTACCAAACAGAAGTGTTTGATGTTCAGTCATTTCAAGAGATAGCATATTATCAAGAACCAATCATATTGAAGGAAGAAGTCCAAGGTGCTTTGAAGGCATTGACAAAGGATAAGGTTCCAGGAATTGTGGAATATTGATTGAAATCGTTTCAATAAACTGGTGAAGCAATGGAGAAACTCACTCACCTTGGCCAATAAATTTGGAAGAAAATTACCTGGCCATCTGACTGGAAGAGATTCATGTTTGTGCCCATTCCAAAGAGAGGTGACCCAACAGAATGTGGAAATCATTAGACAATATCATTGATATACCATGCGAGTAAAGTTTGGTAAATATAACTTAAAAAAAAAAAAAAATCCCTGCAAAGATGTCAATGGACAGAGAACTTCCAGAAGTTCAAACCAGATTCAGACAAGGATATAGAATTAGGAATTTCATTGCTGATGTCAGATGAATCTTGTTGAAAGCAGATAATATTAGAAAGATGTTTACCTGTGCTTTATTGAGTATGTAAAAAGTCTTGATTTTGTGGATCATGACAAGCTATGGACAACATTGTTGATAGTGAGTATTCTGGAACACTTAATTATGCTCATGAGGAACCTGTACATAGACCAAAAGGCAGTTGTTCCAACAGAACAAGAAAACACTAAATGGCTTAAAATTAGCAAAGGTTTGCCCTACAATTGTATTCTTTCACCATATTTATTCAGTCAGTATGCTGAGTACATAATCTGTGAAGCAGAATTATATGAAGAAGAACATGGCATCAGGATTGGAGGCTATAGTCATATTTCTTAAGAATTTGAGTTTCAGTTCAACTTTATAGTCTATTAGAAAACTTTTTTTTTTTTTTTAGATTGTGTCTACATGATAAATTTTTTAGTGCTATCCAACAATGACAAATGAATTGTGGTCTGTTGTTGGGTAGCATGGAAAAATTTTTTGTGCACCTGAATATTTGGATATACGATATTGTGTCACCTGAATGTTAGACTTTAATTTTCCAGTCAAGAATTTAAAGTCATGTAGATAGAATATAAAAGAAAAAAAAAAGTTTTCTAATAGAATATGAAGCTGAACTGAAACTCAGATTCTTAAGAAATATGACGATAACTGATTCTGCTGTGCATAGGGTCAGTACTGACTCGATGGCATTTAACAACAGCAACAAAAACAACAAAAACAACAACAACCTAACAATGAGTCCATTGTGTACATTGTGAAATTTTTTGGCAAATATAAAACATGTTTACAAGATGACCAATGTCAATTACCACCTTCAAAGTTGAAGAAACGTTCATGCAGACCACTGATCTCTTTGATCCATGAAAATTGCATTTGATTAATTAATGCAAGTTAGATATACAAGCAATTAATTTTCATAGTGGAAAAAAATCCCACTGGTGCCTTTTAGCAAGGTGATTGAGAAGTTCTTACATCGAGTTGAATTTCAGTATATGTGTCTGAATAGTATGTATGAAAGGGGAGAATTAAGGTGAGGATGTGGATGCAATGCATCTTTTTTTAAATAGCAAAATATTTTGATTTACTCCAGGCCCATATATCAATGTTTATTACAATGCCTATGAATTTAAAAACCTATATTAAATATATAACACTGTTCAGATACTTGAATTAAATACAATACCATGCTTAGTCTCTAAAATTAAAGAACATGGCAGATATAATTAATAATTCCCTACTGAATTTCATCTTCATTTAAGGATTTTGTTATATAAAATAAAAGCTGTGTGATTGGCAACATGTCAGATATTAACTATCTCTATGTGTTTATTGAAGTCCTGGTGTGGCTCTGGGTTAATGCTCCATACTGCAAAGCCATTTGAACGTCAAGGTTGGTCGTTCAAGCACACCAGCTGCTCCTCTGAAACCCTGTACAGGGTTGCTACTGGTTGAGACAGACTCAATGGCCCTTAATGACAATGATGATGTGTCTATTGATGCATAGCCCACACAGAACCATATAAGAAGAAATCAAACGTGAAATTATGCATACTTAGAAAACAGTTTCAGAAGATATTCTGTTTTTGTTGCTTTTATTACCTAGAGAAATTTGACCACATATATGGGCAATTTTCAACAAATTTATGTTTTCCTAACTAGACTGGATACCACGTCTATATTTCATAATGAGTGTATGTTTTGTTTCAGACCAAAAAGCATGGGCATTTCTGAATTTGGGAACATTTTATTGCTATGAATCACATATACTGTATTCCAGTTTGTGAAGTGAATCAGTTCTATTGATTATGTATAGTTATTATGTTGTCAAACAGGTTTAAGCGGCCCTTTCAAAAGGTTTAATCTGAGACATCTATATAAAAATTTACAATAGAATGGTTTCAATAGAAATTTTGATTTGGCATATAAAATTTATTAATGGGGGAAGATATGAAGAAGATTGTTATTACTCTTAGGAAAAGAAAGAAGGCAGGTAAGCAAGTATTATCATTCTATAATAATTTTGATAACTATACCTCTTAATAAGGGGCTCTGGTAGCGTAGTGTTTAAATTGGGCTGCGAACCGCAAGGTCAGCAGTTCCAAACTACCAGTGGTTCCGCGGGAGAAAGATGAGGCGTTCTGCTCCCGTAAAGATTTACAGCCTCGGAAACCCTGTGCAGGGTCACTATGAGTCGGAACCGACTCCACAGTAGTTAACAACAACAACATACCTCTTAATAAATAGATTAATGATATTTACTGGAAGCTTAGTGTATACTTATTATTTCACAAGGGTATACCCAAGTTAAGACAACTTAGTAAAGTTTAACATGGCTTTTTAGGAAATGTTTTGTAAGGCACAACTTTTCTGGAAACATAAAGACTTTTCATAACCAAACACTTCTTTCAGTTTGTGATGTCCCATAAACCTAGTTTCCAATCTTTTGTTTTACTCTGGGACAGATGATACTATACAAAGTTTATAGTAAGACATGGAGAGTCATACAAAATGCTCCACATTTCTTCCTGATTCACTCAGACTTCTCATTTGTTTGTGTACTAGAAATTGCTACTAAGCTTGCTACTGGGTTAGATCTCTGATTACTTTGAGTCTTATTTCATAATCAGATCCTTAACATTAACTAGTTAATCCTCAGTGTCTACCTCTCTATTGAGTAACAGTTCACAACTTTTATACTATATACACGATAATTTAAATATTAAATTTTTAATGCCTTCAATAAAGAATCATAAGCTCTGGTAGCGTAGTGGTTACGAATCGGGCTGCGAACCTTAAGGTCAGCGGTTCGAAACTACCAACTGCTCCACGGGAGAAAGATGAGGCTTTCTACTCCCGTAGAGATTTACACCCTCGGAAACCCTGTACGGGGTCGCTATGGGTCGGAACTGACTCGAAGGCACTTAACAACAACAACAGTACACTGTAGCCTTACTGTAAATTTAGATAGCAATGTATTAGAATTAATGACCAAAAAATTTCCCTGGGTAGAGATGATATCACTTAAAAATTATTTTTAGCTCCTATGCAAAATTAAGGCGTTATTTTTTATTAAGCAATATTTAATAATATAGCATAGTGGTTACGAATTGGGCTGCGAACCCCAGGGTCAGCAGTTCGAAACTACCAGCTCTTCCTTGGGAGAAAGATGAGGCTTTCTGCTCCCGTAAAGATTTACAGCTTCGGAGACCCTGTACAGGGTCTCTATGAGTCGGAACTGACTCCACGGCACATAACAACAACAACAACAACAATGGTAATTTGGATAAGCTAAAAGTATGAAAGAGAAATTTGCTTCTTTGCAAAGTTTCATAGCTTAATCTTGATACATTTTAATTGCATTTAAAAAATCTGCCTCATCTCCCTAGAAGAATCTAAAAAGGCTTGAAATGTCAGAATTTCCATTTCCAATGCATTCAACATTTTGGTGCTTTCTATTAGAAATTTTTGCCTGCTCAATTATAGCCTGATCTAACAAAAAAAATATGAGAATCTACATGAGAAATAAAGTAAGATAATTTGCCAATTCTTTTTCAAAACTCCAAGAAAATTTCTAACCCAAATCAGTGAAATGTATATGGATAAGGAGCTCTGGTAGCGTAGTGGTTACGAATCGGCCTGCGAACCTTAAGGCCAGCAGTTCTAAACTACCAGCGGTTCTGCGGGAGAAAGATGAGGCGTTCTGCTCCAGTAAAGATTTACAGTCTCGGAAACCCTGTACAGGGTCGCTATGGGTCAGAACTTACTTGAAGGCACTTAACAATAACAACATAGTATATAAAGATATTTACTTCCAGGAAATGGCCATCTATTTGTGAGGGCTGGCAAGTCCCAAATTTGTGGGTCAGATGACATATTGACACACAAGCGAACCTCAAGGTCAGCATTTCGAAGCTACTAGCTGTTCCGTGGGAGAAAGATAAGACTTTCTGCTCCCATAAAGATTTACAGCCTCGGAAACCCTGTACAGGGTCACTATGAGTCGGTACAGACTCGACGGCATACAACAACAAGAAGTGTTAAGGAACCCAAAACCTGCAGGTCAAGGGAAGACAGGCTGGAGCATTCTGTTGCCTCACTGGGTTGAGGGAATCGGTAAATCCAAAAAATCTTTTGGTCAGGCAATAGGCTAGACCTCCCTGCTAATTTACATCATAAGAAGTAGACTCAGTGTCAGACAAGATTGCAGGATTCGAAGGAGAGTGAACTTTGCCAAAACATTCATTTTAATCATGGATATAAGTCACATTCCGAAGGAAACTCTGGTTGCTTAACATGAGATCACAAATTGAAAGGTGACAGCGTCATCATAGGCTTCTTAAGATATAGCAGAAATGAGAGATTAAGAATTCATGAATGTCCTATACTTGTTCAAGCATAGATGCAAACGATCTTGGATTCTGACAGTGTCCCAAGACTTTGGATATTCCCACATATTAGTTTCAATCTCAAATCACCTGTAGGTTTTCAAAATCTATGCTTGCTTTCTAAGTCTGCTATTGTTTTCCAATATTTTCCCAACTTTCCCATTCTTCTCCTGACAGCCAAGCTGTTACCTCATTGTTAATTTAAAAATTCCTTTTCCCAAGACCCTAATATGAGAAGGAAGAAAAACAAAACAAAACAAATCTAGAATTGTGCAGAATAAAAAGACTCTGTTCAATAACTCTGAATAACTTGCTGTACATTGGCCATGTGCTAGAATTTCACTCTGTCAGGACGTCTAATTCCCAAACACTTATTGTGGTTCAAAAAGGTGAGGCATTTATTATTTGAAAGGAGAATGGCAGTGAGAAGTATTTGTCAGCTAAACTGTGATAAATAGCAGCTACTATTTCCTCCACTTGACTTTTTGTGTCTTATGGTGAGAGTGAGTTGACAGACCTTAAAAAGGTGTTATCTTATATCATTTGTCTTCACTCAGTTCTTCACATTCCTTGGTGGTTCTTGCAGCATACAAAATCAAGAATTTACGAGTCATTTAATATTTTAAAGGAATTCATATTTTAGTGAGTGATAAATCAAGCAACTAAATTGTTGCTTGGCCTCTAGATTTGTTGTTGTGGTTGAGTGCAACTCATAGAGACCCTGTTTAGGGTTTCCAAAGAGCTGCTGGTGGGTTTGACTTGCCAACATTATGGTTAGCAGTCTAGTGCTTATCTTACAGTGTCACACCAAGAATCCTCGTCTGTTAATAGATGGAAGGAATTCATTCCAGGGAAACAATAGCCAGAAGTTTTTCCTCTCTTGGGGGAAAAAAAAGACCTGAGAGAGAAAAGTCACTATCTAAAATGAGTCCCTGATTATGATTTCAACATGAGTAAAGAATGCAGTCACAATTTCACTGACACTCTCTGACAATAGTTTTCCTTTTCAAAGGGATTATTTACAGCTGTTCCCTTCCATAATCCTGTGCTTACTTAGAATGGAAATATAATCCCCCCCCCCATGGTTAGCCTGTTCTTGTTGTCAAGGACATGTATGAAATGGTGTTAACTCTGTACTCATTTACAATGTTATTTGTAGAGACATTTTGTCAACATATTCTGCATAACTATTTTTCATTCTTCTTCAATTATTATGCTATAAGGAAGAAAGTCTGTAACACTATAAGGAACAACAACAACAAAAAAATTATACCAACTAGTGTTTGCACAGCATGTTTTTGAGAAAATGGATCTTTTTTCTGAGCATATGCTCAAATATTTCTCCAGTAATCAAAATGAAACTTTTTTTTTTTTTTAATGTGAGTTTTAATAGTTTCATTTGATGATCAATGTGTACTTTTTTGGAGGTGTTTACCTCTATTTATTTGTATTCTTTTGGAAAATTATAATATTTCTGCATAACAATATTTGCATATTTATTTCCTGCTATCACCCACTTCATATCAATAAGGATGACTTTAGAAGAATTGTTGCATTTGATTTCTGGTGTTGGAGAAGATTTTTAAAAGTACCATGGACTGCAAAAAGAACAAACATCCATGTTAGAAGTGCAGTTAGAGATCTCCTTAGAAACCAGGATGGCGATACAATGTCTTTCATACTTCAGACATGTTACCAAGAAGGGGTAAGTCCCTGGGGAAGAACATCATGCTTGGGAGCATGGAGGATCAGTAAAAAATACTCCTAATGAGATGAATTGGCACAGTGGCATTACCAGTGGGCTCAAGCATACCAATTGTGAGGATTGTACAGGACCAGACAGTGTTTTATTCTGTTGTGGCTAAGTCACTATGAGTTGGAACTGATTTGATGGCACCCAAGAGGAGCTCTGATAATGTAGTGGTTACAAATCGGGCTGTTGCATTGCAAAGTTAGCAGTCTGAAACCACCAGCTGTTCCAATGGAGAAAGATGAGGGTTTCTGCTTCCGTAAAGATTATGGCCTCAGAAACC
>NW_006408889.1:244403-246286 GCF_000296735.1 Chrysochloris asiatica | reverse complement strand
TAAGGTCGTTATGAGTTGGTACCGACTCGATGGCACCTAATAAGTTCTGATCAGCAAACCATATAAGCTAGGTCAGATGGGTACTATCTTCAAGTTTGGGTCTTTCATGCCTCCCCCACTTCTAACCAGCTGGCCACTTCACTCTCAGCTCTACCCGCAAGGGGATAGATCAGTTCCCATGGGCTTGGAAGTTCCTAAGTCTCTGTAAACTTCAGACCAGCCAGCACTTCCTCTTCTCTCCCTCAACTCAAGGTAGATAGGTGTCAAATTCAGCTTAAGTTTTCAGTGCTGCATTCCCCCAGCTTTGACTGACAAGTAGACCAAGGTGGCCACCAGTGAGCTGATAAGCCTGCTAGTGTGTCCCCTCTGATTTTCAGTCTTGGAAGAGGATTCACCCTAATGGCTGCCAGGTGAAAAGCTTGCTTGTTCTTGTAACAGTCTGTTGTTTTTTTCCCCCTGCTAGTCTTTCTTTCAAGAAGTGTCTTCTACTCCTCTAATTGTTCAGGGTTGGTCTGCATGTCCTTTCAAGTAGAAATGTCCCACCTCAGAAAGTTCTGGGTGGGGCTCAGGATTCCAACTAAGACCCCATATTGTACAAATGTTTAACAAGAAGGCTATTTCACTGAGAAAATTCTAAAGTCTCTTTTAGCTAACCTAGTCAGTTATAGACTGAAGACAGGCCTACAATCTTTCTGTAACAATATTTCCCAATATTCCTTTCTATCCCACTTAACTGTCTACTTTACAATAGTAGGCATGGGAAACCAATAACAAGACAATTAGACACTTTAACATTATTTCTCCTCCTTTATCCTTTCAGACTAAGTTTCAATTCCTATATCACATACTCCTGCTGTTCCAAGTTTGAATATACACATCTATTTACCTCTATCCCATTTAGCCCATGCAAATTTCCATAAGTCTTCTGCTATCTTCCTTGTTCATCCACCCTTTACCCCTCCTTGTGTATTGAAGTCCTGGTGTGCCACTGTGGATTAATGTGCCAGACTGCAAAGCCATTTGAACTGCAAGGTTGGCAGTTCAAGCTCACTAGCTGTTCCTTGGATACCCTATTCAGGGTCGCTATTGGCTGGAACCGACTTGACAACACTTAGCAACAACAGCAACCTTGTATATTGCCTTCACCATTACCCAAGGTGTCAGGTGTCTATCCCCTAATCTTTGCCATACTTTCCCCTCCCTTCTACCCTGGTAACAATGAAATATATATATATATTTTAGTATGGAAATCTTTTCTTAAGCTTTTACAATAATGGTCTTATGCAATATTTGTCCCTTTGTGACTAATTTCACTTAACATAATGCCCTCAAGATTCATTCATGTTATGAGTTGACTTGGAGCTTCATCATTATTCATCAAGATAGAGTAGTATGTGTATATGTGCTAAAGTTTGTTTACTCATTCTACCATTGCTGGATACTTAGACTGTCTCCATCTCTTTGCTATTGTGAATAGTGCTGTGGTGAACATTGGTGTGCATCTATCTACTTATGTTCTGGCTCGTATTTCTTATGGATATATGCCAAGTAGTGGAATTGCTAGATCATAAGGTATTTCTATTTCCAACATTCTGAGAAAATGCCATATCTTTTTCCAGAGGGGTTGGACCATTTTACAGTCCCACCAACAGTGATGGAATATCTCTCCATACACTAGCTATAATTTATTGCTCTTAGCTTGTTTAAACTTCACTGTTATTGCTGGTATTAGATAATAGCTCATTTTTATTTTAATTTGAATCTCTCTAATGGCTAATGCTTCAATAGCCTCATATGGATGCGAAAGCTGGACAGTGAATAAGGAAGTGGTAGAATAATTGATGCCTTTGAGTTGTGGTGTTGGAGGAGAATACTGAAAGTGC
>NW_006408889.1:242613-243178 GCF_000296735.1 Chrysochloris asiatica | reverse complement strand
AATATAAGTTTATATATATATATTACATATCTTTAAAGAATATTGTTTGGATCTGGGCAGGGATTGCATTATATTTGTAGATTACTTTGGACAGTATTGACATTTTCACTATGTTAAATCTTCCTATCCAAGAGCATGGTATAGTCCTCCATTTTTGTAAATCTCTTATGTTTTCTTGTAGTAGTTTTTCATAGTTTTCTTTATGTAGGGCTTTTGTTTCTCTGGTTACATTTATTCCTAAATATTTCATCCTTTAGCCAGTTATTGTAAATAGTATTACTTTCCTAATTTCCTTTTCAGAGCTATCTTCATGAATATAGAGGAATCCAATTATTTATTTATTTATTTTTTAACTTTTTATTGTGTTTTCAGTGAAAGTTTACTGGGCGGATCATCAGTTTTACATTTAAAAAAATCATATACTTTGTTTCATTACAATGATTAGAATCCTCTCCATGTACTATCAGTTAACAGTATTTCTCTCTATTCATTTTAGCTCTTTTAAAAAAACAAAACAAAACAAAAACACTCAGGCATATATAATAATGTAAACTACCGAAGGGCA
>NW_006408889.1:236957-240073 GCF_000296735.1 Chrysochloris asiatica | reverse complement strand
TGTATGATGGATTACACTGATTGTTTTTCTAATATTGAACCATCCTTGCATCCCTGGTATGAATCACATTTGGTCATGATACCTTATTTTTTTGAAGTGTTGTTGAATTCCATTGACTAGGATTTTATTGAGAATTTTTGAAAATCTATGTTCATGAGGGTTATTGGTCTGTAATTTACTTTTTAATGATGTTCTTCCCTGGTTTTCCTATGAGGGTTATGCTTGCTTCCTAAGATGTACTAGAAAGTTTTCCATCCTTTTCTATATTCTGGAATAGTTTAAGTAGAAATGGTGAGAGCTGTTTTCTGAATGTTTGGTAAAATGCTCCAGTGAAGCCATCTGGACCTGGGCTTTAATTCCTTGGTACATAATTTGATGACCTGCTCAATTTCTGCTTTTGTTATTGATCTGTTCAAGTTTTCTATTTCACTCTATGTAAGTTTAGGTGTTGTTGCTGTTATGTGCCGTGGAGTCAATTCCAACTCATAGTGACCCTGCATAGGGTTTCTGAGGCTATAAATCTTTACAGGAGCAGAAAGCCTCATCTTTCTTCTGTGGAACAGCTGGTAAATTCGAACTGCTGACCCTGATGATAGCAGCCCAATTCGTAACCACTACGTTAAGTTTAGGTAGGTTGTGTTTTTTAGAATGTATCCATCTCCTTTAGATTTTCAAGTTTGTTGAAATACAACTCTTCATAGTATTCTGTGATTATTCTTTTTATTTCCATTGGTTCTGTTGTGACATCACCCATGTGGTTTCTTATGCATGTTATTTGTGTCTTCTCCCTCTTTTCTTTTGTCAGATTTGCCAATGACTTGTCAATTTTATTACTCCTTTCAAAGACCCAAATTCTTGTCTTATTCTTGTAGATTTATCCTATAGAATTTCTGTTTTCTATCCAATTTATTTCTGCTCTAATCTTAATTTCTTTTCTTCTGGTGACTGTAGTTTTACTTTGCTGCTCTTTTTCTGATTGCTGGAGATGTTGTGTTAGTGTGTTGATTATGGTTCTTTCTTCTTTTGAATGTGTGCATTTATTGCTATAAATTGTTCTCTAAGCACTACCTTTGCTGTGTCCTTAAGGTTTTGTTGTGTTGTGCTTTCATTATCATTTGTTTCTAGGACTTTTGTGACTGCATCTTTTATTTATAGTATTACCCAGTAGCTTTACATATTGTGTTATTCAGTTTCCATGTATTTTATTTTATTTCCTTGATCTTTCTATTGATTTCTAATTTTATACCATTGTGATCTGAGACGATGCTTTTTAAATTTATTGAGACTTATGCTGGAAAAGAGATGGTCTGTTCTGGAGAATGTCTCACATGTGCTTTAAAAAAGCGTGTATTGTGCTGTTGTTGGTTTGAATGCATTGTACAAATTGATGAGGTCAAGTTTGTTGATTATGTTTTTTAGTTCCTCTGTGTCTTTGTTTAGTTTCTTTCTGGTTTTCCTGTCCTTTTTTGAAAGTAGTGTATGAAAATCTCCCACTATTATATAGAATTATGTATTTCTTTTTTCAATTTTATTAGGGTTTGATCCATGTTTTTCAAGGTCTTTTCATGGGATCATGGTTATTTATTATGTTTATGCCCTCTTTTTCAATTGACTCTTTAATCATGAGATAATTTCCATCTTTTTCTCTTATACTGGTGTTTGCCTCAAAATTTATTTTGTCAGAGATTAATATTGCCACTCCTGCTCATTTCTGATTGTAATTAGGTTGATATATTTTATTATATCCTTTAATTTTTTGTCTATTTTGTCTTTGTGTATAATGTATGTCTATTGCTGACAGCATGTTGAATGATCTAGTTTTCTTATCTATTTTGCTACTCCCTGTCTCTTGACTGATGCATTGAATCCATTGACATTCAGTGTAGCTAACAATAGGTATGGATTAACTACTGTCATTATGCTGCTTGGTTTGTTTTGCTACTGGTTTCTTTGTTCTGCATGCTTTCCTGTGCTGAGTTAATTTTTTGTGTATGCTTTTCCTTGTCAATTTCTTTATAGTTTTAATGTCCAAAATTTTGTTGGGTTTTCCTTTTCTTGCTTTGTTGTGGAGAAGTTGTTAAGTTTCTTTGGGGTTACCCTGTATGTATTAATGTCTTCCTCATATTAAAACCTTTTGTTTTATCCTGAAATCTACTTGACCTCCTCACTATTTAGACCTCTGTTACTTATATATTTATTTTTTCAACAAATATTGGGAAGAACTCTCTTGGATATGCAAACAGTAATGGTTTGTGGAATTTGGTAGTAACTCTCAATATCAATTGTTCATTTTACCTGGCTTAAACAATGATTTATTTTTCAAATTTCAGCATTCTCTATATTATTGTTCTATTAAGTTTGTAAAGTTGATCCCACAAACATAGTTTTACATGGGATAAATATACCATACTGTGCATCACTTATGGCATTACTAGAAGCAATTACTATTGATATAGTAACAGAAGAGACACTTCATCAATTTAAGACAATATATCCATAACATATTCTGAAACTATAAAAATAAAGAAATGGTATTGTCTTTTGCAGTCATGCAGTAAGATTAGCACTGGACCACAAGGTTAGTTTGAACAGCAAAGTTCCTAGGAAACACTATACATGTTTGTTATGAATTGAACTGACTTGATGGCACTTTACAACAATAATAATTGTCTTTTGCTGGAATACACTAGCTCATAATTTTTTATGAATTATATTTTCTACAAGCAATCAGAATATTACTGAAAAATAAAAATGGCTCCTTTCTTAACTTAAACAACACCAGAGCTGCTTTTGAGTTGCTTTAGAGTTTTATTTGATTTTTGAGAAAAATATATTTTGATAGTAACAGCTTCATCAAAACCTAGATGGCCTATGAAAACTTAATACGTGAATATACTTTTCTATATTAATGCTCCGTTTATGCTTATAAATATGGCATTCAACTTTATATACAGTTCTTACTAGTGGTGTTTTTATTGTTTCCAAAGGGACCGAAATCATAAAATAGTGTCTACTGATAAGTTGCAAAGTATGACCAAAATATAGAAGGAATATATTCAGATTATAGGATGTGAGAGTAGAAGCAAAATTTAGAAGAATAAAATAAGGTGAAGCTC
>NW_006408889.1:235564-236552 GCF_000296735.1 Chrysochloris asiatica | reverse complement strand
TCACTATGGGTTGGTATCAACTCGATGGCATTTAACAACAATAAAAATAATACAGTGACACATTTCCTAGAAATACTATTTTTATTTACTTTATTTTGTTGATTCTATCAGTGTACTTTTCAAAAAATTTTGAATAAATATTTTATTGAATTTTTAGTGAGATTTTACATGGGAAATATATGTATATATTTTACATAGGATATATATATATCTTAGTCTGTTAAGCACAGGACTGCTAACCACAAGGTCATCAGTTCAAAGCCACCAGCCACTCCTTGGAAACCCATACATAGGGTTTGTATGAGTCAGAACCAACTGTAAAGAATTTAACAGCAATACCACAGAGTTTTTTTTTTTGTGTGTGTGTGATATTTGTTACATTTTCCCATATCATGTTAATATTCTCCATATTTCAATTTTGTTGTTTCACTTCCATTAATGCATCTTCCTTGTCCTTCTCCCCATTCCTGTCTTATCATCTATGCTTCTAGACAAATGTGTCATATTCATATAGATTTTTTTTTTTTTCTTCTTCCTTTAAGGAGCACAGAACTCATGGGGGATACTGTTTGTTTGTTTTATGGCCATTTTTTAAATCTGAAAGTTTACCTCTGGGAGTAATTTTAGTTCAAAGTTTAAAAGATATCTCAAGGTAATAGTGGTGCATCTAGTTTGTATTGGTCCAGTAAGTCTTTATTTTGCTTTGTTTCGTATTTTTTTTTAAATAAGAATTAGAGTTTTATTCTACCATATTCTCTCTGGGAATATCTATTGTATTGTGTTCCTGGTCAGAATGGTTGGTAGTAGAAGATGAGCATTAAGGATAAAAGAGGCTTTTTTTTTCTGTTTTTGTTGTTAATAGCATATATATATATATATTGGCAGACGCCATCCTGCCAAGGGACGGAACAGTGAGAAACCTTATGCATGAAAAGTTCATTGTTTAGCAAAGCGACAATGAATCTCCCCTTGGTTGGCAAAGCCACAA
>NW_006408889.1:233298-234829 GCF_000296735.1 Chrysochloris asiatica | reverse complement strand
TATCGGAGTGGCTAGGGAGTGTAGAGACACAGAATGCTTGATGATCTTATGTTCCTCTTATACCTTTAGTGTAAGAATATAATATTTGATTGATTTGTAACTGCTTGTATGTGACTATTGTGAGATCATAGTATATCCTAATGGGATATAAGAAGCAAAATTTTTAAGTAAGAAGAGAGTCATCATCCCCATCATCAGCCTGAGACTCAAAATGACCCATTGACTCCATGTAATTCATTCTGCTGAGTCCACATCCTCCTTCGAGAGCGTCCTAATAATTTGTTGAGGTTGGTCCCCCACAATATATATATATATACACACACACATATATGCATATTTAAAAGTCTATACTTTAAAGAATAAATATTTATATATTTACTTTTGATATTCAAAAACATATGTATTTGAAACAGACAAGAAAAACTTCTTACAAAGAAAATCCTAGCCATGACATCTATCAAAGGTTAAAGAACCCAGTCTTACAAAACACCTGTCAGTACATTTAAAAGAAAGGAACTTTTTTCAGTTTATTTTAGAAGATCCAAATAATGATACTAAAACCCAACAATATTACAAGAAAAAAATATGAAATTGTATTCCACAACATATAGACAAAAAAAAAAAAAAAAATGCTCAATGAAATATGTAAAGAATTGATATGAGTATTGGTAAGTGTCTTCAAATCAGTTCCGACCCATAGCGACCCTGTATGGGGTTTCTGAGGAGCACTGCTGAACTTGAACTTCTGACATTGTGGTTCAACTGAACTTGCAGTCCAGTGCATTAACCCACAGTGCCATACCAGGACTCCATATAATGAGTAAGCAAGGTTTAATCCCGAAATGTAGAGATCATCCAATATTCAGAAACCAAACTGATTTCCTAGTTAACTTAGTTCCCTTTTGCTGCCATGAAAAATAAAAACAAAACCACAAAGTGAGTAACATTAAGAACCAGAAATTTATTGTTTCATGGATCTGGAGGTCAAAGCTCCAAATCAAGTTATTGGGCATGTGGATTCCTTCTGAGACTTTGAAAGAGTAACAGTTTCATGTTTGTTTGATAACGTCCAGTGTTGTTGTTGATGTTGTTAAGTTCTGTCAATCTGGTTCAAACTCAGAGCTACTTCAGTAGAGTTTCCTAGGCTTTTAAAATCATTTGAGTAGCAGAAAGACTCATCTTTCTCTCCCTGAATGGCTGGTGGGCTCGAAATACCAACCTACAGAGCCACCATGTTTCCCAAACTTCTACTGGAATTCCTTGGCATTCTTTTGCTGCTCATAGATGTATCTTAGCCTGTATCTTTCAAAACTGTGTGACTTTTTCTCCATGTCTGCTCTCCTCTTTTGTTAGACACTAACTGTACAGGACTAGGATTAAGACCTATCTTTACTCTTTTATTATGATTTAAGTCATAATAATATATTCATTTGTTGTTAGGTGCCATCGACTTGATAGCAACCCATAGCAGCATTATGCACAGCAGAATGAAACACTGCCCGATGCTGGGCCAACCTCACTACTGTTGCCA
>NW_006408889.1:231101-231733 GCF_000296735.1 Chrysochloris asiatica | reverse complement strand
CTGGCCTTGTTTTCACTGATGATATGGAGCTTTTCCATTGTCACTTTGCACAGATAAAGCCAATTTGACTTCTGTGTATTCCATATGGTGAGGTTCATGTGTAGAGTTGTCCCTTATGCTGTCTAAAAAAGGTATTTGAAATGAACAAATCACTAATTTTGCAGAATTCTATCATGAGTTCTCCAGCATCATTACTATCACCAAGCCCATATTTTCAAACTACTGATCTTTCCTCTTTGCTCCCAACCTTTACATTCCAATCATCAATAAAGATCAATACATCTTGTTGCATGTTTGATCGATTTCAGATTGAAGAAGTTGGTAAAATTCTTCTATTTCTTCCTCACTGGCTTTAGTGGTTGGTGCATAAATTTGAATAATAGTGGTATTAACTGGGCTTCCCTGTTGTTGTTGTTATTAAGTACCTTCGAGTTGGTTCCAACTCATAGCAACTCTGTACGGTGATTCCCGAGGCTGTCAGTCTTTACGGGAGCAAACAGCCCCATCTTTTTCCCATGGACCAGCTGGTAGTTTTGACATGCTGACCTTAATGTTTGCAGCCACTATGCTACCAGAGCTCCTTCGGCTTCCCTATAGGCACATGGATATTATCTTATCACAGACAGAGTTGT
>NW_006408889.1:226346-227631 GCF_000296735.1 Chrysochloris asiatica | reverse complement strand
TCCTTCCCCCATGTGGTCTCACACAAGATGGCGTATCCTGGAGCAGCTAAGCATCCCGGACTAGAAAGAAATAGATTTTGTGCTTCTGCTACAAATTCCCCCAGCTGTGAGCCCTCCATCCTTCTAAGTATTCCTTTATATGTGGTTAGAGTTCTGGGACCATCCCCTGAGGCTTCTTGGTCTGGTATTCTGTGTTGTTGGCAGAGCTCTGTACTACACATCCACGCGATCCACCATCTTGTTTGTTCTCTCCTCCATTTCATTTTTGACAACTTCCAATTTTCTCAGATTCATGCTTCATTCATTGCATGTTCTGATTTTCAATGGATATTTACAGCTCTTTTCCTTCATTTTGAGTTGTGCCCCATCAGCAAATGAAGTCCAGTGGTCTTTTCTCCCACAGGATTTACTCCATTTGAATTATCATGGTCAACTCTACTTTGAGGTGGCAGCTCTTCCTTAGTCACATTTTGAGTGCTTTCCAACCTGAGGGGCTCATTTTCCAGCACTATATCTGTCGGTGTTTATCTGCTATTCATAAAGTTTTCAGTGACTAAATATTCAGAAGTAGTTCATCATTCTTTCTTCACAGTTTGTCTTCATCTGGAAGCTCATCTGAAACCTGTCCACCATGGGTGACCCTGCTTATATTTAAAATAAGGTTGGCATTGTTTTCAGAATCATAGCTACTCACAAGTCACCACAGTATGACAAACTGACAGACAAATGATGGAATATATTCATAGAAAAACTCTATGTCTTCAAACCAATTCACTTCACAAGTACAGTAGCTAGGTCTTCATCATATTTCTTTGGAGAACATAATTCAAGTAAGAAAACCACCTAAATGTAATCTGCATAGAAGTAGATATAAAAAAGTTATTTGACAAAATTCAATCATATTCATGAGAAAATAGCTCAGCTAAATAGCAATTAAGAAACTCTGGTAGTGTAGTGGTTACGAGTCAGGCTGCTAATCTTAAGGTCTGCAGTTTGAAATGGCCAGCTGTTCTGCAGGAGACAGATGAGGCTTTCTGCTCTCATAAAGATTTACAGGCTCATAAACCCTATGCAGGGTTGCTATGAGTTGGAACCACAGGCTCCATGGCACACCATCATCACCAAGTAGGAGTTGGTGAGATATTTCTGAATGTATAAAAGGACATTGTCAAAAGTCTACAAATAATATAATACAAAATTTTTATTTATTTATTATAAGAAAGGTGTGAGACAGGGTTGTATTCTTTCACCATACTTACTCAACCTGCATGCTGAACAAATAATC
>NW_006408889.1:219347-224708 GCF_000296735.1 Chrysochloris asiatica | reverse complement strand
AGGACACAGAGACATGGGGGTTGGATATCCCAGATCTCTTGGAGATAGGCAGAACAATGAGGATATAATGGGAAACCAAAACTAATCTGTTAACTTTATAATTTGGTTTAAAGATGTCTTTGTCCCTTTGGTCATTCCAGATACTATCTCTAATTTAGGAGGTTGGGCAACATCCTATCAACTGCCACAATTCAGGCTACAGAATAACTAGCACAGATTATATAATAAAGACAAACAACAACCAAAAAACTAGTTAGTTCTTAGAACTCGTGTTATATACAACCTTTCTAGTTACTTAAAAAAAGAATCATTTTATATTTGAAATTCTTAACTTCATTCCAACTTCGATTGCTTTTATTCCATAGAAGTACAATCAGTTACATATTTTTAAATAAAAAAATTTGAAAAATAGACATTTTTCTCCCACTTCATCAAGATAGCATACTGTTTCTTCATTCTGTCAGCTGAAAAGTAGTTGAAAGAAACAAATTTCTGAGTTTTCTATGATCATAGGTTTTGGAAAGAAATGCTTCCAAACAATGACACTCATAAAGAAACCTAAAAATATTTCCACATACATACAATTACATTTACATATCTCGGTGAGACAAATGTTACCAAATCACAAATTCAGGTATTTGTGTTTTAAAGAAGCAGGTAATGAACCATATTTTATACTTGGCAGGTCTGTGAGTAAATTACACTCATTCACTTCCCTTATCATTTTTATTCAAGCTAAAAATAATGATTAAAATGAGCTATGAAAGTAAACTTGAATGGGAAAGATTAGAAGAGAAGAGCAGTACTGTTTGGCGAAATGGCAGAGGGTGTTCTGGAATGTTAATATATATTCATAGTACATTTTTTATTGTTGTTGTTGTTGTACTTAAATACAATATCCAGGATATCTTTGTATACATCTTTGTATGAGTATGAGAATCCCTGAAGATAAGAGGATCAAAAAATAATATTTAAATATCAATATGTTTTTCTATGTTTATTTCTGTAAACCATGTTATGGTTCTAAATATTGTTTTCCTGTATTCAGTTTTCACATGGTAGACTTATTAGTTTTCTATTTCTGCTGTAACAAATGATCACAAGTGAAGTGACTTAAAACAACACAAATCTGTTATTTGAAAGTTAGCAATCTACAATGGGTGGACAAGGTCATGTTCCTACTTAAGGCTTTAAGAGAACATATTAGTAAGTACAATTTTTGTCTCTGTAGAAAACAGAACATGTAAGATATGCATTTTTGTTGTTACGTGATGCCGAGCAAGTTGTGACTCAAAGCAACCCTGTATAGGATTTTTAAGGAGCAACTCTGGTAGCGTAGTGGTTACGAATTGGGCTGCAAACTGCAAGGTCAGCAGTTCGAAACTACCAGCTGCTCTGCGGGAGAAAGATGAGATGATCTGCTCCCGTAAAGATTTACAGCCTCGGAAACCCTGTTCAGGGTCGTTATGGGTCAAAACCGACTCGACAGCACTTAACAACAACAAAAACAACAACAACAATGGGTTTGTACAGCCAACCTGGTGTTTTATTACAGGGAGACACAAGGACTCATATATACATATATAAACAAATACATGTATATACCTGTAGGAAATCTGATAGTACTGTAGGATAAGCACTGGATTGCTAACCACAAGTTTGTCAGTTCAAATCCACCAGTCTCTTTTTGGGAGAAAGATGAGGCTTTATGCTATCATAAAGATTTACATCCTCAGAAACCATAGACAGGAGATGGAATTGATTTGAGGACAGTCAGTGTTGTTAGGTTCCATCTCATAGCTAACCTAAACACAACAGGACAAAATATATCTTGCATCATCCTCACAGTTATTATGTTTGCCCTTATTGTTACTGTTACTATATCAATCCATCTCATTGAGGGTCTTCTTTTTTATTGACCTTTCTCTTTTCCAAGCAGAATGTCCCTTTCCAGTGACTTATCCCTCCTGACACCACATCAGAACAATGAGAGAAATCTCCCCATCCTCACTTCTAAGGAACATTCTGACTGTACTTCTTTAAAGTCAGTTTGTTCTGGATGGTACTATCAACAGTCTTCTCCATCAACATAATTCAAATGCATTCATTTCTGTAAGGTCTTCTTTATTCATATTCTAACTTTAAAATGCATATGAGAAAATAGAAAATACTGTGGATTGGGTCAGGGACACCTTAGTCCTCAAAGTGATGTCTTTGCTCTGTGTCACATTAAAGAGGTCTTTTATAGCAATTCTTAATTGCTGATTCCATGACTGCTGATTGTGGATCAAAGCAAAAATATTTCTTTAACAATATTAGTATTTTCTCCATTTATTATTATGTAGTTTTGTGATCCAGTTGTGAGAATTTTAGTTTTCCTTACATTGAGATATAGCCCATACTGAAGACTGTCGCCTTGAATCTTCACTTCCAGCAAAAGCAACATTGTGTAATCTGCTTATCCCAGGTTGTTAACGACACCTCCTTCAATCCTGATGCCACATTATTCTTCATACAATCTAGTTTCCTGGATTATTTATGTAGCAAACAGATTAGATGAGTATGGTGAAATGATATATCCCTGGCACATTGCATTTTCTGAGTTCAAACCATTCAGTATCCCATTGTTCTTGGTTTATGTACAAGTTCCTCATGATCACAGTGATATGGTCTGCAATATCCATTCTTTTCAATGTTATCCATAATTTGTTGTGATTCACACAGTTGAATACTTTTGCAAACTCTATAAAGCACAAGTAGATATCTTTCCGGTATTTTTGGCTTTTAGCCAAGAACCATATGAGTCAGCAATGATATCTCTCATTCCATGTCCTCTTCTGAATTCAGTTTGTCTTTTTGGCAACTACCTGTCAATATACTATTGCAATCATTTTTTTTATTAATTAGCTGCAGGAAATTTTCACTTGCACGAGACATTAATGATATTGCTAATGATCCCTGCATCTTCTGGGTCACCTTTCTTTAGAATGGGCACAAATATGGATCTCTTTGAATTGATTTGCCAAATATCATGCCAAGGATTAAAAATTACCTCCAGAACTTCATCAGTTTGTTGAAAGATTTCAAATTGTATTCCAACAATTCCTGGAGCCTCCATTTTAATGAGTGTCTTTAGTTCTGGTTGGACTTCTTTCTTCAGTGCCATTGGATCTTAATCATATGCTAACTCTTGAATGGCTGAACCAATTATTTTTGGTACAGTGACTTAACATATGCTTTCTATCTTTTTTTTGGTGCTTCATGTGTCATTCAATATTTTGCCCATAGAATCCTTCAATATTGTAACAAGAGACTTGATTTTTTTCTTCAATTCTTTTAGCTTGTGAATGCTGAGCATGCTCTTCCCTGCTAGCTTTCCATTTCCAGATCATTTCACGTTTCATTATAATACTTGACTTTGTATTTTTGAGCTTACACTGTCTTTTCATGCCGTCCTTTGAAATTTTCTGTTTCATAAGTTTCATAGTGTCTTCTGACATCCATTTTTTACTTTTCTTTCTTTCTTGTATTTTTAATGATCTTTTGCTCTCTTCATGTATAATGATCTTGATGTTATCCTACAACTCTTCTGGTCTTTGATGATTAGTGTCTAATGAATCAAATCTCTTCTTCATACAGTCTCTGGATTCAGGTAAAATATACTCAGGGTTATATTTAATCTCTGTGGAACTAATTTTCTTTGTTTTCAGCCTGCGTGTGATCAATTGAACATGCCATTAGCTGTTTTAAGGCTGATGAAGTCCATGTGTAACATTGCCATTTATATTGTTGAAAGAAGATATTTGTCATGAATAGTTAATTTGTTTTTGTTGTTATTAATGGCCATCAATTCGGGTCTGACTCAGAGACCCTGTGAAGGGTGTTCTATTTGCAGTTGCCAGGTGTGAACTGCTGAACTTGTGGTTAACAGCCCAGTACTCATCCTTTTGCACCACACCAGGACTCCAATAAATCGTTATTTTTGTTAAGTGTCATTGATTCAGTCCCAACTCATAGCTATCCTGTACAGGATCTCTGAGGTTTTAAATCTTAATGGAAACAGGAAGCCTCTTCTTTTTCCCACAAAGCAGCTAGTGGGCTCGAACCACAGATCTTGTAGTTTGTAGTCCAGGGCTTATTATATGGAGCCAGTGCTCCCAATAAGTCATTGTTATTGTTATTAAATGCCATCGAGTCAATACCGACTTATAGTAATGCTATGTACAACAGAATGAAAAACTGCACAGTCCTGGGCCAACCTCACAATTGTTGTCACACTTGAACCCAGTGATGTTGTCACTTTGCCAATCCATCTCGCTCGGGTCTTCCTCTTTTTCTCTGACCCTGCACCTTACCAAACATGATATCCTTCTCCAGTGACTGGTTCCTCTTGACAATATGTCTGAAGTATGAGAGACAAAGCTTGGCCATCCTGGCCTCCAAGGAGCACTCTGGCTGTGCTTCTTCCAATACAGATCTGTTGGTTCTTTTGGCTGCCCGGGCATTTTCAATATTCTTCTTCAACACCATAACTCAAAAACATCAATTCTTCTGCGGTCTTCCTTATTCACTGTCCAGCTTTCACATGCATATGAAGTTACTGAAAATACCATGGCTTGGGTTAGGTACAGCTTAGTCCTCAAGCTGACAAAACTTTAAAAAGTTTGGCTCTTCAAAACTTTAAAAAGTTCTTGTGCAGTAGATTTGCCTAATGCAATTCGTCATTTGATTTCTTGACTGCTGCTTCCATGTATGTTGATAGTTAATCCAAATAGAATGAAGTCCTTGACAACATCAATCTTTTCTCCATTGATAAGAATGTTGTTTATTGGTCGAGTGGTGTTCTTTGATCTTCATCAGTAAGTATTTTAAGTCCTCTTCACTTTCAGTAAGCAAGGTTGTGTCATCTGCATATCGCAGGTTGTTAATGAGTCTTCCTCCAATCCTGATGCCGCATTTTTCTTCATAGAACCCAGCTTCTCAGACTATTTGCTCAGCATACATGTTGAATAAGTCTGGTGAAAGAATATAACCCTGTCACACAGCTTTCTTAATTTTAAACCATTCAGTATTCCCATGTTCTGTTCAAACAACTGCGTCTTGGTCCAGGTACAGACTCCTCATGAGCACAATTAAGTGTTCCGGAATACTCAAACTTCGCAATGTTGTCCATAGCTTGTCATGATCCACACAATCGAAATCCTTTGGGTAGTCAACAAAGCACAGGTAAATATCTTTCTGGTATTCTCTGCTTTCATTAGTATTGCAAAATTCTGTCATGTGATCTCCAGCATCGTTTGTATAGTCGTAGCTATATTTTCCAACTGATCCTTCCTCTTTATTTCCAAATTTTTCATTCCA
>NW_006408889.1:206182-206896 GCF_000296735.1 Chrysochloris asiatica | reverse complement strand
TTTCCTGACTTCTTCCTTATTTTCCTCCACCCCTTTTCAGAGCATTTGCATTTGTTTTAATATTATTCTTCTGAATTCCTTCTCAGGCAGATCCAGAGCCTGCTCTTCTACTGGAAAGTCTGTTTCTGCTACCAGCTCATTTGTCTCAGTTATTTTATTCTGTTTTTGGACATGTGTTGATATCTTTAATTGTATTTTCTTGGACATTTTCAACAGTTATGTGAGTTTTTAATGCTTAAATTGATATATGTTGCTTTGTTTGTTAAGCTTGCTGAGCGTCTCTTGGTGCATATGATCTGGAGATAGGCTTCCCATTTCGTGTGTAATGCCTAGAAGCTAGTTTTTGCTCTTGTTCAGATGGTGGGATACTACAGGGTATGCTTGTAGCTTGGCTTTATGGGTACAGTTGCTGTCTCTTCTTAGGTATGATGGGGGGAAAGTTTCCAATCCCTAGTAGAAGAGTGAGGCCAAAAGGACCAAAGACAGAAACAATATAAAGGCAGAGATAGAATCCACCATTCAAAAACAAAAATAAAATTGTGATTTTATTTTTTGATTGCAGGAGCAATCAAACAAGATATACAGGGCATGGGAAACTGTCCAATGGCCTTTGCTGTGCAAAGGGTCCCGCCTAAGTAGACTTTGGGGCTGGTTTCCAGGGTCAAAATGTCATAAGAAGAAAACTGTGGGTTTCCTCTCTTTGTCATTGGAAAA
>NW_006408889.1:203165-204497 GCF_000296735.1 Chrysochloris asiatica | reverse complement strand
GCTACCAGAGCTCCTTATTATAACAAATAGTACAATGTAATTCATTAAAAAATATAATATGATAAAAATATAGTTGAAAGGTGAAGTATATTTGTGTGTTAGAAAATATTCTTCCAAGTAACCAACAAATCAAATAAGAAAAGTAAAAAAAAAAAAAAATCATTAAAATCAAACAAAAATGTAAGCACTTAATATCAAAATGGAACCAGATACTTATTCATAAAAGTAAAAAAAGTAAAAATCCATGTTAAAATCTAAAACAAACAAAAAGCCATTACTAGTTTTATGAGATAAAAGATTAAATCTTGTCAAAGAACATAAAAATACAAAAAGAACATAATACAATATAGTGTTAAATGCTGTGACGTCAGTTCTGCCTCATTGAGACCATATTTACAACAAAGTGAAACATTGTCTGATCCAGTGCCATCCTTATATTCTTTGTTATGTTTATGTACATTGTTGCAGTCACAATGTTAGGTGTAGACTTGACAGCAATATTATCTGTTTTTAAATTTAAAGTACAGATCAACTTAATTCTATGCAAAATTTTTAAGAGAGAAAAACTCAAAATTTAGCAGGAATATATGTTAAAATTATATGGAAGGAAGTCATTTAAATAACTTGAAGAATGAGTAAGAATTGTGGAAAGAGAAATAATGTGTATTATAATTTCTTTTTAGAGTCATATCTGGGAAGAAGGAGACAAGGCATTGGCTTGAGGTGAATGTTGATTGAGCATATTGAAATGCCATAGATATGGAGCAGTTAAGAGGAACTTTTGAATATACAAAGGAAATAAAGAAGAATTATTTCTGTGTTACCAGTATTATAAAATTAGAGAACTGAGAAAAAAGTGCAATGAAATATTGGCTTACAGGGACAATATTTAGAAATGAAGAGACATGTATCTATTTTGTTTGTACAGGTGTAAATTTTTGGTTATAGATTTAGCTAATTTTATATTTGCTTATATTAATAAAATGAAGCATGTATTATTTCATGGTTTCTGTTTTCTCCAAAAATGAGGACTTGTGAAAAAGACTTAAGAAGATTTATTAGAATGATTGGAAGAAGAACGCATCGTAGGTAAACAATATGTATATGTTATACAGTTTTTTTTTTCTCTCTCTTTTTTAAAATGTTTTATTGTGAATTACAAAAATACATATTATTTGTGTAAAAATAACCTGAGTCTTAGATATACAATAAGTTTGTTGCTATTATTGTTGTTAGACATTACCAACTCATAGTGACCTTATGCACAACAGAATGAAACACTGCCCAGTTCTGTACCAACCTCACAATAGTTGCAATGCTTGAGCCAACTAC
>NW_006408889.1:199939-200493 GCF_000296735.1 Chrysochloris asiatica | reverse complement strand
GATCTTCCTTATTCACTGTCCAGCTTTCACATCCATATGAGGCTATTAAAAATACCATGGCTTGAGTCAGGTGCACCTTAGTCCCCAAGCTGATATCTCTGCACTTCAATATTTTAAAAATTTCCTGTGGAGCAGATTTGCCCAATGCAATACGTTGTCTGATCTCTTGACTGCTAGCAGTCCCAATCACCAGTAATTACCATTATATATTGATTGCATGTCTTGTCAATTTCAGACTGAAGAAATTGGTAGAATTTTTAAATTTCATCATCACTGGCTTTAGTGGTTGGTGAGTAATTTATTATTAATTTGATCATTAACTGATCATTCTTACAGGTGCATAGATATTATTGTATCACAGACAGGTTTGTACATCAAGTTAGGTCTTGAAATGTTATTTTTGCTGTTGAATTTTATCCTATTCAACTTCAATTTGTCTTTCCTAGCATAGTATACCAAGTGATTGTCAGGTTCAAAATGACCGCTGCCAGTCCATTTCAGCTCACTAATGCCTATGATACCTGTGTTTATGTGTCCCATTTCATTTTTGACAA
>NW_006408889.1:196894-197699 GCF_000296735.1 Chrysochloris asiatica | reverse complement strand
CTCAACAGACAATCATTTGATTATCTGTTGCACTCTTTAACTATTGAACTAATGGGGCTTAAGTTTCTGTACCTTGCCAGTTTGCGCTCTCCTTTCATTTTTAAAATGCAGTACAGAGCCTGAGAAAAGACACTTCAAATTAAAATTAAGAAAGAATAATTCAATACTTATAACTCGCCAGACCTTTTATCTTTTGGAATTGACCTGCTCCATTTTTTTGAACCAGGAATCTTTTATTCAAAAATGTTGATGTTGATGTTCAACTAGCCATTTTCATAATTGTTGTTACTCTTGAGCCCACTGCTGCTGTTACTACTCCAATCTATCTCTTTAAGGGTTTTCCTCTCTTTTTACTGACTCTCTACTTTATTAAGCATAATATCCATCTCCAGGGACTGGTCACTCCTTGTGATATGCCCAAAGAATGATAGACAAAGTCTGGCCAACTTGTTTTCTAAGAAGCATTCTAACTGTACTTCTTCCAACACAGATTTATTTGTTCTTTTGGCAATCCATGGTACTTTAAATATTCATGTCTAAACCACAATTCAAATGCATCAATTTTCCTATGGACTTTCTTATTAGTTGTTGAACTTTCACATTCATAAGAAGCTATAGAAAAACCATGGCTTGGTCAAGTACACTTTAATCTGAAGAATGATATCTTTGCTCTTGAACACATTGAAGAGGTCTTGTGCAACAGATTTGCCTAACACAGTATGTCATTTGATTCCTTGATTGCTATTTTCATGAGTTTTGATAGTGGATCCAAGCAAACTGAAGTCTGACAACTTCAGTCGTTCTC
>NW_006408889.1:193907-195735 GCF_000296735.1 Chrysochloris asiatica | reverse complement strand
AATTTTCTGTTCTGCTCTTTTGCCTCTTCAGTTATACCATTTGATTTAGCATCTCTACCCTGGATAACAAGTTTCAGGCTCTCTTCTGACATCCATTTTGGTCTATTCCTCCTTTCTCTTCTTAACTTTTTACTTTCTTCCTGTATGATGGTCTTGAGCTCATCCACACCTCTTCTGGTCTTCAGTCAATAGGGTTCAATAAAGCAAATCTGTTTTTGTGATGGTCTCTAAATTCAAGTAGGACATATTTAATGTACAACTTAGGCTCTTGTGAACTTTCTCATTGGTATTTGACTCTCTTTTGATCACCTTCATCATTTTTTATATGAAAGAGAATCTATTGGTCTATGCCAGTCACATAACTTTCCAAAATCAGAGTCACACACAAGTCACCATAGTATGACAAACTGACAGGCAAGTTGTGCATATTATAATCAGCACCAAAAATTTTCAGATATAATGCCAGAAGATTAGCTCTGCATGTAGGAATACACTCAAAATATGACTTGGGAGAATGAACTTCTTAAAGTAGAGTTGATCATTAATGACATAAATGGAGTAAAGTTTTTGATATCTTCAGTTGCTGATGGGGCACAATTCAAACTGAGTTGAAATGTCTTTCAATATTCATTAATAATCAAAATGTATGAAGTATGAATCTAGGAAAATAAGAAGATATTAAAAATGAAATAGAATGCATAAAAGTTGATATCCTAGGCATTTGTGGGCTAAAATTAACTTCTGTAAACCATTTTGTATCTGACAATCATATATTTTACTATGCTGGGAATAACAAATAGGAGAGGAATGACATAGGATTCAGCCTTAAAATAGCATTTTAAGATCACAGTGGATTGCAATTATTGAAATGAATCAAAGTGTGTCATTTGTTGAATGTAGAGCTGATGACTTTATCTGTAAACCTTCACCCAATTCACAATAAAAACTCTTAAAAAACAGGAAGAAAGACACCAAAACATAAAGTATGTGAAATATGGAAATAACCTATCTTTGCCAGAGTGTTATACTGGTTCCTTTGCTGCTAAGATTCAATTCACTTCCTTAATAATATCAGCATGATTTTTTTTTTTTTAGCAGAAAACCTAATCACTGCAAACATGAAGTTACCTCACAACTGTTAATATCAGAAATATTCTGAAATTAATATAGAGGTGTTCTCTTTGCTTGTAAGAAATAAGAGAATACACTGGAGCCCTATTCCTCCAACTTTTATGGCCTTAAAGGGATTGCAAACTACCAGCCACCTACAGTGTCTGAGGGTCTGTGTTTATGAAAAAGTTAGATCCTTTTTTTTCCTTCAAATTTCTGTTTACTATCTTTTCCCTAATCTTGAAAGCAGAAATAAGATACAGTCATTAAAACCTGGATTTGTATCTTAAAAGCTGGAAACTTTATGGTAGATCTTTATGAAATAAATACAAAACAGAAAAATAAATAAACAAAAAGATAAAAGCTCTATATTGAAATACAATAGTGTCTGTAATAGGATAATTTCCACAGTGGTTATTATGGAAGACTGATAGCGTAGTGGTTACGAGTTGGGCTGCCATCCGCAAGGTCAGCAGTTTGAAACTATCAGCAGTTCTGTGGGAGAAAGATGAGGTGTTCTGCTCCCATAAAGATTTACAGCCTCAGAATCCCTGTACAGGGTCATTATGAGTAGAAACCGACTCCACGGTACTTAACAACAATAACACAAGGAAGACTAGTTAATACTACTATAATTCGAATTTGTGGAACAACCACTTAAGTCAGTGATGATGAAATTGAAGAATTCCAATTTTTTCGGTATGAAATTAATCAAACA
>NW_006408889.1:192549-193207 GCF_000296735.1 Chrysochloris asiatica | reverse complement strand
AATAACAACAAGAATTTTAATAGACTAGGGAATGTTCTTAGAAAGAGTAGCTGCTTTATTTGTCTAAAACACATAACATTTGAATACATACTTGAAGAATGAATCTCCAGGAACAATTCACTTTCTACAAATCTATTCTGATTTTCTCTGATACCGTTTACTTGGTATACCTATACTGACCACCTTAAAACATAATGTCCATGTTCTACCTATTCTTTGAACCTAAAATAGACACAAACTCTTCCCTTTAGTACCAAAATTGTTACTAACACAACATGAAAGTCTTTCTTGATATTGTCCTAAGTCTTGTTTGTTGTGGAGAGAAATACAAAATGGTAAAGAAAATCATGGAACTGGTAATGATTGATTCTCATGTTTCTAGTTCCTAGTGTATATGCTTCCTAACTGATACTTTTCTACTTCATTCAAAAAGTAAAATCTCTCATCTTTCCAGAATGAAATTCCTTTCACTTAATTCTCCTACCTCTTTTCACTGCTTTTACCATTTGACTTAATTCTTAAACAGCAAAAATTAATAATAGTTTAAAAGACATTGCCTTTGGACTGTAATCTCAGAAGAGGTTAGCCATTTTTAAGAAAATATAGAAATATATAATTACAGATTCTTGTGTGATTTATGGATACTTATCTAACCTCT
>NW_006408889.1:183628-189494 GCF_000296735.1 Chrysochloris asiatica | reverse complement strand
CTGAAAAACTGGATTATATGAAGAAGAATGAGGTATCTGAATTGGAGAAAGATTTATTAACAAGCTGCAATAAGTGAATAGGACCTAAGATACATACTGATGAAGATCAAAGACCACAGCATTTGGTTTAGGTTGCACCTCATGGTCAAGAAAACTACGATTCTTAAAACTGGACCTATAAATAACACCTTGATAAATGGAAAAAAGATTGAAGCTGTCAAAGATTTCATTTTGCTTGGATCTTTTATCAACATTCATGGAAGCAGCAGTCAGTAAATCAAAAACATATTGTGTTAGGCCAATCTGTTGTACAAGTTGTGCAGAGGGTTGTTATGAACTACAACCAAATCAATTACACCTAGCAACAACAACAATCATGTTTTCATTTTCTGCTATTCATAAGGTTTTCAATAGCTAAACACCCAGAAATAGTCTACCTCTCTTGTTTCCTAGTCTGTCTTAATGTGGACACTGTTGACACCTGTCCATCATGGGTGAACCTGTTGGTGTTTAAAATACCAACATCCAGCATCACAGCAACACTCAAGCTACAACAGTACGCCAAACTGACAGACACGTGGTGATATATTTCTTTGCAAAGATGATAGTATTTCTAGGTCCTGGGTGTCATACTTGTTACTTTTCTCTTTAAATTTATTTTAAATTATACTTTAAGGACTTCTCTAAATCCAGTATAGTCTTTGTTACTACTCCAAGTTTAATTCAATCTACAGTGATCAATGTTGTTATTTTGTTAAGTGCCATCAAATTATTTCTGATTTATTGAGACCGTGTATATGGTTTTTGAGCAGCAGCTGATGGCTTAACAGTTAAATGCTTATCCTACAGCACTACATCAGGAATATATCTTCAGAAATTTCTTTGTTGTTGTTAGGTGCCCTTGAGTCAGTACCAACTCATAACGATCTTATACACAACACAACAAAATACTGCCAGCTCCTGTACCAGCCTCACATTCCTTGTTACATTTACAAGTTGAAATTCTACACTTAGAATTCCTTAGCACACTTCAATGGCCACTCTTTTTTTGCACTTACCGTAAATACCTTATGTAATAAGATAATTTTCATGTGTGTGGTTTCTATCTTTCCAACATGATTAGAATTAGCTTTGTTGTTGTTGGAGTCAGTTGTCCTCAGTTGATTCCTAGCCATCATATGCACAACAGAATGAAAAATTACCTGCTGTAGCACCATACTCACAGTTACTGTTATTTTGATCCCATTGTTGCAGCCATGGTGTCAGTCCATTTCATTGGGGTACTTCCTCTTTTTCACCTGTCCTCCACTTTTCAAAGCATGATATCTTTCTCCATGACAGCCTTTCCAAAGAACAAGAGATGAGGTTTCATTATACTTCCTTCTTACAGTCCCTGCTACTTTCAATAGTCTCCTCCAACACCATAATCCAAATGCATAGATACTTCTAAGGTCTTTTATATTCACTGCCCACCTTTAACATGCATATGATGCTATTGAAAATAATATGACTTAGGTCAGGCACACCTTAGTCCTCAAACTGACATTTTTCTTCTTTAACACATTAAAGAGGGCTTTTGCATCAGATTTCCCTAATGCAATATGTCATTTGATCTCTTTACTGATGCTTCTATGAGAAATGATTATGTTTCCAAGTAAATTTAAGTCTTTGACAACTTCAATCTTTTCTACATTTATTACGATGTTATTATTATTTTTTTTTCTGGTGGGAGGAATTTTGTTTTCCTTGCATTGTTGTACATCCCATACAGAAGAGTGTAGTCTTTGATCTTTAGCAGTGATTATTTCAATAGTAAACTATTGAACTTCTTCTTCAGTACCATAGGTTCTTGATCATATTTTTCTTATTGAAATGGTTGAACATCAAACCGTTCATTTTGGCACATTGTATCTTTGTAGTCGTTCCTTCTTTGTTTAATGCCTTCTGTTTCAGTCAACATTTTGCCCATTGTTGTTACTGTTGTTAAGTAATGTAGAATTGATTTCTATTCATAGTGACCCTTTATATGCTTTTCAACACAATAATCTTTGCAGAAGTAGAAAGCCTCATCTCTCTTAACATGGATGCAAAACAATTGGTGGGTTTGAACCACTGAGCTTGTGGTTGGCAGTTCAGGGCTTATTCTAAAGAACCGTTGTGATTCCATAGAATCTTTCAATATTGCATCCTGAGGCTTGAATTTTCCTTTCAGTTCTTTCAGCTTGAGAAGTGCTGAACATATTCTTCCCTTTAGGTTTTCTAACTCCAGATCTTTGCACATTTCATTATAATATTTGATTTTTTCAGATGCCCTTTGAAATTTTCTGCTTAGCTCTTTTACTTCCTCATTCTTCCATTCTTTTCATGATCTCTACACTGGAGAGAAGTTTCTGTCTCTTCTGACATCCATATTGGTCATTTCTTTCTTTCTGGACTTCTTAATGATCTATTGCTTTCTTGATGTCATCCCACAACTCTTCTGGTCTTGGGTCATTAGTGTCCAGTGCATCATATTTGTTCTTGACATGGTCTCTAAATTAAGGTGGGATATACTCAAGATCCTACTTTGGCAATCTTGAAGTTGTTTTGGTTTTCCTCAGTTATATTCTTAAGTGTATATGAGCAATTAATGACATATTCCACAATCGGTCCCTGGCCTTGTTTTGGCTGAAAATTTTGACCTTCACAATTGTCTCTTCCTACAGATGCAATCCATTTGAATACTGTGTATTTCATCTTGTGAAGTTCATGTGTATAATCACCATTTATGTTGTGAAAAAAAATGATATTTGCAATGAATAAGCCATTGGTCTTACAGAATTTTGTCATAAGATCTCCAGCACCATTTCTATTACCAAGACCATACTTTCCAGCTACTGATATTTCCTTTCTCTCTCTCTTTCTCTCTTTTTTTTTCAACCTTCACATTCCAATCACCAGTAACTATCAATGCTTCTTGATTGCATGTTTGATCATTTTCAGAATGAAGAAGTTGGCAGAATTCTTCAAATTCATTATCACTGGCTTAAGTGGTTAGTGCCTAAATTTGAATAATAGAGCTATTAATTGGTCTTGCTTGTGGATTTATGGATATTATCCTACCACAGACAGCATTGTATTGCCAGCCATTTTTGAAATGCTCTTTTGAGTGAATGTCATTCCTCTTGGTTTGTAGTTCTCGGAATAGAAAACCATATAATTGTCAGATTAAAGATGGCCAATACCAGTCAATTTTGAAGTCCTGGACCACAGTTCAGTTTGGCAGTTCAAACACACTTTCCATTTCTTGTAAACCCTATACAGGGTCGCTATGAGTTAGACCTGATTCAAAGGCATTTAACAACAATAGTCCACTTTAGCTCACTAATGTCTAGAACATCTATTTTTATTTATTTAATTTTATTTTTGATGGCTTCCAATATTCCTAGATTTCTACTTCATACCTTCTACATTCCTATTATCAATGGATATTTATAGCTTCGTTGGGATGTAATATTTAATATAATATATTGAATATACATTCTTTTGTTTTTGTTGTTTTGCCATTGAGTCATTTCTGACTCATAGCAACCCTCCAAGGAGTGGCTGGTGGGTTTGAACTGCTAGTCTTATACTTAGCCATTCAGTGTTTATCTTTCTGTGCCACGATACTTAGCAGAATTCAACAGGTGTTGAGGAAATGACATAACATTTGTATTGATAGTTTATCTTCCCAGTTCAATATGTATTTTCCAGTGGAAAATGTTAATGAAAATATCATATTAAAACAATGTTTAAATACATTTAAAATTAAACAGATCATATCTGTTTTATATCTAGTTATGTACAGCACTTAAAATGGAGCACTGGTGCAATTGGGGTTACATATTGGGCTTCTAACTGCAAGTCAATAGTTCGAATCCACCATCCACTATAAGGGAGAAAGATGAGATTTTCTGATCCCATAAAGTTTTACAGTAGGAAACTTTGTACATTATTGCTTCAAGTCAGAATCACTTTCAAGGGACCCAAGAACAACAACTAACTGCACTTACAAAGTTTGCAAATTTATTTGGATTGTTAACTTCCTAAAGAAATATGCCATAATTTTCTGTCTAGTCAGGCACTTAGAAACAGATTGTGGGAGTTTTTAAAGAATGATTGTGTAATAGTGATGAAATAATAAACATGTATATTTAGCACTCTGGCTGATAGTATTGATTGAATAAGCGTAATGCCCATATTATGCATTGGATGTTGACTTCTTCTTATATATTATAAGCCCAAATGCACATGAAGTTTGTTCTGCATTTGAAGAATGGGCAATGAGCCAATTAACCCCAGACTCATCAAACTATAATACAGAAAGTCTCTTTTTGGATGGAGATAAAGAGAGGATTCCCAAACATAATGATTATGCTTTAATATAAAATGTGCACTAATAGGTTGCATTGAGATACTGACAATTTCTCTGAAGAGTCCCTATCCTTTCAAATGCAAATATTTCAAAATGAGTCAGATTCCCAGCACATGGATTTTAAAACAAAGTCATTCTTCACTGTAGGCTAACATAATTGCACACATGGGACATTATATATTTATGCAGATAATGGGTACAATTCAAGCATCTGAAGTTAATGGAAGTGCTGTCTGTTGAGATGAAAATGAAAGAAAAAAATATATATATATAACAAAATCCTTTACTGGCTTTATTCTATAATGTGTTTCCTCTGTAATATGCTTACCTTGAGTTTTAAAATTACACTATCACATTTGATTTTTATTTAATTTAAAATTGTTTCTTTAGGAGTGTGCATAGGTGGAAAATATATATGATTCTGAAAATGCAAGTCTTATCTCTGAGACCAGGATGAAAACCCATTAAGGTTTTGAAAATAGTGTAAATAAGAAGAATAGAGCAGATTTTGGAATCAAAACAAATTATGCCTCAATTTTGATTCTAATGATCACTATATATATGATATTTCACATATTTCTAAATGTTTTTGATACTGAGTTTCTTCATCTCTAAAACTATGCTTTCTTGATGTGTTTCAGTGTAAACTGTGCTTCGTTGGGTTTTCATGGCTGTGACTCTTTTTTTTTTTTTTTTTTCAAGTTGTTATTCTGACTTATGTGTGTTTACATGGGAGAACATCAGTTCTACATTCATCCTATCGTATTTCATTTCATTGCAATAATTACAATCCCTTCCATGTATCATCAAACAACCAAAGGGTACACCCCACAGGGCCTCTCCTTCCCTGAGTCCCGTGTCCCCAGCCACTCCATCTGTCTACGTCATCATCTCTCTCCATCCCTGGCATCACTGCCTCTCTGGGTAGGGTCAAGCTCTCCGCTCTTCTCACTTGATGGTCCCAGGGACCTCTGCTTCTGGAATGCAAAATCAATTACTCCCCTCCTTTTGTAAAAGAAAAAAAAAAATCTACCTCTACATTTCTGACCCTCACAGTCAGTTCTGATGGCAATTATTCACTATTGTACCACAAGAATCTTATCCCCATTTCCCTTCACCAGCCTGGTCCCAACAGATTGGAAATCATTCAGTGGAGGATCTACCTACCTCTGCCCCATCTGGAACTAGGCTCTCTCTCACTTCTTGCCATTATAGCCCCCACCCCTCATTTTGGGTAGCCAATGTCTAAATTGCCCATCCCTGTCAACCCTGTGTACAGATGGGGTGGGAGTGATCCTTGCTGTAAAGATTTGTTCCATTTTTTGAGGTACTACATCCATAAGTATAGGTGGTGGTGGTCATGTACCATGGAGTCGGTTCTGACTCATAGCAACCCTGTACAGAGGTTCCCAGGCTGTAAATCTTTATGGGAGCAGAAAGCCTCATCTTTCTCCTGCGGAACAGCTGATA
>NW_006408889.1:179993-181523 GCF_000296735.1 Chrysochloris asiatica | reverse complement strand
ACCTTGTACAAAGTTTCTGAGGCTGTAAATCTTTATGGGAGCAGACAGCCTCATCTTTCTCCCGCAGAGCAGCTGGTAGTTTTGAACTGCTGACCTTGCGGTTCACAGCCCGATTTGTAACCACTATGCTACCAAAGCTCCTTAGAGGTGTTGTAGATATTTTGTAACAAAAGGAAGGGTATGGTTTAACTTGCAGTCCAGGAGCAGAGGACCCTGGGATTACCAAGAAGAATGGTGAAGTACGGGACCCTATCCAGAGAAGCACCTATGCCATATATGGAGTCAAAGATTATGATATGGAGAGATGGATCAGCTTGAGACTCTAGACTCAAAGATGGATAGGGGTTGTATGCTGGTGGACAGGGGACAGGCTTGCAGGGTATGCCCTTTGGTGGTTTGAATGGTTATATATTCCTGAGTGCTTTGTGTGCACATGCAAAAAAAAAAAAAACCCAGAGGAAATAGAAGCAAATGCTGTTGGATGATGATTCATGGAGGGGATTGTAATCATTGCAATGAAACAAAATACAGTATAATGAACCTAAAGCTGATGTTCTCCCATGTAAACTACCACTCAATTCACAAGAAAAACTTGAAAAAATTAAAATGAAAAAATAAAAAAAGTAATGACTAGAGCAGAAATAAATTAGAAAGGAATAAAAAAACTAGAAAAATGAACAGGACAAGAAGCTGGTTCTTTGAAAGAATGAATAAATTTGACAAACCATTGATAAACTTAAAAAAAAACAAAAGGGAGAAAACAAAAATAACACACACAAGAATCAACATGGGTGATGTCGCAATTGAATCAATAGAAATAAATGTATAATAACAGAATATTATGAAGAGTTGTTCTCCAAAATTTTGAAAATTTAGAGGAGCTGGATGCATTTTTAGAAAAGCATAACCTACATTAACTTACACAGAGTGAAACTGAAAACATGAATAGACCTTCAATAAAGGAAGAAACTGACCAGGTTATCAAAAAACTCACAAACAAAAAAAAGTCCAGTTCCAAATGGCTTCACCAGTGAGTTTTACCAAACCTTTAGTGAAGAGCTGTCACCAATTCTACTTAAATTATTCCAGAATATAGGGGATGATGGAAAACTTCCTAATACATTTATGAAACAAGCATAACCCTCATAACAAAACCAGGGAAGGACATCACTAAGAAAAAAAATATATAGACCAATATCTATCATGAACATTGTTGTTGTTAAGTACCGTGGAGTTGGTTCCGACTTATAGTGACCCTGCACAGGGTTTCTGAGGCTGTAAATCTTTATGGGAGCAGAACTCCTCATCTTTCTCCTGCAGAACTGCTGGTAGTTTTGAACTGCTGACCTTGCGGTTCACAGCCCAATTCTTACTCACTACGCTACCAGCTATTTTTAATGAATTCCTAGTCAACAGAATTCAACAACATATCAAAAAAATGATACATCATGACCAAGTGGGATTCATATCAAGGATGTAAGGATGGTTCAACATTAGAAAAACCATCATTGTAATCCACCATATAAATAA
>NW_006408889.1:177777-179224 GCF_000296735.1 Chrysochloris asiatica | reverse complement strand
ATTACTACAAGAAACCAAAAGAGACTTAACAAAAATGAAAGAAGATACCATGCTGCTGGATAGGAAGATTTAACATTGTGAAAATGTCAATACTACCCAAAGCAATCTACTCATATAACTCAATCCTAATCCAGATAACAATGACATTCTTTAGAGATGGAAAAAACAATTACAAACCTTATAAGGAAAGGAAAGAGACACAGAATAAAAAAAGCACTGGTTAAGAATAAGAACAAAATTGCAAGCCATTCACTCCCTAATTTAAAATTTTACTACATGGCTACAGTGGTCAAAACCTTCTGGTACTGGTACAATGAAAGATATATAGATCAAAGGAACAGATTAGAGTATTCAGAAATTAACCCATCAATACACAGCTCACCAGTTGGAATTCCATCCTCACCAGATGGACTACATAGATATCAAATTGACTACATCTGCAGAAAGAGACGATGGAAAAGCTCCATATCATCAGGGAAAACAAGACCAGGGACACACTGGAACATACCATCAATTATTCGTAAGCAAATTCAAACAAGCTGAAGAAAAAGGAAATAAGTACACGAGAACCAAAATATGACCTTAAATATATCCCACCTGAATTTAGAGATCATCTGAAGAACAGATTTGATACATTAAACACTAAAGACCGAAGACCAGAAGAGTTGTGGGATGACTTCAAGAACATCATACATGAAGACAGCAAAAAGTCATTGAGAAGACAAGAAAGAAGGAAAAGGTCAAAATGGATGTCAGAAGAGACATTGAAACTTGCTCTCCAGTGTAGAGATGCTAAAGCAAATGGAAGAAATGAGTATGTACAAGAGCTGAACACAAAATTTCAAAGATCAACTCGAGAAAATAAAGCCAAATATTACAATAAATGTACAAAGATCTGGAATCAGAAAACCAAAAAGGAAGAACACGCTCAGAATTTCTCAAGCTGGGGGAACTGAAGAAAAAATTCAAGTGTCAACTTTTCTTATGGAAAGATTCTCTGGGCAAATTACTGAATGATGCAGAAAGCATCAAGAGAAGATGGAAGGAATACCCAGAGTCACTGTACCAAAAGGAAAAGGTTAATGTTTAACCTTTTCAAGAGGTAGCATGTGATGAAGAGCCAATGATACTGAAGGAGTAAGTCTAAGGTTCATTGAAGGAAATCGCAAAGAACAAGGCACCAGGAATTGATGGAATACAAATTGAAATCATTCAAGAAAGTGAGGCAGCACAGGAGGCACTCATTCATCTCTGCCAAGAAATTTGGAAGACAACCATTTGGCCGACTGATTGGAAGAGAACTGTATTTGTGCCCATTCCCAAAATCCCAATGGATTTCGGAAAGCATCAGACAAGCTCTTTGATATCCCATGCAAGTAAAATTTTGCTAAGGTAATACAGAAACATCTACTAGTGTACATTGACAGAGAACTTCCAGAGGTTCAAG
>NW_006408889.1:173601-176606 GCF_000296735.1 Chrysochloris asiatica | reverse complement strand
CATATAGAAAATCCATCTCAATATGGATTAAAGACCTAAATGTGAATCCCAGAGTCATAAAGGCCTTCAATGAAAAAACATTGACAAATTTAAAGGCTATGATACAGGGCACACACAAACTACAATCTTTAAGAAAATTACACAATCAAGAAAAGACAAAATAGATGTTTGGAACATTCTAAAAAAAATAGGATTTATGTGCATCAAAATATTTCACCAAAAGAGTAAAAAGGGAGCCCACAGATTGGGAAGAATCTTTCACAATGTCATATAAGACAAGGAACTAATTTCTAAACTCTATAGGAAATTTCAACACCTGTACAAGAAAAAGAAAAATAACCCAATTAAAACATGGGCATAGGACATGAACAGACACTTCACAAAGGAAGAATTTCAGACAGGCAACAAACATATAAAGAAGTGTTCACTATCATTAGCCATTATTGTTGTTGTTAGCTGCCATCGAATCAGTACTGACTCATAGTGACCCTATGAACAACAGAGCAAAATACTACCTGGTCCTCGGCCAATCTCACCATTGTTACCAAGCTTGAGCCCACTGATACTGCCACTTTGCCAATCCATCTCGCTGGGGGTCTTCCTCTTTCAAGAGATACAAATGAAAACAACAATGAGGTAATCATCTCACACCAGCAATAACAGTGAAGTTAGAAAAATAGGAGAATGAATGCTAGCAAGTATTCAGAGAGACTGGGACCCTCCTCCATTGCTGGTGGGAATGCAAAATTGTCCAACTACTCTGCAAAACAGTATGGCACTTCTTTCAGAAAGTTGAAAATAGAAATACCTTATGACCCAGCAAATCCTCTATTTGGCATATATCCACAAGAAACATGAACCATAACATGAATAAATATATACATACTAATGTTCATAATAGCACTATTTACAATTGCAAAAAGATGGAGACAGCCTACGTGTCTATCAATGGAAGGTTGGATAAACAATTTTTTGCTGTATACACACAATGGAATATTATACTACCTTGAAGAATAACAAGGAAGCTGCAAGCCACCAAATAAAATGTCTGAACCTTGAGGATATTATGCTGAGTGAAATTAGTCAGTTACAAAAGGACAATTATTGCATAAGATTGCATTATTTACAAAGCTTAAGAAAAGATACCCATAAAAAATTATTTGTTGGTTACATGTGTGGGTGATGTTGGGGAGGGTTAGGGGGGTGGAGGGAAGGTACAATAGAGCTGTTAATGTTGTTAGGTGCCATCAAGTCAGTGCCGATTCATAATGACCTTATGCAAGGCATAATGAAACACTGCTGGATCCTGGGCCAACCTCACTATTGTTGCCATGCTTTAACCCATTGATGCTGCCACTTGGCCAGTCCTTCTCCCCTGGGGGGGGGTGTCTTCCTTTTTTTCTCTGACCCTCCACCTTACAATATGATATCCTTCTCCAGCGACTTGGCCCTCCTGACAATATGTCTGAAGCATGAGAGACAAAGTTTGACTATCTTGACCTCCAAGGAGCACTCTGGCTGTACTTCTTCCAACACAGATCTGTTGGTTCTATGGACAGCCCATGGCACTTTCAATATTCTACTCCAACACAATAACTCAAAAGCGTCAATTCTTCTTCAGTCTTCCTTATTTACTGCCCAACTTTCACATGCATATGAGGTTATCGATAATACCATGGCTTGCGTCAGGTGCACCTTAGTCTTCAAGCTGACATATTTGCTCTTTACCACTTTAAAAAGGTCTTGTGCAGCAGATTCTCCTAATGCAACATGTCCTTTGCTTTCTTGACTGCTGCTTCCGTGAGTGTTGATAGTTGATCTAAGAAGAGTGAGGTCCTTGACAACTTCAATCTTTTCTTCATTGATAAGAATGTTGTTTATTGGTCCAGTGGTGAGGATTTTTTTTTTTTTTTCTTTCTTGACATTGAGATGCAATCCATACTGAAGGCTATTGCCTTTCACTTTCATCAGAAAATGTTTTAAGTTCTCTTCACTTTCAGCAAGCAAGGTCGTATCATCTAGATATGCTATTCGTAAGGTTTCAGTGGCTAGGTGTTCAGCAGTTTTCAGCCTATCCTTATTCATGGTCTCTCTTAGTTTGGAAACTCAGCTGAATCCTGTCCACCAGATGGATACCCTGCTAGCCTACTGCATCACAGTATCATTCAAGTCACCAGAGTGCAACAAACTGACAGGCTTGTGGTAGACATTAGAAGATAGCTTTCATGATCTGCTTCTGAAAATTCATCCACAATAAACCCTACAATGTCATAACCCAGGATTTAATTATCAGCCTCTTTCCTTTTTTGTCTAGCTCTCTTACCTCTCCTCAAGCCCATTCATATGTTTCTTCTATTTAGAACCTACACACGATTGGCTAGAGCTGTCAGTACTACTCTGACATACAGAGCTGTCAGTACTACTCTGACATACATGTGCTTGCCATAAGAGAAAGAGATGCAACAATAACTATATAAAATCAAGGCACAGTGCTCATAAAAAGGATGTCTTTTTGATCTATACATACTTGATTGCTTCTGCTTTACCATTCATTCATTCAATTACTCAAAACATTATTAAATATCAAATCAATAGTGTTTTCTGATACTCTAAACCATACTAAGTGAAAGGGTTTAATATATATATATACATATTCTTCTACCACTTGATATAAAGTATACTGAAATTACAGTAACTGTCAAATATATGGAGACCTGGTATGGTATTATAGGATAAGCACTGGGCAAGATGGTCAATTTGAATCCTAAGGTCGATGATTTAAATTCGCCAGCCATTCCGCAGAAACCTTATACAGAGTCACTATAAGTTGGAACTGATTCTATGGCACTTAGCAACAAGAAGTCAAGCATATCTTTGGAATTACTACTTAAAAAAAAAAAACTTCTTACAGTCATATACTTTTGTAGTTCAGATATTAGGCAGAGACTTCTAATTCTTGATTTAAGATGGGTTTACTGGTAACGACGGTTGTGAATATGGTGTAG
>NW_006408889.1:172711-173411 GCF_000296735.1 Chrysochloris asiatica | reverse complement strand
AGCGACCCTGTACAGGGTTTCCGAGGCTGTAAATCTTTACGGGAGCAGAAAGCCTCATCTTTCTCCCGCAGAACAGCTGGTAGTTTCGAACTGCTCATCTTGAGATTCACAGCGCGATTCGTAACCACTACGCTACCAGAGCTCCTTATGCATAAAATTGTGGATAGGTGCATCAAAACATACCAATGGCACCTAACAACAACAATTATTTATTTTATTTATATATGTGTATATATATATGTATGCAATATCTTTATGGGAGCAGAAAGCCTCATCTTTCTCTTTTGAAATGGCTGGAATTTTTTAACATAAGGTTAGCAGTTTGACCCCAAAACACTAAGCTACTAACAGAGCTCTCTTTCTGTCTTGATTTATATATGTATATATCCTCCTGAAACTAGTGATGATACCAAAAAATAATATATTTGTGGTTGATGTTGTTGTTTGTTGCCATTGGATTGGTTCCAACTCATAGTGACCTTATGCATAACAGAACAAAACACTGTATGATCTTGCACATTCCTCACAATTATGGTTATGCTTGAACCTATTGCTGCTGCTACTATGCCAACCCACCTGACTAAGGTTCTGTCTCTTTTTCACTGACCCTCCACTTTATGCAGCATGATGTCTTTCTCCATTGAATGGTCCCTATAAAGCACAAGAGACAAAGTCTTGTGATCCTGGGTTCTCAAGAGCA
>NW_006408889.1:169334-171316 GCF_000296735.1 Chrysochloris asiatica | reverse complement strand
CTGCTGGCCAATCAGGTCTCCACCCAGGTTCACAGGAGTCTATTGAATGTGGTAAGACTTAGCTCGCAGCTTCATTGCTGATTTTCCCTCACTTACCCTGATCGATGACCAATGTGGTCACCAGTCAGAGTACATGTCTGCTTGAGTATTCCCATTGAATCTTAGTCTTGGAAGGGGGTTTGCCTTGAGAGGACCTGACCCCTTGCCTTAATGACTCCTGGGCAAGCAACATGCTTGTTCTTGTAGTAGTAGTCAGTCTTTATTATTTTGTATGTTTTGTATGTTTCCTGTAAGTCTTTCTTTCAAGAAGTATCTTCTGTTATTCTAGCCACTCAAGGCTGGTCAGCTTGTCCTTTCAAGTGGAAATTTCTCAACTCAGAAGATTCTGGATGGGATTCAGGATTCCACTTTAGGTCTTATGTAATGCAGAGGCTCCACAGGAAGCCTCCTTCACTGGGCACACAGTAGCCCCATTTTAGGTATTGCAATTAGTTATAGGCAGAAGACAGGCTTACAAGCTTCCTATAGGGATAGTTCTAGCTATTCCTTTTTCTTCCCCTCAAGTGTCTATTATATAATAGTATGCAAGGGAAACCAAGTTTTAAAATACAGCCAAGTATGTTAACATTATTTCCCTCCTTTTGCCCATTCCAACCATGCCTCAGTCTCTGTATACCAGAGACCTGTTGTTCCAAGGTAGTGCATATATCATTATTTACCTCTGTGCCACTTAGCCCATGCAAACCTGTCTAATTGTTCTCCCATCCACCTAGTTTTTCTATTCCCCTATCCCTTCTTGTGTATTTCCCCCATCCCTAGCACCCAAACTATCCTGTGTCTCCATACCCTGTGCTCCACCTTGACCTTCCTCTTCTCACCCCACCTCCCACATCCTGGTAACAAACAAAGAGCCGCCCCCCCCCCTTAAGTATGGGTTCTTTTCCTTAATCTTTTACAATAGTGGTCCTATGCAGTATTTCTCCTTTTGTGACTATTTCACGCAACATAATATTCTCAAGCTTCATCCATGTTATGTGGTAGCTTACAGCTTCCTTGTTGTTCTTCAAGGTAGCAAAATATTCCATTATGTGTATGTACCACAGTTTGTTTATCCGTTCTTCAGTTGATGGGCTCTTAGGCTGTCTCCACCTTTTTGCTATTCTAAATAGTATTGCTATGAATATTTGTGTGTATATATATACTTGTGTTATAGTTTGTATATCTTGAGGGTAATAACCAAGAAGCAGAATTGCTGGATCATAAGGTACTTCTATTTCTAACCTTCTGAGGAAGCACCATATTGTTTTCAAGAGACATTGGACCATTTTGAAATCCACTGCTTAAGAAGCAGAAAAATGTTGGAATCCTCTCACTCTCCTATTTCAAAGTTTATTACACAGCTACAGTAGTCAAAACAACTTGGTACTGACACAATGAAAGAATATTGATCAATGTAACTGAATCGAGAATCCAGAAATGAACCCATCCAAATACAGCCAACTGATTTTCAACAAAGTACTTAAGTGTGGGGAATGAAGGGAGATAGTCTCTTCAAATGATGGTACTGGCAGAACTGGAAAGTAATGTGCAAAAGATTGAAATAAGACCTTTATCTCACACCTTATACAAACAGCAACTCAGCATGGATAAAAAACCTAAAGGTGAATCCCAGAATTATGAAGGCCATCAATCAAAAATAGGGACAAATATGAATGCTCTAATTCAGGGAACACATAGTCTACCAAAAATTTTTGAAACTACACAAACAAAAGTAGACAAAACAGATGAGTGGGCCATACTAAAAATTAAAAATGTATGTGCATCAAAAGACTTCATCAAAAGAGAAAAAAAGGGAACCAACAGAATGCGAAACATTTTTTTGCAATGACACATCAGACAAGTGACTCATTTCTAAAATATATAAGAAACTACAACAACTACACAAAAGAGACAAATGACGCAATTAAAAAATTGCCACAGGA
>NW_006408889.1:159183-162629 GCF_000296735.1 Chrysochloris asiatica | reverse complement strand
TCCTGACATCCCTTTTGGCATTTTCCTTCTTTCTTGTCTTCTTAATTATCCTTTTGCTTTCTTTCTGAATGATGTTCTTGATGTAGCACACAATTCTTCTGTTCTTCTCTCATTAAGGTGTAATTCATCAAATATGTACTTGAAATGATTTAGAAATAAAAATGGGATATATTCAAAGACAAATTTTGGTTCTCATGGACTTGTTTTAATTTTCCTCAGCTTCAGCCTGAAGTTTCATATGACCAATTGGTGGTCTATTCCATAGTCTTTTCCTTTCATTTAGCTGATGATATGGAGATGTTTTACAATCTCCTTCCCACAGATGTAGTAAATTTGGTTTCTGATGAATCTCTCTGCAGAGGTCCATGTGTACATTCATATTTAATGTTGTTTAAAAAGGCATTTGAAATGATTAAGCTGTTGGTCTTGCAAAATTTTACAATGTGATCTCCAGCAGTCGAAGTAGTCCACTTCTCTTTCTTCCTAGTGTGTCTTAGCATAAGCGTTCAGCTGAATCATGTCAATCATGGGTAGCCGTGCTGGCATTCAAAATACCGGTGGCATAACTTCCAGCATCACAACCAAAATCTAGCCACAAAAAACTGACATGCAAGCAAAATTTGCTAAAAAATATTCCCAAAATGACTGCAACAGTACATTGACAGAGAACTGCCAGAGGTACAAGCTGGTTTGAGATGAGGACTTGGTATGTGAGATATCATTCCTGATGATAGATGGATCTTGGTTGAAAGTAGAGAATACCAGAAAGATGTTTCCTGTATTTTATGGACTGCAAAACTTTTGAATGTATGGATCATGCCAAGCTATGGATAACATTTCAGAAAGTGAATATTCTGGAGCACATAATTGTATTCATGAAGAACCTGTACATAGATGAAGGGGACATCATTCAAACAGAAGAAAGAGGGAAAAAAAAATGGTGTAAAATCAGGAAAGGTGTATGCTGTGGTTGCATTCTTTTACCATATATATTCAATCTGTATGCTGAGCAAATTATTCAAGAAGCTGGATTATATGGTGAAGAACATGGCATCATGACTGTAGCAAGACTGATTAACAGATTGGAGTCCTGGTGTGATGTTGTGGGTTAATATGCTGGACTGCAAAGTCAGTTTGAACCACAAGTTTGGCCGTTCAAACTCACTATTTGCTCCTTGGAAACTATACACAGTGTCACTATCTGTCAGAACTGACTTTGTGACAGTTAACAACAGTATACACAGATGATAAAACTTTATAATGTCAAATGCGCATCAGAAAAAAGTAAATCTCCCTCTCCCATCCCTTTGCAATTTTCTCCTTATTCACAGGCAACAACCAATCTTATATGTATTTTCATATATTCTTTTAATTCTTTCTGATGTTATTCTTTTATTCATTAAGTTAAATGATCACACAAATTTTCAGACAGACAAAAAACTGCTGCAATAAAATGAATGAAGAAAATACGTTTACATTGAAATAAAGGCTTCAAAAGTCGTTGTGCTATATTCACTGAAGAATTGTAAAGCTATTATTCAATTAAATTTAATGTCGCATCATTTTTGATTCCTGTTGAGAGAAATGTCAAAGAAGTTAATCACTGCTAAAATTAGTTTGAAACTAATCCCTGGAACATCTTTTCTCTAATTATGTCCAAAATGAGGGATTGTCAACACTTGGTTATCTCTAGGGGACAAATGCAATGTAAAATATATAGTAAAAGTATAGAAAAATGAACTATATTGAGTTTCAGAATGTAATCAGAGACTAACCCTGAATGTTCCCGTTTTTCTACATAAAGAGTCCCATTGGTCTTGGTCCAAATATCAGTATCTCAGATGAAGGAACTAAGCAGCATGTTGTTATTGTTGTTAAGTGTCATCAAGTCAGTTTTGAGTCATAGAGACCCTGTATAGGATTTCCTAGGAGACCCTGATGAGTTTGAACTATCAACCTTGCAGTTCACCTGACTTCAGTCCAGAACATTAACCCACAGTGCCACACCAAATAAATTTATGTTTCTTGGTATAAATTATTAAATCTTCTATTATAAATATAGAGTACAGAAGCTTTGTAGTGTAAGCACTGGACTGTGAATCATAAGGTTGGTGGTTTGCGCCTATTAGCTGCTTAATGGAAGTAATATAAGGCTTTCTGTTGTCAAAAATTTAAAGCCTCTGAAACCCTCTAAAGGATTGCTAGGAGTCAGAACTGAATTGATAATAATTAAAAACAACAAAAACAATATAAACATAAGTTGTAGTGATTGTGGTTGGGGAAAGAAACAACAGAAGGAGTATCGGAAGCTGAAGTGCTGGTTTCAGGAAATTCTGGTATCTTTGGCTAATTCAGTCTACTTAATACAAAGTATTGTGCCAGGCATGACAAATTGGACACATCTCATGCCAGTGCTTTTAGAAGAAAACTAAAATATTAAAAAACAAAACAAAACAAAAAAAAAACCCTATTATGATACAGTACTTCTAGTTACAATAAACTGGGGTATAAACAAAGAAGAAAGAGGAGACAGTGGTATGTTTTCAACCAAAACTGGCTAGGATTCAAGGGCAGGATTAGGAAAATATTTCTCTCCTGGCACCGGAGCACTTTCTCAGATCACCTGGGAATTGGCAGTAGGCATGAGTGGAAGACAGGGACTGTAGAGATGGCTGCATGCCATAGTAATAGGATGAAGATTAATGTATAAAAGAGAAAAGCACTTTTCCTCTTGATATCTAAGTGCAAAAATTGGTTATGCTACCTTGTAGTTATTATTATTATCTTTTTTATGAATGCAAAGATGATAGTATGTAGCCTTCTTATTTTGCTGATGTACTTATTAACTTAATTGAAATCCTGTAAAATCATGTTACAATGTTTAAAGCACTCCATTAACAAAAAAAAAATAAAATATGACTATAAAATAATTGAATGAAAGGCAGCGCAACCAAATGAACAAACCCCAGGATTAGATCCCATTCACACTGGATTTCAGTCATGGATGCACTAACATGAACAGCTGTGAATTTCTAAACACGTTCCTTAATCCTTCTGTGTCTGAATCCCTCCATCTGTGAAAATGGCATAGTAGCACCTGTCTGTATCTAAATTTGGTAATCTTAAGTGACTCCAACAGTCTGATGGAGACAATTCCCTCACTATAGTATGTGGGACCTGAAGTTGTCTGATTTTAAGGTTTAATAGTTTGAACAATTTAGTACTTTAATTTAAAGGGTTTTAAAAATAGATTTCACTTGTTTTAATTTTACTAAAGAGTACCAGATATTAAATTAACTACTAAATTTATCAGTGTGTGAGATAATCTTTCCTTCACTTGTACTTTATCAGCCTATCTTTCAGGGCAGGATCTGTAAGGAGCTCTGGTAGATTACTGGTTACAGGTCAGGCTGATAACATCAAGCTCTGCAGTATGAAACTACTTG
>NW_006408889.1:155640-158213 GCF_000296735.1 Chrysochloris asiatica | reverse complement strand
ACTATCTGGCCAACTGATTGGAAGAGATCCATACCTGTGCCCATTCCAAAGAGAAGTGACCCAAAAGAATGTGTACATCACTGGACAACATCTTTGATATTTCATGTGAGTAAAGTTTTACTCAAGGAAATACAGATGTGGCTGCAAGCATACATTGACAGAGAACTTCCAGAGGTTCAAACCAGATTCAGAAGAGGCCGTGGGAGAAGGAATATCATCGCTGATGTCTGATGGATCTTGGCTGAAAGCAAAGAGTATCAGAAATATGTTTACCAGTGTCTATTGACTACGCAAAGGCTTTTGATTTTGTGGATCATGACAAGCTATGGACAACATTGTGAAGTATGAGTATTCTGGAACATTTAACTGTGCTCATGAGGAATCTGTACATGCACCAAGAGGCAGTTGTTAGAACAGAACATGGGAACACTGGCTTAAAATTGAATAAGGTGTGCAACAGGGTTGTATTCTTTCACCATACTTATGCAACCTGTATGCTGAGCAAATAATCAGAGAAGCTGAGTTATATGAAGAAAAATGTGGCATCAGAATTGGAAGAAGACTGATTAACAGCCTGTGAGATGTAGATGATACAACCTTGCTTGCTGAAAGTGAAGAAGACTTAAAATTTTTACTGATGAAGATCAAAAAGCACAACCTTCAGTATGAATTACATCTCAATGTAAAGAAAACAAAAATCCTCACCACTGGACCAATAAACAACATTTTTATAAACAGAGAAAAGATTGTGTAGATCATGAAAATTATGAATAACATTGCAAAGAATAAATATTCCAGAGCTCTTATATATTCTCATAAATAACCTTTACATATATCAAGAGGAAGTCACTTAAAAAGAACATGAGGATACTGATTGGTTTAAAATAGGGAAAGGTGTGTGCCAGGGTTATATCTTTTCACCATACTTATTTAATCTGTATGCAGGGCAACAAAACAAAACTGGATTACATGTAAAATAATGTGACATCAGGTTTGGAGGAAGACTCATTAACAACCTGCGATATGCACATGATGCAACTTTGTTTGCTGGAAATGAAGAGGACTTGAAATTCTTATAAAGGAAGATCAAAATCACTGCTGTCAGTATATATTGCACATCAATGTAAAGAAAACATAAAGCCTTATGATTGGACCAATAAATAACATCATGATAAATGAGAAAAATATTGAAGTTACCAAAGACTTCATTTTTTAAAAAGCCTACAATCAGCACTCATGCAAACAGCAGTGAATAAATCAACATATTGCATTAGGGAAATTTACTGCCAAAACATGTTTAAAGTGTTAAAGAACAAAAAAGTCATTTGAGAACTAAGCTTCCACTGATCCAAATCATGATATTTTGAACCGCTTCATATGTATGTGAAGCTTGGACATGAATAAGGAACACTGTAGAGGAATGGATGCATTTGATATAGGATCCTGGCAAAAATAATGAAAGTTCCATGGACTGCCAAAAAAAACAAACAAATCTGTCTTGGAAGTAGTACAGCCAGAATGTTCCCTAGAAGTGAGAAACGCAAGACTTCATCTTTTGTACTTTGGACATGTGATCACGAATGACAATTCTATAAAGAAGTATATCATGTTTGATAAAATGGTTAGGGAGAATTGGGAACACTCCAAAGGAGATGGATGGAAACAGTAGCAATCCCCTTTAAACTTTACTCCAGAAGTCTGAGGATTGACATCTTATAGTTAGGAAAATGATAGCTGTAAGGGGATTACTATCTAAGGAAAATACAAGAATAATTTTAACAGAGTTTACCGAAATATAATTTTGTTATATTTTGAATATGATTAAAGAAAATGATGTCACATTTATGAATGATTTCTTCACTGTTTTTGAAGTTTTTATTGTGAATTGAGTAAAAGTTTATAGGTCAGATTGTCAATTTTACATTCAATAAATGATATATTGTTACAGTGCAGTGATTACAATCCCCTCCATGTGCTATCAGTCATCAGTATTTACCTTTTTCTTTCCTTCTTTTTTTTTTTTTTTTTTTTTTTTTTGATGTACACATACAAATCAGAAAATATATGTAAAGGTCCAAAGGGCCCACTTTGCAAGCTGTCCTCCTGTCCACAGGCACACAGCCTGTTTCAATCCATGATCCTAGAATATTTAGCTGTTCTATTTCCCACTGCCATTGCCTCAGCTGTCACTGCTTTTATGGTTATGATCCCATCCTCCACTCATGTTGTTCCTTCTTGTTGGTTCTACAGTCCTCTGTTCCTGAAATGGAAGGTTAACTACTCCCCAATTGTGGTTACACATCTTCTACATTTACAGTTGTGATGATCACAATTAATCCTGATAAAAATTACACACAATTGAATCATAAAATCTTAGCTCCATTCTCCTCAATCTCCTTTCATTAGACCCATACAGAAAAGAGGAAAATTATTCACTGGAGATTCCAACTTGTCCCTCTCATTCTGAAATTAAGCAAACACATAGAAGTTTTAAGCAAGTGACTTCATGTTGTTGTTGTTGTCAGGTGCCATCAATTCAGAACCGACTAATAGCGACCCCATGCACAGCAGAA
>NW_006408889.1:152373-153335 GCF_000296735.1 Chrysochloris asiatica | reverse complement strand
TTTTATTGTGAATTATTTGTTAGTTTACATGGGAAAATATTAGCTTTACATTCATCCTATTGTATATAGTTTCATTGATGTGGTTACACTCCCCTCTATGCATCATCAACCAACCAAAGGGTATACCCTGCAAACCTGCCCCCTGGTTGTCAGCACACAGCCCGTATCTCTCTTTGGGTCTAAAGTCCCCAGCCACTCCATCTCTCCACATTATCTTCTCTGCCTCCATTATCATCTCTCCACATTATCTTCTCTGCATCATTGTTTCTCAGGGTTGGATTCCGCACTCTGCTTTTCTCCCTTCATGATCCCAGGGACCTCTGCTCCTAGACTGCCAAGTTAACCACTCCCCTCCTTTAGCTACAAAATGTCTACATTTATTTTCCAACCCTTACAGTCAGTCCTGATAGCAATTATTCACTATTGTACCACATAAGTGGTACAATAGAGCTATCCTCATCTCCTTTTATCAGTCCCGCCCAGACAGGTTGGATACTACTCAGTGGAGATTCTACCGTCCTCCACACCCTGTGTATCTAGGCTTGTAAGCCAGTCACTTCATGTGACATCTCCCATGTGGTTTCTAATGAATGTTATCTGTGTCTTCTTCCTCCTTTCTTTTATTAGGTTTGCCAATAGTCTGTCAATTTTGATAAAAACGAGTGTCTTGTCCTGTTAATTCTTTCTATAGATTTTCTGTTTTCTAACTCATTTAATTCTGCTCTAATCTTTATTACTATTATTTTTTTCTTTTGGTGGCTGTATGTTCCCTCTGCTGGTCTGTTTCTAATTGTTGTAGATGCTGTGTTAATGTGTTAATTTAGGTTCTTTCTTAATTTTGGATGTGTGCATTTATTGCAATAAATTGTCCTCTCAGCATTTCTTTTGTCGTGTCCCAAATATTTTGGTATGTTATGTTTTCATTCTCCTTAGTTTCTAGGAACTTTGTGAGTTCACGCTCA
>NW_006408889.1:151027-151553 GCF_000296735.1 Chrysochloris asiatica | reverse complement strand
AGCAACTTCAAAATAACAAATAAACACCCCAAAAATTGAAAAACATAGATTGGATAATGTAGTCTCTAATCACAGAACATGGAGAGGAAGAGAGAAGAAGAAGAAAAAAAAAAAAACCATAAAAATCCCTGCAGCCTAATATGAGTATAACTTTAATGTCCTCTTTCAGCTTTTTGCCTTCAAGACTACCTGATAAATTTCAAGATGCCACTGTTAGTTGTTATGCTGTACCTCAGGATTTAATTTTCAGCCTGTTTTGTTTTTAAACTCTCTCCCTTTGGCCTTTTCACTATTAATAAACAGCTCAGGGCCAGCTGTGGCCCTTTTGCACTGCCTGTTGTTTTAAACAGTGACTGTCTCTTTAAATGTGAAAGGATCTGTGGACATGTGTGGTGGAAGAACCCTCCAGTGGTGGGGCTGGAGGGTGTCCACTTCCCCAGGTACTCCCTTTAGTCACCAGAATGAAGGTGCACAGACAACTAGAAGCCAATGAACAGTGCCAAAAGAAAGAAAGAAAGAAAAAAAA
>NW_006408889.1:148441-149532 GCF_000296735.1 Chrysochloris asiatica | reverse complement strand
TGGGATACACAGAAATCAAATTGACTTCATCTGTGGGAAAATATGGTGGGAAAACTCCATATCATTAGCTAACACAAGACCAGGGGCTGACTGTGAACATACTATCAATTGCTCATATGCAAGTTTAGGTTGAAGCTGAAGAAAATTAAAACAAGTCCATGAGAGACAAAATATGACCTTGAATATATCCCACTTGAATTTAGAGATCATTTGAAGAACATATTTGATACACTAAACATTAAAGACCAAAAACCAGAAGAATTGAGGAATCACATCAAGAACATCATACTGGTAGAAAGAAAAAAAATCTTTAAGAGAACAAGGAAGAAGGAAAGTACCAAAATGGATTTTAGAATCGACTCTGAAACTTGCTCTCCACAATACAGATTGTAAAGCAAATGGAAGAAGTGAGGAAGTAAATATAGCTGAACAGAAAATATCAAAAGACAGCTCAAGAAGACAAAGTCAAATATTATAATGAAATGTGCAAAGACGTAAAGTTAGAAAACCAAAAGGGAATAACACAGTCAGCATTTCACAAGTGAAAGAATTGAAGAAAAAGTTCAAGCCTTGATCTGCAATCTTGAAAGATTCTATGGGGAATATATTGAATGATACAGAAAACACAAAAAGATCAAAGGAGTACACAGTCACTGCATCAAAAATAAATGGTTGATGTTCATTCATTTCAAGAGGTAACATATGATCAAGAGCTGATGATACTGAAGGAAGCCCAAGGTGCACTGAAAGCATTGGAAAAGAACTAGGTTCTGTAAGTTTATGGAATATAAATTAAAACTTTTAACAAAATGAGGCAGCTCAGGAGACACTCATCTGTGCCAAGCAAATACCTTTTTAAAACAACGTAAAGGAGAACTATACACATGGACCCTACCAGATGGAATACACAGAAATCAATTTGACTACATCTGTGGAAAGAGATGGTGATAATTCTCTATATCATCAGCCAAACCAAGGCCAGGGGACAGACTATGGAACAGACCAGATATTTTCATATGCAAATTCAAGCTGAAGCTAAAGAAAATTAAAACAAGTCCATGAGAGAAAATATGTGACCTTGAATGTATCCC
>NW_006408889.1:146587-147684 GCF_000296735.1 Chrysochloris asiatica | reverse complement strand
CAACAAACAAATGTAGTACTAGACGCACTCACTCACCTATGTCAAGAAATGTGGAAGACAACTATCTGAGCAACTGACTGGAAGAGATCCATATTTGTGAACATTCCAAAGAGAGGTGACCCAATGGAATTTGGAAACCATTGGGAACTATCATTAATATCATATACAAATAAAATTTTTCTAAAGATAAAACAAAAAAGGCTGAAACTATACAATGATAGAGAACTTCCAGAGATTCCATCCAGTTTCAAAAGAGGACGTAGAGCAAAGGATTTCATTGTTGACATCATATGTAACTTGGCTGAAAGCAGATAATACCAAAAAGATGTTTACTTGTGCTTTATTGACTATGCAAAGGCTTTTGATTGTATGCATCATGACAAACTGTGGACAGCATTGTATATATTGAGTATTCTGGAACACTTAATTATGTTAATGAGACAGACACCCATACATAGACCAAGAAGCAGTTGTTTGAACAAGCAAGGGAACACTGAATAGTTTAAATTAGGCATAATGTGTGTCAGAATTTTATTATTTCACCATATTTATTCTATCTGTATGCTGGGCAAATAATCCCAGAGGCTGGATTACATAAAGAAAAATGCAGAATCAGGATTGGAGGAAGGCTTATTAATAACCTGAGGTATGCAGATGATGTACCCCTGCTTTCTGAAAGCAAAGAGGACTTAAAGTACTTACTGATGAAGATCAAAGACCACAGTCATTGGTATGGATTGCACCTTAATGTAAAGAAAACAAAATTCCTCAACACTGGACCAATAAAGTTCATCAAGATAAATGTAGAAAAGATTAAAATTTTCAATGACTTTGTTTTGCTCAGATCAACCCTCAATACCCATGTGAATGGCAGTCAAGAAAATAAATGATGTATTACATTACACACATCTGCATCACAAGACCTCTTTAAAGTGTTCAAGAACAAAGATATCAATTTAAGGACTAAGATGCATGTCTTCCAGGCCATGGCATTTTCAATAACCTCATATGCATGTGAAAGTTAGACAGTAAATAAAGAAGACCATAGAAGAATTGATGCATTTGAGTTATGGTGTGTCTGGAGAATATGAAAAGAA
>NW_006408889.1:144176-146022 GCF_000296735.1 Chrysochloris asiatica | reverse complement strand
TCATTACGAATTGTTACCAATTTGATGGCACCTAACTATAATAACAACAACAACATGTTTTCTGCTTATAAATGGAACAAAATAATGGCTTATCTCAAGATGGGTCATGGTTTATTTTGATTTTTATGCTTTATTTGTTGAATTCCTTCTTGCAATCTAAGAAATCAATATTGACTACAGACTGTGAATTAAGATGCCCTTTTATACACTTGGAAAGTTTTGTATTAGAAGGGGGAAATATGTATATCACACTTCAGTAATTTTCATATACTTATCAGTAGCAACTTACAAATTGATGACTGTAGTGTTTTTTCATCTAACATCTGCATACCAGATGAAAACTCTTTTGGAAAGGCATACACATTGTGATACTGTCCTAAAAAAAGCATAATTAAGAATGTAAATATGCAAAACACAGATAAAGTTATTTATCGTGTTTATTCTCTAAAAGTAGTACAGGATTATGTTTCATATTCTATCCACTGGTTTTAAAAATCAAAACAAGTTTATAAAATAAGTATGTTGTTGGGGGATGAGTTGACTCTGACTCTTGCTGTTGATAGGTGTAGTTGAGTCATTTAGGACCCCCATCGACCATATGTACAACCGACCCTGTGCACCATGCTCACAATTGCTGCTATCGTTGAGTCCATTGACACAGTCACTGTGCCATTCTATCTTATTGGGGTCTTCCTCTGTTTTGCTGACCAACCACTTTACAAAACATGTGCCATCTTGGCTTCTAAGGAGCATCCTGATTGTACTTCTTCTGAGACTTATTTGTTCATACTTTTGTTAGTCTGAGAGGAGATACTCCCTCAGGTGGCACAAAGGACTGGAAATGCTCCTCATTCAGTTCCCCTTACCAATACCTTTGGGCTTCTAAACAAGTTGTTGCACCTTCCTCTGTGAAACCTAATACTTTGTTTAATATTCAGAAGTGTTAAAGAGGTGTAAGTCTACATAAACAATTAAGATTGATAACCCCATCCTTGAATCTTCCCCTAGGTAGAGATTAGGTGGGAAATTTACTTTGCATTCTATGCAGTGAAATAAACTATGCCTGGTATACAAATTGGATGGGGGGGTGGTAATCCACAATACAAAGAGTGGGTGACCCATGAAAATTTTCTGTTGAACTCAGACAGCTTTTGAAATATGGAAGATTACTTCTGATAGCACTTTCCTACTACTATCCATTGTATTGAGTAATTATAGTGGCTTTCACTATTGCTAGCACCATGTGTGTTTCTCATATGTAAAACTTCATCAGCATAAATGGATATAATACACATGGAGTGATTAACACTATTGAGTGGAAATCTCATCCTATTACTTTGGTGTCTTTTTGAGATCTAGAGACAAACTTTAAGGCAAACTGCTTGTGCAGTATACAGTTTATAGTATATTTACTAGAGTTAATATTTTGCATATAATATACATAGTGTATGTAGGAAACTAATGAGCAGTAGGTTGTGCAGTTTGGAAAATTATATATTGTGCTTATTTATGTAAAAATAGAGTAATAATTTGTGTCAATTCTTCTTTGGTTTTCTTTGATGAGATTTTTCATGCCCCTACAATAGTCCTGGTGTGGTACTGTGGGTTAATGTGTCAGACTGCAAAGCCATTTGAACTGCAAAGTTGGTGGTTCAAGCTCACCAGCTGCTCGTTGGAAACCCTATACAAGGTCACTATGGGTCAGAACTAACTAGAAGACACTTCACAATATCAACAACCACTATTAGGTTGTTTTTGTTATGTGCCATCAAGTCGGTTCCTCACATAGTCCTGTCCTTTGCCAATGTCTTCAGTGCATCTTGGACTTCATTCACTGCCATTGGCT
>NW_006408889.1:141288-142271 GCF_000296735.1 Chrysochloris asiatica | reverse complement strand
GGTGCTTTCTAACTTCAGAGGTTCATTTTCTGGCACCATATCAGACAATATCCCACTCATATACTTAAATTGTTCAATGCCAAACACTTCATAAGAGATGTGTCTCTCCTTCTTTCTAGTATATTTTAGTCTGTAAGTTCTGCTGAAACTTGTCCTCCACGGAAGCTCCTGCTTGTAGTTAAAATACTGATAGCATAACTTTCAGCAACTCACAAGTAACCAGATTAGGAAAAACTGACAAATGATTGGTGATACAAATGTATAGTTTGTTTCTTTGCAGGGAAAGATATTTGGAATGTGTAGGACACTAACATTTTAAAAATCTACCATGTGATCTTAGGCATATTTTCTATCACCATTACCATAATTCCCAACTACTAGTCTTTGTTATTTGTTTTTTGCTTTCATATTCCAATAACCAACAATCAAGCATCTTGGTAGCATGTGTGACTAATTCAGACTTCAGAAATTGTGAGAATCTTCAGATTCTTTCTGTTTGGCATTAGTAATTGGTGTATAAATTTGAATATTATATATGTTGATGTGTATCTCTTTGTAAGCATACTATTATTATCATACAATGGATAGTATTATACTTCATGTTAGATTTTGAATATTTATATATATGAGGGACTTCAAAAGGCTTGTCGAAAAATTTCATTATCTTTTAATTCAATATTTCCATATAATTCTTCCTCATGTACATCTGTGTGGGCCCTGGGGTAGAACTGTAGGATAGCACTGAACTACAAACCCCAAGGTTGGCAGTTCAAACTCACTGTCTGCTCTCAGAAACTATTTACAAGGTTACTGTTAGTCAAAATTGACTCAGTAGCACACAAATACAACATAACAACATGTATATTTTCAAACACATACACACAAATGTGCCTTAAAAACAGAGAATGGAATTAGGAGATAGTTTGATTTTTTTCCAAGGACTTTTTGATGAACTCTTGTATATGTGTTGTTATTGTTAGATG
>NW_006408889.1:136867-137498 GCF_000296735.1 Chrysochloris asiatica | reverse complement strand
TGTAAACCTGCCTAATTGTTTTCCTGTCTGCTTTGTTCTTCCATTCCCCTCTCCCTTCTTGTGTATTGCCCCCCTCAGCACACAAACTATCCTATGTCTATTCCCTGCACTGTGCTCCACCTTCCCCTCCCCTCCTCATTCTACACCCCCCCCAATTCCTGTAACCAGAAAAGAAGCAAAGATCCCCCCCTTTTGGTATGGGTTATTTTTCTTAGTCTTTTACAGTAGTGGTCCTATGCAGTATCTCTCCTTTTGTGTCTTACTAATTTCACTCAGCATAATGTCCTCAAGGTTCATCCATGTTATGTGGTGGCTTGCAGCTTCCTTGTTATTCTTCAAGTTAGCATTATATTCCATTGTGTGTATGCACCACAGTTTGCTTATCCGTTCTTCAGTTGATTGACAGTTAGGCAGTCTCCATCTATTTGCTATTGTTAATACTGCTGCTATGAACATTGGTGTGCATATATCTACTCGTGTTATGGCTGGTATTTCTTGTGCATGAATACCAAGTAGAGGAATTGCTAGATCATACAGTATTTCTGTTTCTAACCATCTGAGGAAGTGCCATATTGCTTTCCAGAGAGGTTGGACCATTTTGCAATCCCATCAGCAATGCAGGAGTGTCCCA
>NW_006408889.1:123715-133344 GCF_000296735.1 Chrysochloris asiatica | reverse complement strand
AAGTGTTAATTTTCTTTCAGGTTACAATATAGTCCATTAACTTTTCCCTCCAATTAGTGCAGTGTATTTTATCCTGTATTCTACCTGATCTTCTCACCATCTGGATCTCTGTACCTATGTGTTTACATTCTTTTACATTTTACTTGTTTTGATCATAGACTGACGTCTCAGATTCTCTGAGTTTGTTCTTATAGTTTTGTTCTGTTCTCTTCTCTTCCATCTATTGATTTAGTTCTTGGAGTTGCTGCCATGTATGTCGATCTCTGGATGTTGTCTATTCTTGTTGGTTCTCAATCCACAGAACTCCCTTTAGGATGTTTTGTGGTGCAGGGTTGGCTTTGGCACAATCTCTTAGCTTCTGTTTATCTTGGAATGTTTTGATTACATTGCTGTATTTGATGGACAGCTTTGCTGGATAAAGGATTCTTGGTTGGCTTTTTTGTTGTTATTTTTTTCAGGGTTTTATATATGTCTTCTTATTGCCTTCTTGCTTGCATGGTTTCTGCTGAGAGATAGGAGCTTAATCTGATTTGCTTACCATTGTATATAACACTTCTGTTTTCTCTAGCTGCTTTCAGGAGTTTCTCCTTATTTTTGATTTTGGAGAGCTTGATTATGACATGTCTCAGTGATATTCTTTTGGGGTCCCTCCTTCTTGGGGTTTGTTGAGTTTCTTGAATGTGTATCTTTTCACGTTTCATGATGTTAGAGAAATTTTCTTCCAGCAGTTCTTCAACTATTTCCTCTGTTAACTTGTGTGATTCTTCTTGTTCTGGAGTGCCAATAATTCTTAAGTTATTCCTCTTCATGTTGCCAACCTGAATCTTAGACCTTTTTCAGATTTTTTTTTTTATCCTTTTGTGTGTTTGTTCTTCTATCTTAGTGGTATTGAAGATTTTTCTTCCAGCTCACTGGTTCTGCCTTCCATCTCCTCTATTCTACTCCTTGCCCTTTCATAGTATTGTCTATTTCTGATATTTTATTATTGATCATTTGAACCTCTTTCTTTAGATTTTCAGTTGCTTCCAATGTTGTATCTATTTTATTTGATTGTTCCTGTAGTGCTTTCCTGACTTCCTTCTTATTTTTGTCAATTCCATTTTAAAGTGTTTTGAAACATTTTATAATCATTTTCTGAATTCTTTCTGAGACATTTCCAAAGCCTGCCCTCCTTCCAGAATGGAGTTTAGGTCTACCTCTAAGTCATTTTTCTCAGACATTTTATTTTGTTTCTGGGCATGTGCTGATACGGTCATCTGCTTTTGCTTCTTGGACATGTTTTGTGTTTTTCTGTGGCCTTAATACTTAATTGAATATGTGTTTTGTTATTTTTTTATGCTTTCTGATTGTTTCCAGGGAGATGAGATCAGAATGTGAGATTACCTTTTCGCTCTTCTTATTGCTTAACTCTGAATAATTTTCACAGATGTTGTCTGACTGCCTGGTATATGGCAATTGATATTGGTTCTTGGCTGGATTTTGGTGTTTTATAGAGTGTGATTTTAGCTTGACTATATGGCAGCAATTGCTGTCTCTTTTTTGGTAAAATATGGAGAGAAAGAATCCCCCAAAAGTAGAAGGGAGGGCATAAAACAGCAAAACAAACTAACAAACAAACAAAAGAACACCAAAACAACAACAACAACAGAAACTATACTCAATACTGTAGTCTATAATCACAGAAAAAGGAGAGGTGGGGGAAAAGAAAAAGAAAATCTGTAGCCCAATATGAGTCTGACTTTAATGTTGCCTTTTAGTTTTTTGCCTTCAATGCTGCCTAAGAGATTTCAGGATGCAACTGTTGGTTTTTATGCCCTACCTAAGGATTTAATTCAAATTTCAGCTGATTTTGTTTTTTAACTGTCTTTCCCTCTCCACGCCCCTTGTTCTGGCTTTTCCATATTAAAAATAATAGTTCAGTGCTGGCTCTTGGGCTGAGGGTATCTGTGTGAATGCATGTCAGAAGAACCCACCAGGGGTGAGGGTGTGGGATGACCACTTATTCAGGCACCCCCTCTAGTCACCAGAATGGAGGTGTGCAAACATTGGGGGTCCAATGAACAGATACCCCCCCAAAAAATATCAGAACAAATCAAAACCAACAAAGTGTATTGTCCACCTCTGCTCTGAGGATCCCGTGGTGTTTCTCCATGGTGTGCCTGCGCCCCCATTTGGTATTGCCATTTGGTCTCATCCAAATTGTTGGCTCTGGACTGCCAAGTCTGGCCAATTCAAAAGTACACAATGTCTTACTTTTGCTCTAAGTTTCACTTGCTATAAGCCTTCAAACCTTTTAAATATTCCTATCTAAGTGGTTCTGAGTTTCGGAGCTCTGCCCTAAATCTGATTTGCCTGGTATTTGTGTTGCTGTTGATGGTGAACCTCACTGCACCTCCACCCTAGCCTCCATCAATCCCTGCCTTCTGAAACTATTCCTGTAGCCACGGGGTCAAACCATGATGTTGAGCATCTTTTGTTTGTTTGTTTGTTTTGCTTACTCTCTCCTTTTTACCAAATATGATGCCTTTTCTGAAGGACTGGTCCCTTCTGATCACCTTTACAAAGTATTTCTCTGTCCTTACCTCTAAGGAGCATTCTGTACTTTTTCCAACATAGATTTGTTTGTCCTTAAGTACAGTACGCTATTGTTATTGTTTTTAGGTGCCATCTAGTCAGTACTGACTCACAACTACCTTATGCACAAAAGAATGAACCACTGTCCAGTCCTGAGCCAACCTTCTACTCATTGCTAGGCTTGAGTCCATTGTTGCTGCCACTATGCCAATCCATCTCTTTGGGGAACTTTCTCTTTTTCACTAAATTTTCACTTAACCAAGCATGATGCTTTTCTCCATAGACTGTCCCCTCCTGATGACATGTCTGAAGTATCAGAGACAAAGTGTGGTCTTACTGACTTCCAAGGAGCATTCTGGCTGTACTTCTCACAACACAGATTGATTTGTTCTTTTGATTTCTCCAACATGATAACTCAAATGCATCAATTCTTCTATTGTTTTCCATATTCATTGCACAACTTTAATTGGCATATGAGGGTATCGAAAATACCATGGCTTGGGTCAGGTTCACCTTAGGACTCAAACTGATTTCTTTGTTCTTGAGTACTTTAAAGAGGTCTTGTGCAGCAGATTTGCTTAATGCAATACATCGTTTGATTTCCTGACTGCTGCTTACAGGAGTGTTAGTGGTTAATCCAAACAAAATTAAGTCTTAGACAACTTCAATCTTTTCTCCATTTATCTTGATGAAATTTATTGGTCCAGTGGTGAGAATTTTCATTTTGTTTATATTGAGATGATAGTCTTTGATCTTCATCAATAAGTTATTTTCTTTTTTGTTTTTATGTTTTTATTATGAATTAAGTGAATGTTTAAATGGCAGATCATCAGTTTTACATTCAACAAATTGTTGTTGTTGTTGTTGTTATGTGCCGTGGAGTCGGTTCAGACTCATAGCGACCCTGTACAGGGTTTCCGAGGCTGTAAATCTTTACGGGAGCAGATCGCCTCATCTTTCTCCCGCGGAACCGCTGGTAGTTTCGAACTGCTGACCTTGTGGCTCGCAGCCCGATTCGTAACCACTACGCTACCAGAGCTCCTTAACAAATAAATCACCTTATTTCATTAAAATGATTATAATCCTCTCCATGTACCATCAGTTAATAGTATTTCTCTCTACTCATTTTAGCTTCCTCTTTTTTTTTTTTTTTTACCACTCAGGAATATATAATAATTTAAACCACCTAAGGGCACATTCTACAAGCCTGCCTCCTAGCCACCAGCTCTCATTCCCTCTCTTTCCATGAATCTAGAGTCCTTAGCTACTCCTTTTCTCCATATTTCAATCACTGCTACCCTCTCTGGTTTCACTGCTTCTCTGGATAAGGTCTCACATTCCACTTGTGCTCTTCTCCCTTATTGGTGCTAGGGTCCTCGGTTTCTGTACTTTAAGATTCACTACTCCCCTATTTTTGTTACAAAACTTCTACCTTTACAATTGTGATAATCACAGTTAGTCATGATAACTATTACTCACTATTTAATCATAGGAATTTTATCCCCATCTCTTTTTACCAGACCCCTCTAAACAAGATGAAAACTATTCACTGGGGATGCTATCTTCCCTCACACAGTCTTAAACTAAACTCTATCTTCAAACCTTGTAAGCCAGTCACTTCATGCCTTTATCGCCGCCTCTAAGTTGCTCATCTCTACCCTGTGTACTGACAGGATAGCATTGATACATGATGTGAAGGCTCCTTCCTTCTCTGTTGGTATTTAGAGATACTACCTCCATGAATGTTTCTCTGCTATTCCTAAGGTTTTCAGTGACTAAATATTCTGAAGTAGTTCATCACTCCTTCTTTCTTGTTTGTCTTCATCTGGAAGCTCATCTGAAACCTGTCCACCATGGGTGACCCTGCTGATATTTAAAATACTGGTGGCATAGCTTTCAGAATCACAGAAACTCAGAAGCTCCCACAATATGACAAACAGGCAGATTACATCTCAATGCAAAGAAAACAAAAATCCTCACCACTGGACTAATAAACAACATTCTTATCAACCTAGAAAAGATTGAAGTTGTCAAGGACTTTATTCTTCTTGGATCAACTATGAACACTCATGGAAGAAGCAGTCAAGAAATCAAACAACATATTGCATTAGGCAATTTGTTGCACAAGACCTTTTTAAAGTGTTGAAGAGCAAAGATGTCAGCTTGGGGACTAAGGTACTCCTGACCCAAGCCACGGTATTTTCAATATTATGCATGCGAAAGCTGGACAGTGAATAAGGAAGACCGTAGAAGAATTGATGCATTTGAGTTATGGTGTTGGAGGAAAATATTGAAAGTGCCATGGGCTGCCAAAAGAACAAACATATCCATGTTGGAAGAAGTGCAGCCAGAGTGCTCCGTGGAGGGCAGAATAGCCAAACTTCGTCTCTCATACTTAGGACATATTGTCAGAACGGACCAGTCACTGGACAAGGATATCATATTTGGCAGTGTGGAGGGTCAGAGAAAAAGAGGAAGACCCCTAATGAGGTAGGTGGCAGCATCGATGGACTCAAGTGTGGCAACAATAGTGAGGTTAGCTCAGGATTGGGCAGTGTTTTGTTCTGCTGTGCATATGGTCGCTATGAATCAGTACCAAATCTATGGCACCTAACAACAACAAAAACATCCATGAATATGGGTCAAGATCATCAAATTGTAACAATTAACCCTTGTTTCCTTTATCAAAAAAAATTTTTTTTTTTTCAATCTTTCTTTAGTTGAGTTGTCATCATCAAGCCATTCAGGCTAGTTCAAATTGGTAGTATCTGCAAGTTTTTGCGTTCTTTTGCATCTCCTCTCATTTCATATCAGTGGATGCTTCACTCAGCTGTAGCCTTCCATGGCTATGTCCTCGTTCATGGGCTCAGGTGTCTCCAGGTTTCACCACACTTTGGATGAACTAGCTCTTCCTTTTCTCTCTCTCATCAAAAGGAGTCAATGGGACATGGTCGAATTCAGCTAATTTTTTCATTGCTTCCTTTTCTTCTCTTACACTCACCAGCAGACCAATGTGGTCATCAGAAAGCTTACATGCCTGCTCATGTTTTTCTCTCTGAGTTTCATTCTTAGAGAGGGGGTTGTCCTGAGGGAAATTGGTTGTTTGTCTGGATTGCTTCCATTACTGCCATGTTTGTTTTGTTTTTTTCCTGATGATCTTTCTTTGAAGATGTATCTTCTGTCACTCTAGTTTTTAAAGTCTGGTATGCTTGTCCTTTCTAACTGGAATGTCCCATCTCAGAAGGTTCTGGATTGGGATCAGGGTTCCACCAAAGATCCTATACAGTGCAAAGTGTCTGCAAGAGGCCTATCTCAAGGGGCAAGTTTTAGAGCACATTTTCAGTATTCCAATCAGTTATAGGCTGAAAATGAGCTTGCAAGTTTTCTGCCATGATCCCACTCAAGTGTCTATTTTACATTAGTTGGCAAGGGAAACACATATTCATAAGACAGTCAAGCATCTTGGTATTATTTCCCCTCTTCAGACTATGCTTCATTGTCTGTATCTCAGAGCCCTGTTGTTCCAAGGTTGAGCATGCATTATTATTGACCTGTATCCCATTTAGCCTGTGCAATCTTATCTCAGTGTTCCTCTATCTACCTTGTTCTTCCACCATTCCCCCTTCTTGAGTATTGCCCTCCCAACACCTGTACTATGATGTGTCTGCCACCTACCTACCATCACCTTCCTCCAACTTCCCCACCCTCACTGGTAACCAACAAAGAATGGTCTTATGTAATAGTTGTCCTTTTGTGGTTGACTAATTTCACTCAGCATAATGTCCTCAAGATTCATCCATATTATGCATTGGCTTTCAGCTTCCTCGTTATTCTTCAAGGTAGAATAATATTCCATCATGTGCATGTACCAAAGTTTGTTTATCCATTCTTCCTTTGAGGAGCACTCAGGCTGTATCCATCTTTTTGCTATTGTGAATAGTGCCTCTATGAACATTGGTGTGGATATATCTACTTGTGTTGACACTCATATTTCTTGTGGATATATACCAAGTAGAGGAATTGCTGGATTGAATAGTATTTTTGTTTCCATCAGTCTGATGAAACGCCATACTGATTTGCAAAGTGGTTGGACCATTCTGCATTCCCACCAGCAATGTAGGAGGATCCCAGGCTCTCCACATCCTTGTCAACATTTATCAATCTTTGCATTTTTGAACTTCACAGTTATTGCTGATGTGAGATGATGTCTCATTTTTGTTTTGATTTGCATCTCTCTAATGGCTAATGATGAATCATGAACTTTTCTTCATATGTTTTTGGGTGCCCAATTATCTTCTTTGGTGAAGTGTCTGTTCATGTTTTGTGTCCAATTTTTAAAATTGGGTACTTGTCTTTTATCTTGTAGATGTGTTGTAATTTCCTATACATTTTAGAAATAAGTCCCTTGTCTGATATGTCATTGCAAAATATATTTTTTCCCATTCTTTGGGCTCCCTTTTTACTCTTTGGGTGAAATCCTTTGATTAACATAAGTTCCTAATTTTTTAGAAGGTATCCATCATATTTTTTCATTGATGACCTTTCTAATTCTGGGATTCACATTTAAGTCTTTAATCCATGCTGAGTTGGTCTTTGTATAAGGCGTGATGTAAAGGTCTTATTTCAATGTTTTGCATATCGATTTCCAATTCTGCCAGCACCACCTGCTGAAGAGACTATGTCTTCCCCACTCAATGTACTTTGGCCCTTTGTCTAAGATCAGTTGGCTGAATGTGGATGAATTAATTTCTGAATTCTCAGTTCTGTTCCAATGATCTATGTATCTTTCATTGTACTAGTACCAGGCTATTTTGATGACTATAACCATTTAGTCAATTTTGAAATCAGGGAGTGAGAGACCCCCAACTTTGTTCTTCTTAAGAGGTGCTTTGCTTATCCTAGGTCTCTTTCCTTTCCTTATAAACTTTGTAATATTTTTTTCCATCTCTCTAAAGAAGGTCATTGGAACCTGGAATGGAATTGCATTATATGTGTAGATTGCTTTTTTGGGGGATAGTATTAATATTTTCGCAATGTTAAGTCATCCTGTCCAGGAGCATGGTATATTCTTCCATTTTGTAAGTCTCTTTTGGGTTCTTGTTGTAATATTTTCTAGATTTCTTTGTATAGGTATTTTGTTTCTTTGGTTACATTTATTTCTAAATATTTCATCCTTTGGGTGTCTACTGTAAATGGTATTGCTTTCCTAATATCATTTTCAGTGTTTTCATTATTAGTATGGAGAAATTCAACTGATTTTTGTATACTGATCTTGTACCCTGACACTTTGCTGAATCTTTCAGTGAATTTCAGTATTTTTTTGCTAAATCTTTATGGTTTTCTATGTATAGGATCATGTTGTCTGCAAACAGAGAGAGTTTTAATTCCTTTTTGCCAATTTGGATGTCTTTAATTTCCCTATCTTGCCTTATAGCTCTGACTAAGTCTTCCAACAGTATTGAATAGCAGTGGCGATAAAGGGCATCCTTATCTGGTACCTGTGCACAAGGGGAAGCCTTTCAGTTTCTCTCCATTGAGAGTGATGTTGGCTGTTAATTTTGTACATATGCTCTTAATTATGTTGAGGAATTTCCCTTCAATTCCTACATGTTGAATGCTTTTTAGTAGGAATGCATGTTAGATTTTGTAAAATGGGTTTTCTATATCAATGGCTATGATCATATGGTTCTTTTCCTCTTTCTTATTTATGTGGTAGAATGCATTGATTGTTTTTCTAATGTTGAACCATCTTTGTACCCTTGGTATGAATCCCACTTGGTCATGATATATTATTTTTTTGATGTGTTGATGAATTCTGTTGGCTAGGATTTTGTTGAGAATTTTTGCATCCATATTCATGACAGATATGGGTATATAATTTTCTTTCTTAGTAATGCCCTTCCTTGGTTTTGCTATGAGGGTTATACTTGCTTCATAGAATGTATTAGGGAGTTTGCAATCCTATTCTACATACTGGAATAATTTTAGTAAAATTGGTGATAGCTCCTCCCTAAATGTTTTTGTAAAACTCACCAGTTAAAGTCATCTGGACCTGGACTTTTTTTGCTTGGGAGTTTTTTGAGGATCTGGTCAATTTCTTCCTTTGATATAGGTCTGTTCAAGTTTTCTGCTTCACTTCGTGTAAAATTATGTAGGCCGTGCTCTTCTAAAATTATATGCATCTCCTCTAGGTTTTCAAACTTATTGGAGTACAACACTTCATAATATTCTGTTACTATCCTTTTTATTTCTATTGGTTTTGTTGTGACATCACACATGTGATTTATTATTCATGTTATTTGTGTCTTCTCCCTCTCTTCTTTTTTAGGTTTGGCAATATTTTGTCAATTTCATTAATTATGTCAAAGGAACAGCTTTTTGTCCTGTTGATTCTTTCTATACTTTTTCTGTTTTCTTTCTCATTTGTTTCTGTTCAAATAGTTATTTATTTCTTTCTTATGTTGACTGTAAGTTTACTTTTCTGGTCTGTTTCTAGGTATTGATGATGTTGTGATATTGTATTGATTTTGGTTCTTTCTTCTTTTTGAATGTGTGCATTTATTGCAATAAACTGTCCCCTCAGCACTGCCTTTTCAATGTCCCAAGATTACGTTTTATGATGTTTTCATTCTCATTTGTTTTCAGGAACTGTGTGAATTCAAATTTTATTCCTTTTACTATCTAGTCACTTTTGAGTAGGATGTGATTCAGTTTCTATGTATTTGACTTTATTAATTTCAAAGATCAGCTTGTGAAGATAAAACCAAATACTATAATAAAATATGCAAAGATTTGGAATCAGAAGACCAAAAAGGAAGAACAAGGTCAGCATTTCTCAAACTGGGGGAACTGAAGAAAAAAATCAAGTCTTAACTTTCATTATAGAAAGACTCTCTGGGCAAGTTATTGAAAGATGCAGAATGCATAAAGAAAAAAGGGAAGGAATACACAGAGTCATTGTACCAAAAGGAAATGGTTAATGTTCAACCATTTCAAGAGGTACCATATGAACAGGAGCCAATGATACTCAGGGAGGAAGTCCAAAGTGCATTGAA
>NW_006408889.1:120505-122853 GCF_000296735.1 Chrysochloris asiatica | reverse complement strand
AAGTTGTCAAGGACTTCATTCTTTTTGAATCAACTATCAACGTTTGTGGAAGAAGCAGTTAAGAGATCAGATGATGTACCGCATCGGGCAAATATGCTGCACAGGAATTTCTTAAAGTATTGAAGAGCAGAGATGTCAGCTTGAGGTGCGTCTGACCGAAGCCATGGTATTTTAAATAACTTGATATGGATGTGAACGCTGGGTAGTGAAAAGGAAGACCGTAGAAGAATTGATGCCTTTGAATTGTGGTTTTGGAGGAGAATACTAAAAGTGCCACGGACTGCCAAAAGAACCAATAGATCTGTTTTGGAAGAGGTGCAGCCAGAGTGCTCCTTGTAGGCCAAGATGGCTAAACTTTGTCTCATACTTTGGACATATTATCATGAGGTAACAGTCACTGGAGAAGGATGTCATGCTGGGTAAGATGGAGGGTCAGAGAAAGAGAGGAAGACCCCCCAACGAGATGGATCAGCCAGGTGGCATCATTGATGGCATCGAGTTTGGTGGCGGTAGTGAGGTTGGCCCAGGATCTGACATTGTTTCCTTCCACTGTGCATGGGGTTTCTATGAGTCAGTTCCGACTTGACGGTACCTGACAACAACAACAACAACATTGTTGATTTCTAATTTAATAGCATTGGGGTCTGAGAAGATGCTTTGTAGTATTTTGATATTTGTAAATTTATGGAGATTTGTTTTGTGGCCTAACACATGGTCTTTTTTGGAGAATGTTCCATGTGCACTGGAAAAGAATGTTTATTGTGCTCTTGTTGGGTTGAACGCTGTGTACACATCTGGGAGGTCCATTTGACAGTGCTGTTTATTTCCTCTGTGTCTTTTTTGAGATACTTTCTGGTTGTTCTATCCATTTTTTAAAGTGATATATTAAAATCACCCACCATTATCATAGATTTGTCTATTTCTTTCTTCAAATCTATTAGATTTTGCTTTATATATTTTGGAGGACTTTAATTAGGAGGATAGATATTTATTATGGTTATGTCATCTTGTTCAGTTGTCCATTTAATCATTAGATAATGTCCATCATTATCTATTATTCTTGTTTTTTACTTAAAGTTTACTTACAGTTCAGTTTATCAGAGATAAAAACACTTCTTGTTTTTGATCACAGTTAGCTTGGTGTATTTTTTTCTATCCTTTTACTTTTATTCTGTTTTTGTCTTTGTTTGTAAGGTGTGTCTGTTGTAGACATCATATTGAAAGATTTTATTTTCTTATCAGGCTCACTGTCTCTTAACTGGTGCATTTAATCCATTTACATTCAGTATAATTGTTGATTGTTTTGTTGTTGTTATTTCCCGTGGAGTCGGTTCTGACTCATAGCGACCCTGCACAGGGTTTCCAAGGCTGTAAATCTTTACGGGAGCAGAAAGCCTCATCTCTCTCCCACGGAACAGCTGGTAGTTTCGAACTGTTGACCTTGCGATTTGCAGCCGAATTTGTAATCACTAGGTTACCAGAGCTCCTTAATTATTGATAGGTATGGATTAATGTTTTGTGGGTACTTTTTGGTACTGTTGGTTTCTTTGTTCTGCATGTATTCTTGTGCTGAGTTCACTTTTTTTGTATTCTTATTTGTCAGTTTTTTCATAGTTTTAATGTTTCCATGTTCTTGGATTTTAATTTTCAAGCTATGTTGTGAAGTATAAATATTCTTTGAGGTTACATTATATTCTATAAACCTTATATTCTATTAACCTTATATTCTATTAACTCCGTTTTGTTCTATTCTCGTCTCTTCCATTTGTGCATTGAAATCCGTGTGATGCTGCCTTGTATGTCAATCTCTGGTTGTTGTCTGTTCTTGTGGGTTCTCAGTCCACAGAACTCCCTTTAGGATGCTTTATAGCATAGGGTTGGTTTTACAAAATATGTTAGCTTCTGTTTATCCTGGAATTTTTTGATTGCACCTTCATATTTGTTTGACAGCTTTGCTCAGTGGAGGATTCTTGGTTGGCAGCTTTTTTTTGCTTTTTTCTTCTTCTTTCAGAGTTTTATACATGTCCCCCCATTGCCTTTTTATAAAATTATTATTAATTTAAGGTTTTATTGTGGATTGAGTGAAAGTTTACAGTGTACTTCATCAGTTTCACATTCAACAATTCATATAACTTGTTTCATTACATTGGTTATAATCCCCTCCATATAACATCACTTAAAAGTATTTCTCTCTATCCACTTTAGCTTTTTAAAAAACACACAAACAAAAAATCCATTCAGGCATATATAATAATTTACATCTCCAAATGGTACATTTTGCAAGTTTGCTCCTGGCCACCAGTTCTTAGCACTTCTCTTCTCAGTTGATGAATCTAGAGTCCTCAGCC
>NW_006408889.1:116927-118856 GCF_000296735.1 Chrysochloris asiatica | reverse complement strand
TGGGGTTCGTTGAGCTTATTGAATGCTTATCTTTTCACTTTTCGTGATGTTAGGTAAATTTTCTTCCAGAAGCTCTCCAACTATCTCCTCTATGGGCTTGTGTGATTGTTCCTGTTCTTGAATGCCAATAATTCTTATATTATTCCTCTTCATGTTATCCAACATTAGTTTTAGGCCTTCTTCGTATTTTTTTTCATCCTTTTTTGTATTTGTTCTTCTATCTTAATAGTGTTGAGTGATTTATCTTCTAGGTCACTATTTCTAGCTTCTTCAATTCTATTCCTTTGACCTTTCAATGTATTGTCCATTTCTGATATTCTATTATCAATCTTTTGAACCTCTTTCTGTAGGTTTTGAATTGTTTCCATTGCTCTATCTCTTATTTGGTTGTTCCTGTAGCACTTTCCTGACTTCTTCATTATTTTTCTCAACTGCATATTATAGTGTTTTGATACCTTTTGTAATCTATTTTAGGAATTCCTTCTCAGGCATTTCCAAAGCCTGCCCATCTTCCAATATGGAGTGTAAGTCTACTTCCAGCTCATTTGCTTCAGTCACTTTATCTCATTTCTGGACATGTGTAGATATGGTCATCTGCTTCTGTTTGTTGGACATCTTCAGGGGTTATCTGTGGACTTAATACTTAGATCGTTATGTGTTTTGGTATTTTGTATGTTTTCTGAATGCCTCCCGATAGATGTGATCAAGAAATGGGCTTCCCTTTTCACTTTTCTTCCTGAGAAGTTTCAAGATACCACTGTTGGTTGTTTTGATGTAATTTGGGATTTTCAGCCTATTTCTTCTTTTGTCTGCTTGTCCTGCTCCACAATCCCCATTCAGGCTTTCTTCTAGTTGGAAACAGTTCAGGGCCTGCTGTGGCCATTTGGTTTTAATTGGAAACTGTCTCTTTAAATTTTGAGGAGATCTGTGCACATGCATAGTAGAACCCTCCGAGGGTGGTGCTGGGGTGCCCACTAGCTGAGACACCCCTATAGTCACCAGAATGGAGGTGCGCAGACAGCAAGGGACCATTGAACAGCTACCAAAAGAAATGAATGTCCACACCTTTATCTCAGTGGTTCTGCCAGGCGTCTGTGGCTGCTCCTATCCTTCCTCTGCTTGGTTTCACCCAAGATGGCTGCTCCTGGAGCAGTCCACGCGTCCCGGACTAGACAGCAATAGATTTCTTGCTTCTGCCACAAATTCCCCTACTTGTGAGCCTTCCAGCCTTCTAAGTATTCCTTTATATGTGGGTCAGATTTCTGGGACCATCCCCTGAGCCTGCTTGGCAGGGTATTCTGTATTGTTATTAGTGAAGCTCTTTACTACACATCCACCGGATCCGCCTTCTTGTTTGTTCTCTCCCTCCCCCCATTGTCTTTTTGCTTTCAGAATTTCTGTTGATAGATCAGAGCTTAATCTGACTTCTTTGCCTTTGTATGCAATACTGGTTACTAGTTCTTGTTTCTATCTTTTCCATTCTACAGTTTTGCACTTACAGTGTATTGTGCATTTCAGATGTTGTTGTTGTTGTTATGTGTTATCGAGTAGGTACTGACCCATAGCGACGTTATGCACAGCAGAACGGTACACTGACCGATCCTGGGCCAACCTCACTATTGTTGACACTCTTGAGTCCATCGATGCTGCCACTTGGTCAATCCATCTCATTGGGGTCTTCCTCTGATCCTCCACCTTACCAAACCTGATATCCTTCTCCAGTGAATGCTCCCTCCTGACAATAGGTCCAAAAAAAGGGACACAAAGTTTGGTCCTCTTGGCCTCTAATCAGCACTCTTGCTGCACTTCTCCCAAAACGCATCTGTTGGTTCTTTTGGCAGCCCATAACACTTTCAATATTCTCCTCCAACACCATAAATCAAAGGCATCAATTCTTCTACGGTCTTATTTTTATTTTGTCCAGCTTTC
>NW_006408889.1:110620-116027 GCF_000296735.1 Chrysochloris asiatica | reverse complement strand
GCATTCCATTGGGTCACCTCTCTTTGGAATGGGCACAAATATGGATCTCTTCCAATCAGTTGGCCAGATAGTTGTCTTCCAAATTTCTTGGCAGAGATGAATGAGTGCCTCCTGTGCCGCCTCACTTTCTTGAATGATTTCAATTTTTATTCCATCAATTCCTGATGCCTTGTTCTTTGTCAATTCCTTCATGGTACTTGGACTTCCTCCCTAAGTATCATTGGGTATTGATCATATGCTGCCTCTTGAAATGATTAAACACTAAACATTCCTTTTGATACAGTTTCTCTGTGTATTCCTTCCATCTTCTCTTGATGCATTCTGCATCATTCAATAATTTGCCCAGAGACTCTTTCAATAATGAAAGTTGAGGCTTGCATTTTTTTCTTCATTTTACCCAGCTTGAGAAATGCTGACCATGTTTTTCCTTTTTGGTTTTCTGATTCCACATTTTTGCACATTTTATTCTGATATTTAGCTTTATCTTCTCAAGCTGATCTATGAACTTTTCTGTTCATGTTTTGTACCTCCTCCTTTCTTCCATTTATTTTAGCATCTCTATGATGGAGAGCAAGTTTCAGTGTCTCTTCTGACATCCATTTTGACCTTTTCCTTCTTTTTTTTTTTCTTCTCAATGACTTTTTCCTTTCTTCATGTGTAATGTTCTTGATGTCATCCCTCAAGTCTTCTGGTCTTCAGTCTTTAGTGTTTAATGTATCAAATCTCTTCTTCAGATGATCTCTAAATTCAGTTGGGATATATTCAAGGTCATATTCTGACTCTTGTGGACTTGTTTTTGTTTTCTTCAGCTTCAGTTTGAATTTGCATATTAGTAATTGATGGTTTGTGCCACAGTCTGCACCTGGCCTTCTTTTCTCTGATAATATGGAGTTTTCCTTCTTCTCTTTCTACAGATGTATTCAACTTAATAGCTATATATAATTCCATCTGGCGAGGTCCATGTGTATAGTCATCTGTTATGCCATCTAAAGAAGGTATTTGAAATGACAAAATCATTGGTTTTGTAGAATTCTATCATGCATTCTCCAGCAACATTTCTATCATCAAGGCCATATTTTCCAACTACTGATCCTCTTTGCTCCCAACCTTTGCATTCCAATTACAAGTAATGATCAATATATTTTGATAGCATATTTCATCAATTTCAGGTTGAAGAAGTTGGTAGAATTCTTCTTTTGCATCACCACCTCCTTTAGTGGTTGGTGCATAAATTTGAATAATAGTGGTATTATCTGGTCTTCCCTGGAGGTCCATGGATATTATCCTATCAAAGACAGTGTTGTACGGCAAGACTGATGTGGATATGTTCTTTTTGACAATGAGTGCAACACAATTCCCCTTCAATTTCTCATTTCCAGTGTAGTAAACCATGTGGTCCTCAGATTCAAAATGGCCACTATCAGTCAATTTCAATGTTTATACATTGCATTTCATTTTTGACAATTTCCAATTTTCACAGATTAATACTTCATACATTCCATGTTCTGATTTTCAATGGATGTTTACAGCTATTTCTCTTCATTTTGAGCTGTGCCCCATCAGCAAATGAAGGTCCCTCAGGCTCTTTTCCCATGGGCTTTACTACTTTCACATCATCATGGTCAACTGTACTTTGAGGAGACTTGTCTTCCCCAGTCACATTTTGAATGCCTTCCAACCTGAGCAGTTCATTATCTGGCACTATATCTGACAGTGTTTCTGCTATTCATAAGGTTTTCAGTGAATAAATATTCAAAAGCAATTCATTACTCCTTCTTCCTAGTCTGTCTTCATCTCTGGAAGCTCATGTGAAACCTGTCCAGCATGGGTGACCCTGCTGGTATTTAAAATACCAGTGGCATAGCTTTCAGAATCACAGCAACTCACAAGCTACCACAGTACAACAAACTGACAGACAAGTGGTGGCCTTTTGATTTTATGTGGTTTGGTTTTAATTTTCAGATATTATACTATGAATCTTTTGAACCTCTTTCTGTAGGTTTTGAATGGTTTTTAATGTTATATCTATCTTATTTGATTGTTCCTGTAGCACTTTCCTGTCTTCTTCCTTATTTTCTCAAATCTTCTGAAACGTGTTTTGATACATTTCATGATCATATTTCTGGATTCCTTCTCAGTCATTTCCAAAGGATTCTCTCCTTCCAATCTGGAGTGTAGATCTCCCTTCAGATTATTTGTCTCAGTCACTTTATCTTGTTTCTGGACATGTCAAGAGATGGTCATCTGTTTCTTCGACATATTCATTGGTTAACTGTGACCTTAATACTGTGGATTAATGCACCAGATTGCAAAGTCATTTGAACTGCAAGGATAGTGGTTTACTGTGAGTCTGAACCAACTCGATGGTACGTAACAACAACAATAAGATCAACATATATAATTCCCGTTATGTTGTTTTAAAAGGTGTTTGCAATGAATGACTTATTGGTCTTGAAAAATTCTATCATATGTTCTCCAATATCTTTTTTATGACCATGGCTATATTTTTTCATTACTAATCCTTCCTTTTTGTTTGCAATTTTTTCATTCCAATCACCACTGATTATGAATACATCTTGGCTGCATTTTGATAAATTTCAGACTGAACAAGTTAATAGATTCCTTCAGTTTCATCAACACTGTCTTTAGTGGTTGGAGAATAAATTTGAATAATAGTTACATTAGTTAGTTTTCCTTGTAAGTGTTGTGTATAGGGTCTCTATGAGTCTGTACTGACTTGATGGCACCTAACAGTAACAACAGATGCTCTGTGGGAAAAAGATGAGGCTTTTTGCTCCTGTGAAAATTCATGGTTTGGCTCTGTAGGATAAGTTCTGGACAGCAAATTTGGTTTTAACTGCAATGGTCAGTGATTCAAATCCACCAGTTGCTCCTCATCCTGATACTTGGTTGTTATGAGTGGGAAATCACTTGATGTTCTTAAACAGCAAACAATAAAAAAAGATTTACAGCTTATGCAATCTATGGCTCAATCAACACCATTATTTAATTAACTTGTGATTTATTGACTATACCAAGGCTGTGTGTGTCATGAAAAATTATGGATAATATCGTGAATAGATGTTCTAGAACACTTAATTGTGATCATGAGTTAGCTGTACATAGAACAAGAGTCGGTTGTTAGAACAGAACACAAGGATGAGTGAGTTAATTATGTATGTGTCAGCATTATATCCTTTTCCCATGCTCATTAAACCTGTATGCTGAGCAAATAATCTGAGAAACTGGATTATATGAAGAAGAACGTTGTATTAGAATTGAAGAAAATGTCATTAACAATGATATAAAGATGACACAATCTTGTTTCTGCAAGCGAAGAGGACCTGAAATACTTACTGATGCAGATGAAAGACTGCACAACTGTCAGTATTGAATTTCACTGTAAAGAAACCCAAAAATTTCACAACTAGATTAATAAATCAGATCATGATCAGTAGACAAAAGTTTGAAGTGGTCAAATATTTCATTTTCTTGCATCCATAATCAACTCATAGAAGCAGCAGTCAAGAAATTATAAAACATATTACATTAACAGTGTTAAAGGTCAAAAATGATCTATGACTCGATGTGAGTGACTCAAGCTATTTTCCATCACTTCATAAATGTATAAAAACCAGTCAATGAATATGCCAGAGAAGAAATGCAAAAAGAACAAAAGTCTTCACAACTGGACCAACAAATAGCATAATGAAAAATAGAGAAAACATTGAAGATGCTAAAAACTTCATTTGGTTTGAATCTACAATCAACACTTATGGAAGTCACTGTCAATAAATCAAATAACATATTACATTGTGAAAAACTGCTGCAAAAGACCTCTGTAAAATGTTCAAGAGCAAACAGATGAGTTCTAGGACTAAAATGAACCTGACTCGGAGAATAATATTTTCAATTGCATATGACAGTTGGACAATATATAAATAAGACAGAAGAATCAGTGCATTTTAATTATGGTATTGGAGAAGAATATTAAAAGTACCATGGACTGCCAGAAGAACAAACAAATCTGTTTTGGAAGAAGTAAACTCTGGAGAAGGATATTGTGTTTAGAAAAATAGACATTCAGTGGCAGAGAAAGATCCTTAAGGAGATGAGTTGACACAGTGGCAGCAACAATAGACTCAAATGAACAATTGTGGATATGGGACAGGACTGGTAGTATTTCCTTCTGTTGTTCATAGGGTTTCTATGAGTCAGAACTGACTTTACGGCACCTAGCAATAATTTACCTCAAAGAGATAATACAATTCACATCCAATTTTCAAATATTTTATCTCTTGTGCATCACTAAATTTTAAATTTTGAATCTCTTGCAGCCATCATTTCATTGCCACAGGCACCAACAACTTTACTTTGATGAGCACGTCCCATACATTAATGATTTAATCTCTCAAAGCTTTTTATATTTACAAAGCTCATTTATTAGATTATTTGATGGACACTTACTCTCAATTGTCCTTTACTGTGTCCTTTCAACAAGGTGAGTACAGGCAAAATGTTGTTGGTGTAAATGAAGCATGAGTTTATTAACTTTATATCTGTGTTTTGAATTATGACACATGATTTCTGGAATAAGCAGAAAACTTTATCTATAATTTATAAAATGTTGTGATTTGGGTATAGTGTATTTGGGACATCCAGATTGATGGATCTGTGTGAAATTCCATTTAGGTTCTATGCATCAAGAAGAGTGTAAGAATAATCGCTTCTCTGGCGTGCCTGACAAAAGTACAGGAAAAACCGGCAATTGTTTTGCTCATATCTAATTGTGAAACAGTTTCTCTTCCTCAGGTTAGACACATTTGAGTTTTGGTGAATGTATAATAAAGAGTAAAACTGTTCAGAATACTTATTGCTTACTACAACCAGAGTTGATTCTGACTCATGACCTTACTGTACGAGGCAGCAACTTAGAGCAGCTCCATAGATTTTTCCAGGCTGTGAACTTTCAGAAACAAACCACCCAACCTGTCTTCCAAGAACCATGTTTCCAACTGCTAACCTTTTGACTAGTTGTAGAGTGCGTAATTGCTTGTACACCCAGGGACTCCTAAGGGAAGAGTGTTGTTGTTAAATTCCATAAAGTAGGTTCCCACTCATAGTGACCCTGTATATGGTTTCCATGGCTTTAAATCTTCTGGGAACAGAAAGACTCACCTTTCTCTCGTGGAGCAGCTGGTGGGCTTGAACTGCATATCTTGTGGATCACAGTTCATTGTTTATCACATGGAGTCACTACACATGAAAGGGGGGAATAAAGGAATTATGCACTTGTGTGCTTTTGAGACTTTTGAATTGCGTTAGATTCTCCTTGAATTTTTTGCTTCGTGATTTTAGAAATTTACTTGATTCCCTACAAAACTATCTCCATTTCTGAAAAATGTAT
>NW_006408889.1:105454-109900 GCF_000296735.1 Chrysochloris asiatica | reverse complement strand
AACCAACTTGGAAGCACACAACAGCATGATTTCCTTCTCTGGGTTTGGTCCTTCCTAATAATATGTGTGGGCTAAGGGAGATATTATTATCTCACTTTCCTCTGTTTTGAGAAGCATTCTGGTTTTCTTTCTTCCAGGACAGATTTCTTTGTTCTTTGGAAATCCATGGTGTTTTCAGTGTTCTTCTCCAACACTTTAGTTCAGGTGCATCAATTCTTCTGCAGCAGATTTGCCTAATGCAGTACATGGTTTGAGTTCTTGATTTCTGTTTGTGTGAGCATTGGTTGTGGATTCAAGCAAGTTGAGGCCTTTGATGGCTTCAGTATTTTCACTATTTGTCATGGTGTTGTTTGTTGGTTCAGTTGTGAGGATTTTCATCAATTTTAATGCAATCATGTGGAAACTCTGTAGCATAAACACTACATTTTGAATCACAAGGTCAGTGCATAAAGCTCAATAGCCACTCCAAATATAAAGGTGTGAGTTTCTGTTACTACAAGATTTACAGCTTCATAAACACTGTATGGGGTCTTTAAGAGTCAGAACAAATCTGACAGCACTTGACATCAATTAAATCCCACCATGACCCTGATTCAATATATAGAAGATTCCCAAGGGTGTCATATGCAACACCTTTTATCTTAAACTGGAGAGAAGAAGAAAGGCTTGAGTAGAGAAAGAGGGACATGCTACCACATGCTACATGAGTGGAGTGTTTCTTTTGGACCTGGGTTGCCAACACTGTGAAAATCCTAGATCTAGAATATGGTAGATAACAAGACAGATGAAGAACTCCAAGGAACATAGTCTTAAAGATTCTGAAAGTAAACAAGGCCTTTCCCTAGAGCCAGGGCTCTGAATCCAGATTTATAACCTCATAAACTGTGAAAGAATGGGAGTTCTAGAACATTTAATTGTACTCATGAGGAATTTGTACACAGACCAAGATGCAGTGTTTATAATGAGAAAGAAAAAATAGTGCACCAGAATTATATTCTTTCAACATACTTTTAAAATAAATATGCTGAGCAAATAATCCGATAAACTGGGTTACATGAAGAAGAATGTGGCATCAGGATTAGAGGAAGATTCATTAACAATCTTTGATATGCAGATGATATGCCCTTGCTTGCTGAAAGTGAAGAGGACTTGAAATACTTACTAATGAAGATCAAGCCCCACAACTTTCGGTATGGCTTACCCCTCAATGTATAGAAAACAAAAGTCTTCAGTACTGGACCAATAAATAACATCAAAATAAATGGAGGAAAGATTTAAGTTGTCAAAGAGTTCCTTTTGCTTAAATCAGCCATAAACACTCACAGAAGCAGCAGTTCAGCAATCAAATGTCATGCTACATCAGGTAAATCTGCACAAACCTCTTTAAAGTGTGCAAGAGCAAAGATTTCTGTTTGAGGACTAATGTCCTTCTGACCCAAGACATGGTGCTTACGATAACCACTTATGCAAGTGAAAGTTGGACAATCAATAAAGAAGACAGGCAAAGAGTTGATTAGTTTGAATTTTGGTATTGGAGGACAATATTAAAAGTATCATTGACTACCAAAATACCAAATCTATGTTGTAAGAAGTACAGCTGAAATGGTCCTTAGAAGCCAGTATGGCCAGACTCTTATATTTAGAGCGTATTATCAGGAGGGACAAGTCCCTGGAAAGGACATCATGCTTGGTAAAGTGGAGGGTCAGTGAAAAAGGGAAAGATCCCAACATGATGGATTGGAACAATGGCAGCAGCAATGAACTCAAGCATAGCAAGGATTGTGAGGTTGCAGCAGGACTAGACAGTGAGTTGGTATCTACAAACAACAGCAAAATTAGATATCTATATTTCTATAGATATCTAATTTTGCTGTTATTATTATATATATACACATGTATTGTTGTTATGTGCAATTGAGTTAGTTCTAACTCATAGCAACCCTGTTGTATAGGGTTTCCAATAAGTGGCTGTTCAGTTTGAACTACTGACTGTGTGGTTCAAACCTACCTTGCAGTTGAGTGTTTTATTCCACAGTGCCACACCAAGACTCTCTCTTTCATATAAATATAATAGTACATTTCTATGCCAAGATATCAAAGTTGTAACTATATAACCTCCAAAGTCACATTGACTTCATTGTAACTCAGTGGCCCTATAGAGTGTATTGGAAGTGCTCCTTAGATTTTTGATACTATAAATATTATAGAATTAGACTGCCGTGTTTTTTTCCTGAGAAATGGTTAGTGTGTTCAAAGTACCCACCCTGCAGTAAGTAACTCAACAATTATCACATTGCACCACCATGTTTCCTTGGAGCAAAATAAAATATACAAAGTAATTGATGACTAAGATTATTAGGTAAATACATGTATTTTAAACTAGCTATCACATGTATTTGTTATAATTAATAGGCTTCTTGTTGTGGTGCTGCAGGTTAATGCTCTGGACTACAATGTTCGTTTGAACTGCCAGGTCAGTGGTTGAAGCTCGCCAGCTGCTCCTAGGATATCCTATACAGAGTCATTATGAGTCAGAACTGACTCAATGGCACTTAGCAACAATTATAACAACAACATATCTGGCATAGTGATGACATAGGGTAAGCACTTTATTGTAAACCATGAAGTCAGTGGTTCAAGCCTACCAGTTGCTCTGCAAGAGAAAGATGAGGCATTCTGTTCTTGCAAAGATTTGAAAACTCTTAGGACCCCTATACAGGGTCTTAATGCATCAGAAGTGACTTGATAGCACTTCATAATAACAACAATCTCTGGTATAGTACTACTTTTTCCTTATGCATAAGAATTCACCTTTCTGTGATTTGGTAAAAGGTTGTTTGTTGTATCTAATTGAGAGATACAGATTTCAAGCTGTGTGTAGGTGATACATGAATTTTTCAGTCCTGCTGACAAGCACATTGACTGCTGTGTAATTCTTTAAATTGATTCAATCAAACCCATGCTGATCATGCTTTTAATTGATTGAATTAAAACAACATTTTTAAACTTTTAATCATTTCATTAGACAGCGTACTTTTGCTTGTTCATGCCCAGCCCAGTCAACCCAGATTAGCTGTGATTTTTAACCTGTCAGGTTCCATAAATGAGCCATATTACACTCTGATTTCTGGTGCTGTGGCTTAATTCCTTGGACTACAAAGCTGTTTTGAACATCAAGGTTTGTTGTTCAAGCTCACCAGCCACTCCTCAGAAAACTTACACAGGGCTATTGGTCAGGAACTGACTCAACAGCACTTAACAACAACAATGTGAGATTGTAGCACCATCACACATGCTTCATATTTTAACTCTGTAGGGGAAGATGAATGAGGTGTTCACTTTCTATACCTCTGCTGTATCTATCATTTTAGGGTAGGGATAGAAATTATTCTTGATTGAAAGCATTCACAATAAACATCTAAATCAACTTGGTGACAATAGATAAATGCATCAGGTGCCTTGACCTGAAAAGGGGCTTCAGAATCAATCTTAAATCCCGCTATGTGAAGGGCATGATAGGAGGATTGGTTCTCAAGTGGAGACAACAAGAAGAGTTGTTTCCATCTGTAAAGAAGTTAAAAAATATAATCAAATTATCCTATTTGATCATCCCCAGGAACCAACAATTCTAAATGTCAGTGGTCAAGTACTTCTCACTCTAAAAAGAATTTTCTTGGTTTGAGTTTAAAATAATTGCTATGGTTGTTCTGAGTTTTAATACTATGTATGTGTGAACTTTAAATATGCATATTTTATTAAATATCCTTTGATTAACATTGCACATGGACATTAGTTTAGAGAAAGAACAGTTATACAGTTGACAGCTGTCCTGACACACTTGAACACAGCTATGCATATTTCTGAGGCTTAGGATGGATTTGGAATCATTTAAGCTTGCTTAGAGTCCAGTTTCGGTCTCCATTCACTATGGCAGTTTATATGCTTGAATTTGAACTACAGCTTCAAAATTAAGCATCAAAGCACAATGAATGCAATGATATAAAAACAGAACCTAATTTACTTCAATTCTGTCATATTATGTGAGTACTGGGGTTTTTTATTTAAAGTTTAACTCAGGAAAACAACACAAAATGTAAAGTGTAGTATTTTTGTCTAGCATGTAATATTGTAGCATATTTACATATATAGCTACCATTTGTCTGTTGGTTTGTCATACTGTGCTGACTAGTAGGTTGCTGTACTTCTGGAAGCTACGCCATGGATATTTTTAAAAAAAGATGAGTCATTAATGATGGACAGGTTTCAAATGAGCTTAAACAAGAAGACAGCCTAAGAAGAAGGAGGCACTGATTTGTTGTTGTTGTTGATAGGTGCCATCCAGTCAGCACCGACTCGTAGCAACCTTATGCACAGAAGAACAATAAACTGCCTGATCCTGGGCCAAACTCACTATTGTTTCCACACTTGAATCCGTCGATGCTGCCA
>NW_006408889.1:100570-103836 GCF_000296735.1 Chrysochloris asiatica | reverse complement strand
TCTTGGACCTCCTCATTTATTCCATTTGGTCTTAATTTACTTTTGTGTGATTTATTTAATCACAGAAAGCCTTATGACTAGCAACGGGACATTTTCAGATAGCGGTCAAATATTGAATATTGACACTCGATGAAGAGCATCAGAATATTGTCAGATATAGTGCTGGAAAATGAGAGTCTAAGTTTGGAAACCACTCAAAAAAAAAATTTCTAGATCTGTCTTGAAGTAAAATGCTGTCTATGATAGGATATTATCCATACACCTAAAAGGAAGACCAGTTTATTCAGTTATTACTTAAATTGTTGAAGCAAAAGCTAAAGCCAATCTTGGTGAAACTGAAGAATTCCACCAACTTCTTTGGACTCCTGATGTGACTCTGTAGGATCAGCACTGAACTATCAACCACAAGGTCAGCAGTCCAACCAACCAGATGCTCCTTGGAAACCTTATACAGCATCACTCTAAGTGGGACCAGACTCTATGACACTTAACAATAAGAGCATCAGCTTCTTCAGTCTGATACAGATGAAACATGCAATCAAGATGTACTGATATTATTACTGACAATGGAGATGCAAAGGCTGAAAACAAAGAGGAAGGACCAGTGGTGGGAAAAGAAGGCCTTGATGATAGAAATGATGCTAGAGATGGCATGATAAAAGTTTGCAAGATCAATGCCTCTTTTTTTATCTTTTTAAGTTTTTATTGTGAATTATGTTATAATTTACATGGGAGAACATAAGCTACATATTCGTGATATCGTATTTCATTTCAAAGTAGTGATTACAATCCCCTCTATGAATCATGAAACAACCAAAGGATTCACCCTGCAAGACTACCTTCTAGCTACCAGCACACAGCCCCTTTCCCTCCCTGAATCCAGAGTCCTCAGCTGCTCCATCTCTCCGTGTCACCATATCTGCCTCCATCTTATCTGCCTCCACACTACACTCCTCTTCTGGTCCCAGGGACCTCCTCTCCTAGGCTGCAAAGTCAGCCACTCTCCTCCTTTTGTTATAAAACATCTATCTTTTCGTTTTCAACCCTCACAGTCAGTCCTGATAGTAAATACTCACTATTGTACCACAAGAGTCTTATCCCCATCTCCTTTTATCAGCCCCATCCAGGCAGATTGGAAACCACTCAGTTTACTGAATCAGTGGAGATTCTACCTTCCCCCGCACCCTCTGGAACTAAGCTCTCTCTTAAAAGCTTGTAAGCCAGTCACTTCTTGCCTTTGTAGCCCCACCCCTTTGGGTAGCCAATAATGTTTAAGTTACCCATCTCTGTCAACCCTGTGTACTGAAGGGGTGGGAGTGATCCTCACTGTAAAGATTTTTTTCCCTCTTTTTAGCTACTACATCCATAAGTATAGGTCAAGTTCATCAAATTGTAGCAATTTACTCTTTTTTTTCCTCTCCTCTTTCTTCTTCTATTTGCGTTTGGATCATCCAGCCTTTGAAGCCAGGTCAAGTGGGTATTATCTGCCAGTGTGGTGTTCTTGTGCATCTCCCCCACTTCATATCAACTGGATGCTTTGAAATTCGCTCTAGCCCTCTGTGGCCATGTCAATGCTCTGGGTCCAGGAGTCCCAAGGTCTTGTCATACAGCTGGCCAACCAGGACTCAATCCAGGTTCATAGGAGTCTATTGAACATGGTCAGACTTAATTCCCAACTTCATTGCTATCCCCTCCCCCAAGTTCCCCTTATTGGTGACCAATGTGGTCACCAGCCAGACCACATGCCTATTCATGTATTCCCCTTGAATCTTAGTCTTGGAAGGTGGTATGCCTGGAAGGGACCTGATCACTTACCTTGATGGCTCCCAGGTGAACAACTTGCTTGTTCTTGTAGTAGTCAATCAGACTGCCATTATTGTTTTTAATTTTTCCTGCCAAAGACCAATGACTTCTTAATTGCAAATGCCTTTTCAAGATAACTTGAAAGATGACTATAAACATGGACCTCATCAGATGGAATACACATAAATCAAATTGACTATATCTGCTGAAATAGACAGTGGAAAACCTCTATATAATCAGGAAAAACAAAGCAAGTGGTTGGGTTCCCTCAGGGCAAACCCGCTTCTAAGACTAAGACTCATATGCGAGTTTAGGCTTAATCTGAAGAAAAATTTAAAAGTTCACAAGAGACAAAAATGACCTTGTACATATCCCACTTTAAATTAGGGATCACATGAACAACACATGTGATGCATTAGACACTAATGAAGGAAGATCAGATGAGTTTTGGGATGACATGAAGACAGCAAAATGTCATTAAGAAGGAAATGAAGAAGACATAGACTAAACCGATTTCAGAAGAGACTGAAACTTGCTCTCTAGATTTGAGATACTAAGACAAATGAAAGAAATGAGGAGATAAACAGAAATTTTCAAAGGGCATCTCAAGAATACAAAGTCAACTATTATAATAAAATGTGGGTAGGCTTGGAGTTAGAAAACCAAAAACATTTCTTATGCTGAGGGCACTTAAGAAAAAAAATCAAGCCTTGACTTGCAATACTTAAATACACCCCTTGTCTGGCAGTTTGTTATACTATGATGGCTTGCATATTGTTATGATGCTGGAATATATGCCATGGGTATTTTAAATACCAGCAGGTTCACTCATGGTGGACTAAATTCAGCTGAGCTTCCTGAAAAAAAACAAACTAGAAAGAAGGAGGGATAGACTACTTCTGAATAGTCACTGAACATCTCATGAATAACAGTGGAACACAGTCAATACCAGAATATTGCATATTAAAGTATAATGAAGAGTACCAAAATACTATAAGATATAGTGCCAGAAGATGAACCCCTCAGGTTGGAGACCATATACAGGCTTGCTACGAGTGAGAATCTGCTCAACAGCACTTAACAACAATATATTAGGTACAGTTGAGTCAGGACCAACTCATAGCAACTCTGTATGCAACAATATGAAATATTGAATAGTCATGTGTCATCCTCATGCTAGTTACTATGCTTTAGGTCATTCTTGATGCCACTATGTCAATGCATCATATTGAGGGTTTTCCTGTTTTTCTCTGATGCTCTACTTTACTAAGCATGATGTCCTTCTCCAGGGACTTTAGCTCTGGACAGCTTGTCTAAAATACTGGGGACAAAATCTCCCAATCCTGGCTTCTAATGAGCATTAATAATTCTTCACCAATACTATAAATCAAGTATATCAATTCTTTTTCTTCCTTTCTTCCTTCTTCCTTCCACCCTTCCTCCCTTTCTTTCTTTCTTTCTTT
>NW_006408889.1:93464-100432 GCF_000296735.1 Chrysochloris asiatica | reverse complement strand
CCTCCCTCCCTTCCTTCCTTCCTTCCTTCCTTCCTTCCTTCCTTCCTTCCTTCCTTCTTTCCTTCCTCTGTTTCATATGCTATCTTTGCTTTTTAATACTTTGAAGAGGTCTCTTGCAGTAGATTTTCCCAATTCATTATCATATTGGATTTTCTGACTGCTGCTTCCATGGACACTGATTATGGAACCAAGTAAAATGAAACCTTGACAATTTTATTCTTGTTTCCTTTTAGCATGATGTTGTTTATTGGTCCAGTTGTGAGAGTTTTCTTTATGTAGAAATGTAATCCATACTGAAGGCTGTAGTCTTTAAACTTTATCAGAATTGTCTAAAGTCCTTTTTACTTTCACCAAGCAAGATTGCATCATCTGAATATTGCATATTGTTGATGTGCCTTCTTCTAATCCTGATGCTAGGTCCATTTTCATAAAGTCCTATTTCTGGGATTATTTGCTAAGCATATGGATTAAATAACTGTGGCAAATTAATGCAAGCCTGATGCCCAACTTTCCTGATTTGAACCCATCAAGTAACCCCTTGCTCTTTTGGTCAATATACAAATTCTGCATGAGAACAATTATGTGTTCTAGAATTCCAATTCATTGTAATGTTATCTATCATTTTTTATGATTGTCACATTTTAATGCTGTTGCATAGTAAATAAAATTCAGGTGATCATCTTTTTCATATTTGTTTTCATTAAAGTTGCATCTGTGATTAGTTTGATGCCCTTGTTTGATATTCTCTTCTGGCAGTACCTTGTCCATGCACTGTTATAACTCTTTTTGAATAATTTTTGTGAAAAATTTACTTGTGTGGGATATTAAAATATTTCCTAGCTCTGTGACTAATGCCTCACTAAGGGGCAATGATGTCTGCCCACGGAAGGCAAGCCAAGAATTGAGTAAAATCTGGATTTTACAAACTCCAAACAGACTTAAAGAGTCCTGGTAACATAGTGGTTAAAATATTCAGCTACTCACCAAAAAGCCATTAGTTTGAACCCACCAGCAACTTCACAAAAGAAAGATGAGATAGTCTGCTTCCCTAAAGGTTATAGTCTTGGAAACTCAATGGAAGTTATACTCTGTTCTATAAGGTCCTTACAAGTCTAAATCATCAGTGAGTTGGAATAGCTGCTGAAGATCTCCAATGGTGTAATTACAGCACTTGACTGCTAACCGAAGGGTTTGCAGTCCAAAATTATATATGTTTCAGTAATTTCTGAATTCTGTTGGATCATTTTGTACAAAAATATGAATCTCTTCCTGTCAATTTTCTAGGTAGCTATTTTTCACATTTCTTGGTACAGAAAAGAGTTCTTCCAGTATTGTATCTGTTTGAAACATCTAAATTGATATTCTGTCAATGATTAGAATCTTATTTTTTGCTAAGGACTTCAGTGCAGTGTGGCATTTCTTGCTTCTCTACCATTGGTTCTTGATAACATGGTATCGTTTGAAATGTATGAACTCAACCAATTCTTTTAAATGTAGTGATTCTGGGCATTGCTTCTATCTTCTTCCTGCATCATTCGATACTTGTCCATAAAATTCTTTAATATTGCCACTTCAGGCTTGAATTTTTTTCTTCACCTATTTCTTCTTGAGAAATGCTGAGCAAGTTCTTCTTTTGCTCTTTTGCAACTCCACATCTTTGCACAATTCATTATAATGCTTTACTTTGTCTTCTTGTGCTGCTCTTTGAAATCTTGGTAAGGTTTTTTGCTTGATAAGGTCTTTTGTTTGCTGAAGCTAAGCTACTCTATAATCAAGAGCAAGTTTCTGAGTTCCTTTTAACATCTATTTTGGTCTTTTATTTCTTTCCTGTCTTTTTTTGCTTTCTTCATATATGATGTCTTTGATGTCATCATACAACTCTCTGGTATTCAGTCATTAGTGAGCAATGCATTATTGTATATATTTCATAATATGACTATAAATATTAATTGATAGTTAGTTACTTAATTTTCAAAGATTTCCAATGTGTAAATGTCACTGTTGTGAAAATTCTCCTACGGGGCAACTCTTAATTAGGTAAATGCTTTTGAAACCTTTACATGCATGTTGTTAAATTGTTCACTTAAATAATTTCACTGAATATAGTTTCTACTGTAGATTTTTTACTGCTTCTACATGAACCTGAGTATTTGTCTGATAGTGTTTGCAAAATTTGCTATAAAAACTTACACCAGCATAATATTTAATGGATAAGGTTTTATTTTCATTTCCCTCATATTTATATGCAGTCTACATTCTTGTTGTTGTTAAGTGCTTTAGAGTAGGTTCCAACTCATAGAGACCCTATATAGTGTTTCTGAGGAGCAGGTGATGGGTTTGAACTGCCATTTCTTGTGGGTCACAGTCAAGTACTGAGCCTACAGTGCCACACATTATACCACAGAATAAAATTTATCCAGTATTAAAAAATAATTGTGGTGTTTCCAGAGCTCTGTGCCATACTATTGATCTGATTTTTTTAAGTAGGCATAAAGACAGATTTATGAAAAACAATCTAAGAATTTCATTTCTTACAAAGAAAATTGATTTCATTGTATCTATTAAATCTACTGCTATTTGATATAAAAATTCTATATATTTAAATGTGAAATCACATATATTTTTATTCATGGTTGCAAAGACAGGTAGAAAGTAAGAGAAAGAAGTCTGTTGTAAATGAAAACAAATTGATTAATAATGTCACTATGGAAAGGTGTGTAGCTAGTATAATTCAAATTCTAAAAAGTCCATTTAATAAAAGAATAAAATCTTTAAAGAATATTTAAAGAGTATTAAAAATTTCACAATACATTTCTGATGTTCGTTGTTTGTTTGTTTTTAATTTTCCTGATTTAAGATTTGCTGACAATATTTCTAAGGGGATTCAGCAGTGTACATTAAGGGAACTGCTTGAAATACAAATCTGAATCTGGAAGAGGTTGTGGAATGAGGGATACAAATGAGATGTGAGATGGATTTTGGCTGAAAGCAGAGAATACCAGGAAGATTATTATTGACTACACAAAGATTTTCAATTGTGCGGACTATGATAATCTATGGACAACATTATGGAGAGTGAGACTTGAGAAACACATGATTGTACTAATGAGGAACCTGTACATAGAACAAGAGGCAATCTTTTGAACAAAACAAAGAGACAATGAATGGTGTAAATCAGGACAGCTGTGCTCCAGATTTCTTTCACCATACTTATTTTCATCTGTAGGTTAATCATCCACAATGTGTCCGTTAGTGTCCTGAAATCCCAGGTATCATCCAAGATTTAAAACTAGGAAGAAGAAGAGGCACAATAGTTATGAACATTTAGCCAATGAGTTTGGCTCAGAATTGGGCAGTGTTTCATTCAGTTGTGCATAGGGTTGTTATGAGTTGGTACCAACCTGATGGCACCTAACTGAAACAAAAGCAGTCAATAAGGCACAGGTAGACACTCTTATGGTATTTTCTGCTTTCTGCCAATATCCATCTGAAATTAGCAATGACATCCCTCATTCTACATCTTCACGTGAATACAGCAGTCCTCTCTCAATATATTGTTGCAGTCACTTTTGAAGGACTGTTAGCAAAAATTTACTTGCATTTATATTAATTATATTGTCCCATGATTTTCACATTCATGGACAATATAATTAATATATATTTGGATATATATTCCAATCAATTAGGCAGGTAGTTCTGATGATGATCAAAGACCATAGCCTTTGGTATGAATTGCATCTCAATGTCAAGAAAACAAAAATCCTCACCACTGGACCAATAAACAACATTCTTCTCAATGGAGAAAGGACTGAAGTTTTCAGAGACTTCATTTTTCTTGGATCAACTATCAACACTCATGGAAGCAGTTGTCAAGAAATCAAATGACGTATTGCATTAGGCAAATCTGCTGCACAAGACTTTTTTTTAAAGTGTTGAAGACCAAGATGTCAATTTAAGAACAAAGATATGCCTGACCCAAACCAGGATATTTTCAATAACCTCGTATGCATGCGGAAGCTGGACAATGAATAAGGAAGATTACAGAAGAATTGATGCTTTTGAGTTATGGTATTGGAGGATGATATTGAAAGTACTGTGGGCTGCCAAAAGAACCAACAGATCTGTGTTGGAAGAAGTACAGCCAGAGTGTTCCTTGGAGACCAGAATGGCCACATTTTGTCTCTCATACTTCAGACATATTGTCTTTTAGTGCCAGTTACTGGACAGGGATATCATGTTTGGTAAGGTGGAGGGTCATAGAAAATCAGGAAGACCTCTAGAGAGGTGTATTGACAAAGTAGCAGCATCAATGGGCTCAAGCGTGACAATAACTGTGAGATTAGCCCACGTCTGGCCAGTGTTTCATTCTGTTGTGCATAGGGTCCCTCCCTATGAGTCAGTACTGACTTTATGGTATCAAACAAAAACAACAATAGGCAAAATATTGAATGATGCAGAAAGTATCAAAAGAAAATGGAAGGAATACTGTACACAAAAGAAATGGTCAATTTTCAAGAGGCAACAATATTGAAGGAAGAAGTCTAAGGTACACTGAAGTCATTGGCAAAGAATAATGGAATTGATGGAATACCAATTGAAATCTTTCAAAAAACTGATGCAGACCGAGAGACACTCACTCATCTGTGCCAAGAAATTTGGAAGAGAGCTTCCTTGATAACTTGTAAGCCAGTCACTTTGTGTCTTTATTGTCCCCTCATTTTAGATAGTCAGTGCCTAAGTTGCCCATCCCTATCTACTCTGTTTACAGAGGGGATAGGATTGATATTTGATGTGAAGACTTTTTCTCTCTCAGTTGGTATTTTGAGCTACTACATCCATAAGTATAGGTCATCTTCTTCAAATTGTAACGATTTACACTCAATTTCTTTTATCAAAAATTGTTTGTTTGTTTTTTAACTCTTCCTCTAGTTCATTTCTAATTATTAAACCATTGAAGTTAGATCAAATGGGTACTCTCTGCAAGTTGGGCATTCTTGTACATCTTCCCTTACTTCATATCAGCTGGATGCTTCATTCTCAGCTCTAGCCCTCCATGGCTATGTGCTTGTCCATGGGTTCAGGAATCCTCAGATCTCACCACACTTCGGACCAAGCAGCCATTCCTCTTTCTGTCATCTTTAGGTCATTGGGAGTCTATGGAGTGTGATTGAACTCACTCCATTTCTTCATTGCTACGTTTTCCCCTCGTCCAATCACAAATAGACCAACATGGTTGCCAGCAACTTTACATGCCTGCTTATGTGTTCCCTTTGAGTTTCAGTCTTGGAGAGGGGTTTCTCATGAAGGGATTTGATTGCTTCCCTTAATGGCTTCCCAGCGAACAACTGTCTTATTCTTGTAGTAGACAGTTATACTGACATTTTTGTTTTGAATGTTTCCCAGTGAACTTTCTTTGAAGATGTATCTTGTATTACTGTAGCTGTGTCAGGCTGGTCTGTTTGTCCTTTCTAGTGAGAATGTACCCTCTAGAAGGTTATGGATGGGGTTCAGAATTCCACCTAAATTCCTATGTACTGTAAGGGCTCTGTAAGAATCCTGTTTCAATGGGCAAGTTCTAGAACCCCTTTTAGGATTCCAATCAGTTATAGGCTGAAGATGGGCTTACAAGATTTCTGTAATCATGTTCCTTGATATTCCTTTCTATCCCACTCAAGTGTCTATTTTACAATAGTAGGCAAAGGAAACCAATAGTCATAAGTCAGTCAAGCACTTTAGAATTATTTCCCGTCTTCAGACTATGCCTGGATCCCTGTATCACAGAGTCTGTTGTTCCAAGGTTGAGTATACATCACTATGTCTGCCCCATTTGACCCATGCAAACTTGCCTCAGGGTTCCCTTATCTTCATTGTTTTTTCCATTCCCTCCCACTGTTTGTGTACTGCCCTCCCAACACCTGAACTATGATGTGTCTACCAAATACCCTGTGCTCTAGCATCCCTCCCTCCACCCCCTAAATCTCCCAGCCCCTACCCACAGGTAACCAATGATTTTTTTTTTTTTTTCCCTTTCAGTATGGGTATCTTTTCTTAAGCTTTTACAGTAAGGGTCATATGCAGCAGTATTTGTCCTTTTGTGACTGAATAATTGTACTCAGCATAATATTCCTCAAGGTTCACGCATGTTATATTGTGGCTTACAGATTCCTTGTTATTCTTTTTTTTTTTTTTTTTTTTAGTTTTAATTGTGAACTAATTAATAGTTTAAATTGGAGAACATCAGCTTTACACAATCCTTTCAAAGAAATGATTACAATCTCCTCTGTGCATCACCATTCAACAGTATTTGCTTCCATTCTCCATTTGTGTGTGTGTGTGTGTTGTGGTGGGGGTAGGTGGAATACACTTAGAAACACTGAAGAACATATAATAATTTAAACACCCAAAGAGTATATTTTGCAAGCCTGCCTCTTGGCCACCAGCCCCCAGTCCCTCTCTTTCCATTAGTCCAGAGTCCCCACCTGCTCCTTCTCTCCATCTCCTCATCTCTCCCTCCATCTCTGGTGTCACTGTTTCTGTAGATAGGGCCCCTCATTCTGCATATGCTTTTCTCCCTTGATGGTTCTATGGTCCTCTGTTTTTGTAAAGTAAGATTAACTACTCCCCATTTTTGCTACAAAACTTCTACCATTACAGTTGTGACAGTCACAATTAGTCATAATAACAACTAATCACTAGCAAATCATAAGAATTTTATCCCCATGTCTTTTCACCAGACCTGTCTAGACAAGATGAAAACTATTCAATAGGGACTCTACCATCCCATGCAAACTCTTAAACTCAACTCCCTCTTGAAAATTTGTAAGCCTGTCACTTTGTGCCTTTATTGCCCTCATTTTAGGTAGCCGGTGCCTAATATGCCCATCCTTATATCCCATGCGAGTAAAGTTTTACTAAAAGTAATACAGAAATGGCTACAAGCATACATTGACAGAGAATTGCCAGAGGTT
>NW_006408889.1:91353-92419 GCF_000296735.1 Chrysochloris asiatica | reverse complement strand
GGAAAGACCCCCAGAGAGATGGATTGGCCACGTTACAACATCAATGGGCTCAAGCATGGCAACAAGTCGGTACTGACTTGATGGCACCTAACAACAACAAGAACATGTACTCTGTGTACACAGGGGATAGTATTAGTACTTGTTGTGAAGAGTTCACTCTCAGTTGGTATTTTGAGCTACTATATCCATAAGTATAGGTCAAGTTAATCAAATTGTGGCTATTTTCACTCGTTTCCTCTATCAAAAATTGTTTTTGTTTTTTTACATCTTACTCTAATTCAGTTCTGATTCTCAAGCCAGTGTACCTAGGTCAAATGTATACTATCTACAATTTGGGTATTTTTTTGCATCTCGCCTCACTTCATATCAGCTTGATGTTTCACTCTCAGCTCTAGCCCTGTGTGGTGATGTCCTTGTCCATGGGCTCAGGTGTCCCCAGGTATCATTACACATTGGACCAACCAGCCATTCCTTTTTCTCTCATTTTCACATCAACGAGAGTCTATGGAGTGTGGTTGAACTCGTCCCATTTTTCATTGCTGCCTTTCACCTTCTTCCACTCACCAATAGACCAACATGGATGGCAGCAAGCTTGCATGCCTGCTCATGTGTTCCCTTTGAGTTTCAATCTTGGAGAGGGGTTTCTCATGAAGAGATATGATTGCTTCCCTTGGTGGCTCCCCAGTGAATAACTTGCTTGTACTTGTCGTAGACATTCATACTGCCAATTTTTGTTTTGAATTTTTCTCCTGTCTAGTGGGAATATACCCCCTAGAAGTTTCTGTATGGGGCTCAGATTCCACCTAAGGTTCTATATACTGCAAAGGCTCTGTAAGAATCCTGTTTCATTGAGCAAGTTCTAGAACCCTTTTTAGGTGTTCTAATCAGTTATACGCTGAAGAAGAGTTTACAAGCTTTGTGTAATCATGTTTGCTGACATTTCTTTCTATCCCTCTCAAGTGTCTATTTTACAATAGTAGGCAAGGGAAACCAATATTCATAAGTCAGTCAAACACTTTAGTATTGTTTCCTGTCTTCAGACTATGCCTGGATCCCTGTATCACAG
>NW_006408889.1:84065-90908 GCF_000296735.1 Chrysochloris asiatica | reverse complement strand
TTTTTTTTAAATCAAATCATCCATTGATGGGCACTTAGTCTGTCTCCATCTTTTTGCTTTTGTGAACAGTGCTACTATGAACATTGTTGTGCATGTATCTACTTGTGTTGTGGCTTGTATTTCTTTTGAATATATACCAAGTAGAGGAATTGTTGGATCATATGGTATTAAGGAAGCACTATACTGTTTTCCAGAGTAGTAGGATCATTTTGCATTCCTACCAGCAATGGGAGGATGGTCCCAGTCTCTCCGCTTGATGGTCACAGTCTCACCAGCATTTATTGTCCTTTGATTTTTTGAATTACACTGTTACTGCTGGTGTGAGATAATAATCTCATTGTTGTTTTTATTTGCATCTCTCTAAAGTCTAAAGATCGTGAACATTTCTTCATATGTTTGTTGGCTGCCAGAATCTCTTCCTTGGTGAAGTGTCTGTTCATATCCTGTGCCCATTTTTTAATTGGTTTATTTGCCTATTTATTGTAGAGGTGTTGCAGTTTTCTATAGATTTTAGAAATTAGTCACTTGTCTATTAGTATATGGCATTGCAAAATATTTTTTCCCATTCTCTGGGCTCCCTTTTTACTCTTTTGGAGAAATCTTTTGAGGCACATAGTATTCAAATTTTTTGTAATGTCCCAGTCATCTATTTTGTCTTCTTTTGTTTATGTAATTTTCACAATGTTTGGTAGCCTGTGTGTGCCCTGTATCAGAGCCCTTATTTTTTCATTGATGACCTTTATAATTCTGGCATTCGAGTTTAGGTCTTTAATCGATGCTGAGTTGGGTTTTGTGTATGGTATAACATAAAGTCTTGTTTCAATCTTTTGCATACTGATTTCTAGTTCTGCCAGCACCATCTGTTGAAGAGACTATATTTTCCCCATGCAATATAATTATGTCCTTTGTAAAAAATCAGTTGACTGTATGTGGATTGGTTAATTTATGGGTTTTTGATTCTGTTCAATTGATCTATGTTTCTTTCATTGTACCAGTACCAAGCTGTTTTTACCACTGTAGCCATGTAGCAAATTTTGAAATCAGGGAGTGAGAGGCTTCCAACTTTATTCTGCTTCTTAAGCAGTGCTTTGCTTATCCAGGGTCTCTTTCCGTTCCATATAAAATTTGTAAACTTTTTCCATCTCTCCAAAGAATGTCGTAGGAATCTGGATTGAGGATTGTGATATATTTGTAGACTCCTTTGGGTAGTATTGACATTTTCACAATATTAAGTCTTCCTATCCAGGATCATGGTATATTCTTCCATTTTTCTGTAAGTCTCTTTTGATTTCTTATAGTATTGTTTTGTACTTTTCTTTGTAAAGATCTTTAGTTTTTCTGGTTGCATTTATTCCTAAATACTTTATCTTTTGTGTGGCTATTGTAAATGGTATTGCCTTCCTAATTATCTTTTCAGTGCTGTCATTATTAGTATAGAGGAATGAAACTGATTTGAATATTGGTCTTGTGCCCTGCCACATTCCTGAAACTTCCAATGAATTTCAGTAGGTTTTTTTTTTGCTGAGTCTTTGTGGGTTTTTATGTATAAGATCATATCATCTGCAAATAGAGAGCATTATACTTCCACTTTGCCAATTTGGATGCCTTTAATTTCCCTATGTTACCTTATAGCTCTAGCTAAGACTTCCATCCTTGTCTGATTCCTGTTCGCAAAGGGAAGGTTTTCAGTTTCTCTTCATTGAGAGATATGTTGGCTGTTGGTTTTGTATATATGCTCTTAATTGTGTTGAGGAATTTCCCTTAAATTCCTACTTTGTTGAGTGTTTTGGTTTTTTTTATCAGAAATAGATGTTAGATGTTGCCAAATGCCTTTTCAGCATCAATGGATATGATCATGTGGTTCTTTCCCTTTTTCTTATTTATATGGTGTATTACATTGACTGTTTTTCTAATATTGAACCATCCATCCTTGCATCACTGATATGAATCCCACTTGGTGATGATGTATTATTTTTTTGATGTGTTGTTGAATTCTGTGGGCTAAGATTTTGTTGAGAATTTTTTTCATCTATATTCATGAGTGATATTGATCTATAATTTTCTTTCTTAGCAATGTCTTTCCCTGGTTTTGGTATGAGAGTTATACTTGCTTTGTAGACTGTATTAAGAAGTTTTCCATCCTTTTCTATGTTCTGGAATAATTGAGTAGAATTAGTGACAACTCTTTCTGGAATGTTTGGTAGAACTAAATGGTGAAGCCATCTGAACCTGGACCTTTTTTGGTTGCAAGTTGTTGATGACCTAGTCAATTTCTTCCTTTGTTATAGGTCTGTTCAAGATTTCTACTTCACTCTGTGTAAATTTAGGTAGGTTGTTCTATTCTAAAAAATATCCATCTCCTCTAGATTTTCAAATTTGTTGGAGTGCAACTCTTTATAATATTCTGTTATTATCCTTTTTATTTCTATTGCTTCTGTTGTGACATTACTCATGTGGTTTATTATGTGTGTTATTTGTGTCTTCTCTCTCTCTCTCTTTTTTTCTTTTTTTTTTGTTTGGTTTGACAAAGGTTTGTTGATTTTATTAATTCTTTCAAAGAACAAGCTTCTTGTCCTAATGATTTTATTCTATAGTTTTTTTCTGTTTTCTATCTCATTTATTTCTTCTCTAATCTTTATTATTTCCATTCCTCTCTTGACTGTATGTTTACTCTGCTTCACTGTTTCTAGTTGGAGATGTTGTGTTAATGTGTTAATTTTGGTTCTTTCTTCTTTATGAATGTGTGTATTTATTGTAATAAATTGTCCTCTTAGCACTGCTTTTGCTGTGTCCCAAAGATTTTGGTATGCGGTGTTTTCTTTATGATTTGTGTCTAGAAACTTTATGAATTCAAGATTTATATCTTCTACTATCCAACAACTTTTAAGCAGAGTGTTATTCTGTTTCCATTGATTCTACTTTATTTCCTTGGTCTTCCTATTGTTGATTTTCAATTTTATATAATTGTGGTCTGAGAAGATGCTTTATAATATTGATGGATTTAAATTAATTGAGGCTTATGTTTGTGACCATAACCATGATACATATGCACTATAATTGTGCAAATATAGATAGTGTGATAATTTAAGTTGCTTTAGTGACATTTGTTTCTTTAAAAAGTTGAAGTTTTTGTTTTGTTTTAATTAGAGAAGAGCATTTACAGAAGGATTATATCATAAAGGATATTTTTATCTTCCAAATGTCATGCTGTAGGATAATCACTGGGCTGCAAGATGAATTTGAACTTCAAAATAGGCAGCTCAAATCCATCTACCATCCCTTGGAATTACCATACAGGGTTGCTATGTGTCTCACTAGACAGCACGAAACCACCACAACAAACACGCTTCAACTATATTTCTCCTTCTCTGCAGCTATATAGCAAACAAAGCTCTATGATCACTATGGGATCAACTTGACAAAAGATTGTGTAAACAACCTGTATGCTTATGTTTATTCTCTACTCTTATTTCCTCACCATTTGTAGTTTTAAAATTATTGTATTTTACTCAAATAATTCATGCATTATTCTAACTGTGGAAACCCCTCCTATATTAGTTTTCTATACATTCTATGTGCATTAGTTGTGTACACACATAATTTCAAAGGCATTTTAAACAGAAAAAATAATATAAATAGGTTTCTAAAATTGGCTGAAAAGAAATTGAATGTCAATAGTAAAAAAGGTATGAAAGAACCAAAGGTAAAATCTCAGAATATAGACTTAGTTTTCTATAACATGAGGTCAGATGACCTGGAAATGATATTTAATATAAGATGATATCAAGGAAATGTCTACAAGCTGATGCATAATGTATAGGTTATGATGGAATTCATGAAGAGAAAATATTCTCTTTATGTTAATATTTGTTATTGTTAGTGTTAGGTGCCATCAAGTGGATTTTGACACATAGAGACACCATGTGACAGAGCGTAACTGTCCCATAGAGTTTTCTAGGGTCTAATTTTTATGGGAACATAACCAGGTATTTCTACCACAAAACTGCTGGTTGGGTTGGAACTGCCACTCTATCAGTTAGCAGAGGGTCTCAATGATTAGGCTATCAGTGTTCCTCATACTAGTATTTCAGCAAAGAAATAACTATTTCATGAAATGAGGAAAGGAAAATCACAAGTATCTTTTGCAATGAGTATAATAAGAAAAACTAATGCCCTTGGGTGTGTATGTAATTTTGTAGAGACAGAATTATAGGCACTTAGCCAAGCCCAAATGACAAGAAGCTATCTAGGCATTCTGCATAGAGCAATGTCATCAAGTAAGGCTGACGTATTAGTCATGAATCTCCTTCAATTGTGAGAAAAAAAATACATATATCCAAAATTGAAGGTCAATGTAGTGAGTCAAAGTAATGGTTTTGAATATTATCTTAATATATGGACACTCTCAAATGTATGCACTTAAAAGAAATATATTTAAAGTTCTCCAACTGAATGAATAATACATATAACCAGAAACAAACTCAATGATTAGCAATGACACAGTGCCTTCATTAAGTAAACTACCTAATTTCAGATTTGAGAAAATTGCTAAAGGTTTTGTGGCCCAGCAAACATTTGAGCTGTGTAGAATGATAGAATGACAGGATTTAAGGCAAGCCAGGGAATTGCTGTAATAAAGCCTCATCATTTGGCTACAGTAAAAGTAAACATGAAGACATTTCGTTAGAAATTCTGCATTCCCAATCTGACCCACAGAATACAAAAGTTGTGTCTAGAAATAGACAACATGCTTCTACTGTGGATCAAAATAAGAAACTTAAACAAGCAATAATGAAATACTCACAATGACAACAGTAAGCACAATGATGCCATGATTGACATAAAAATAATCATTAAAATAAAGTCTACCCATGTTTAGGAAGTTTACAATCAATGATAAATGTATGTGAACTCATTTGTGAAATCATATGAATGGCATTAATATTGTATAGAATTTCAAATAAAAATAGATTCTGTATATGTATGCTATATCTGTATGCATGTCTGTGATTATTTTCATGAAGATCCTGCTGATTTTAGGAAACTGATGTGCTTATCAAGAAACATACACTAAGGCAAATCAAGATTGAGTTTTTAAGGTGAGATCACCAGGAAACATAGAGTAGAGGTGATAGGCACCAAAACAATCACCCACAAATTTGTGCCCTAACATGCAGACATTATTTCTTGGCTTGCTTATGTGGCCTGATAGTGGAGACAGTCTATGTTTTACAATATTTTTTTTCTGTTTAATCTTAGTTTTTCTCAAAAGTAATGATAATTAATACAAACTTTGACTATTTGAAAAGGAAATACGAATAATGAGAACAATGGGGTCTCAGGGAACATTAAACCAATTTACCAAGACATATAGTAGGCAAAAGAAGCACACTGTCTAAGAGGAATGAGTATCAACTATTAGTCATTTTGTGCACAGCATTCATTCTTGCATTATCAATATTTTTTAAAGCTTGGTGACAATACCCAACATGTTTGGGAGAGTTATATATCTGCAATCATATGAGATGTTGGTCAAGCTGAGTGTCAAACGGCTATCACCCATGATCAAGGATTGCTAACATACTTTAATTAGGTAAGTTGTACAACTTTACTACAGGGAACAACTCAAGGATGGTCACATGACTGCAGCTCATTGATCTCAGGGATTTTGTCTCATGTATCAACAAGTTGTTTGTCAGTTTGTCCTACTGTGATGTCTGGCATGTACCTGTGATTCTGAAAGGTATACCACAGGTATTTTAAATACCAGTAGGGTCACTCAGAGTGGAAAGGTTTCAACTGAGCTTCAAGACTAAGACAAACTAGTAAGAAGAAGAGACAGACTATTCTGAGTATTACATCAATGAAAATCTTAAGAATAGCAGTGGAGAGGTGGGGCTTGAGGGCAGCTAGGGTGAAGGTGTTGTGAAGGTCGCCACCAACAATAACTAAGAATTCCAGGCAAAAAGGAGGCAGGACAGAGCTCCAAGACTTGGACCCACAGACACAGGAATAGTTTAAAGGCTTGAAGGCTTGTAGCCTGTGGTATTTGGAGCTGAGGTTGGAAATCATGTACTTTTGAATCTGCTGGCTAGGCTTGGAGGCCTGAGCCCGTATCCTGGGCGAGTCCAAGCGGCAGGACGAAACTGGGGCTGCAGAGAGGGCTGCAGAGACCCCGTGGAAACACGCTGCGGGAACCTTGGAAAGTGTACTTTGCTGATTTTGTGTGGTTCCAATTTTGTTTTTTTTCTTTCGTGTTGGGTAATAGGTGCGCTCACGGTTTGCCCACCTACAGTCGGGTGGGTAGAGGTGGGGGCTTGGCCAAGTGGCCAGGACCCACCCTCACCGCTATTGGTTTCCTCTGCCAGGAACTCACACACTCAGCCCAAGCTGAGATGCGGAGTTGGTCGGCCCTTTTAACACTGTGTTGAGATGGGTCCTGGCGTAGCTTAGTGGGCTGAGGTGCCGCACTGCAAATTCTTTTGAACTGAAAGGTCAGTGGTTCAAGCTTACTGGCTGCTCCTCTGAAACCCTATACAGGAGTCGCAGATATGCGTCCTATGTGGTCCGCTTTTTCTTTCTTTTTTTTTTCCTCTTTCACTGGTTTGACAGGAGTCCTGGCACAGTACTGTGGGTTGAGGTGCCACACTCCAGGGCTTTTTGAACGGCAAGGTCTGTAGATCAGGCTTGCCAGCCGCTCCTCAGAGACCTTATACAGGGTCGCTATGGGTCAGAATTGACTCGACAGCATCTAACAGCAGGGAGAGGAGGAGCAGAGGTGACTGAAAGAGAGTTAGGACATTAAAGACATACTTATATTAAGCTACAGAAATCCTTTTTTTT
>NW_006408889.1:82528-83696 GCF_000296735.1 Chrysochloris asiatica | reverse complement strand
GTTTTTTACCCAACTGCTGTTGTTTGGCTGTCACATGGGCTCCCTTCTGCTTTTAGAAGACTCTTCGTATGCCTATATTAGACGAGAAGAGTCAACAGCCACTGCCAAAAAGCCAAGCTGCAATCACACCTAATAAAATACCAAAACCCAGCCAAGAACCACTACCAGCTGCCATATACCGGGAGGCAGGCAACACCTGTGAAAGCTAATCAAAGTTAAGCAATAAAAAGAGTGAAAAGGGAAGACCGAACCCAGATCACATCTTCCTGGAAGCAATCAGAAAGCATAAAAATGTACCAAAATACATACTCATTTAAGTATTAGGGCCGCAGATAAACATTAAACATGTCCAAGAAGCAAAGGCAGATGTCCATATGAGCACATGTCTAGAAAAAAGATAAAATATCTGAGACAAATGACCTAGAAGTAGACCTGGACTCCATTCTGGAAGGAGGGCAGGCCTTGGAAATGCTCGATAAGGAATTCAGAAAAATGATTATGAAATGTTTCAAAACACTTTACAATGGAGTTGAGAAGAATAAGGAAGAAGTCAGGAAAGTGCTACAAGAGCAATCAAACAAGATAGATACAACATTGGAAACAATTCAAACCCTACAGAAAGAGGTCTAAACAATCAATAACAAACTGGCAGAAATAGAAAACTCTCTCAAAGGGCAGAGGAATAGAATAGATGAGATGGAAGGTAGAATCAGTGAGCTGGAAGACAAATTTCTCAATACCACTAAGATAGAAGAACAAACACAAAAAAGGATAAAAAATTAGGAAGAAGGTCTAAGATTCATGTTGGACAACATGAAGAGGAATAACTTAAGAATTATTGGCATTCCAGAGCAAGAAGAATTACAAAAGTCAAAGAGGAAATAGTCGAAGAACTACTGGAAGATAATTTCTCCAACATCCTGAAAAGTGAAAAAATAAACATACAAGAAACTCAACGAACTCCAAGAAGGGTAGACCCCAAAAGAAAATCACCAAGACATATCATAGTCAAGCTCTCCAAACTCAAAAATAAGGAGACACTTCTGAAAGCAGCCAGAGAAAACAGAAGGATCACATACAAAGGCAAGCAAGTCAGATTAAGCTCAGATCTCTAGTCAGGAACCATGCAAGTGAGAAGGCAATGGGGAGACATATATAAAACCGTGCA
>NW_006408889.1:59346-71846 GCF_000296735.1 Chrysochloris asiatica | reverse complement strand
AATTTTGCAAGTACAGCCAGAATGCCTTAGAATCCAACATGGCCAAACTTTGTCTCTCATACTTCTGGTATGTTATCTGGAGGGACCATTCCCTGGATAAGGGCATCACACTTGATAAAGTGGAGTATCAGTGCAAAACAGGAAGACCCCCAACAAGATGGATAGGCACAGTGGCTGGAACGATTGTCACAATGAGAGCAGTGATTGTGAGATTGGTGCAGGATCAGGCAGTGTTTCCATCTTTGTACATAGGTTGCTATAGTCTGTACCAACTTGATGGCATCTAACAACAACAGATCTCATGTATAATATTGTTGAGTAACTCCTGCTACCTGCTTAATCAAAGTTAGGTTATTGCCTCTTTTAAATGAACCCTAGTTGGTAGCACAGTTGTTAAGGTTTTAGCTGGTAACTGAAATGTTAGCAGTTAAATATATGAGCTCTTCACAGAAGAAAACTGTGAAACTGGCTTTGGAAATCATATAGGGAAGTTCTACTCTGTCTCGTAGGGTCATTGTGATGTGGAAATTAAAGCAAATGGCATTGTATATAGTACATTGTCTCTTTTGGGTCCTTTTTAGCTTTTCTTTAATTTTTATGAAGCAATCACATTACTTACGTTTCTTCCTAATACTAATCAGAATCAAAGTTTTGATTGCAAAAAAATAAAAGAAAAAGCCATTTTAAGTGCCACACAGCAAGCTATTTTTGCATATATTTCAAAAAGATACTTTTACTCATGTCTTATAATCCTTTTATATTTAGCCATGCTTTTGGATAAGCAGTGGGCTGCTTAGTGCAAAATTGACAATTTTATCCACGTTGGGTAACTTACACAGAGTTTCTGTTACTTAGAACTCACTTGATGGCACACAACAAAAACAATGTAAAACTATCTATGGTTTTTACTGAGAATATTTCTCCTTTTACTACTAACTATAGTCAACAAAAGTAACAGTTGCCACTTAAAACCAAAGAGCCATCACTCGTCTGTCAGTTTGCCATACTGTGGTGGTGTGTGAATCGCTATGATTCTGAAAGCTATGCCACTGGTATTTTAAATAACCAGCAGGGTCACCCATAATGGACAGGTTTCAGATGAGTTTCCAGACAAAGACAGACTAGGAAGAAAGAGTGATGAGCTACTTCCGAATGTTTAGTCACTGAAAACCTTGTGAATAGCAGAGAAACACTGTCAGATATAGTGACTGAAAATGAGCCCTTCAGGTTGGAAGGCACTCAAAACGAGAGTGGGGAAGAGCTACCTCCTCAAACTAGAGTTGACCGTGATAACAGAAATGGAGAAAAGCCCGCAGGATCTGCATTTGCTGATAGGGCACAACTCAAAATGAAGAGAAAGAGATGTAAACATCCATTGAAAATCGGGAACATGGAATGTACGAAGTATGAATCTGGGAAAATTGGAAGTTGTCAAAAATGAAATGGAATGCATAAACATCAATATCTTAGGCATTAGTGAGCTGAAATGGACTGGTATTGACCATTTTGAATCTGACAACCACATGGTTTACTATGCCAGGAATGACAAATTGAAGAGGAATGGTTTTGCATTCATCGTCAAAAAGAACATATCAAGATCAGATGAGGTACAACGCTGTCTATGATAGGATAATATCCATGTGCCTACATGAAAGCCCAGTTAATACCACTATTATTCAAATTTATGCACCAACCACTATAGCCAGTGAGGATGAACACATAGAAATCAAATTAACTACACCTGTGGAAAGAGAAGATGGGAAAACTCCTTATTATCAGTGAAAAGAAGGCCAGGGGCATACTGTGGGACAGACAGGCAATTACTCATATGCAAATTCAAAATGATGTTGAAGAAAATGAAAACAAGTCCATGAGAGCCAAAATATGACCTTGAACATATACCACCTGAATTTAGAGATCATCTGAAGAAGAGATTTGATGCATTAAACACTAAAGACTGAAGACCAGAAGAGTTGGGGGATGCCATGAAGAACATCATACATGAAGAAAGCAAAAATCACTGAGAAGACAAGAGAGAAGGAAAAGGTCAAAATGGATTTCAGAAGAGACACTCAAACTTTCTCTCCAGCGTAGAGGTGCTAAAGCAAATGGAAGAAATGAGGAGCTCCAAGAGCTGAACAGAAAATTTCAAAAATCAGATTGAGAAGATAAAGCCAAATATTACAACAAAATGTGCAAAGACCTGGAATCAGAAAACCAAAAACGAAGAACACGCAAAGCATTATGCAAGCTGGAGGAACTGAAGAAAAAATTAAAGCCTTGACTTTCGTTATTGAAAGATTCTCTGGGCAAATTATTGAATGATGCAGAAAGCATCAAGAGAAGATGGAAGGAATACACAGAGTCACTGTACCAAAAGGAAATGGTTAATGTTCAACCATTTCAAGAGGTAGCATATGATCAAGAGCCAATGACACAAAAGGAGGAAGTCCAAGGTGCATTGAAGGAATTGGCAAAGAACAAGGCACCAGGAATTGATGGAATAAAAATTGAAATCTTTCAATTCAGAGCAAAGTTTTACTAAAAGTAATACAGAAATGGCTGCAAGCATACATTGACAGAGAACTTCCAGAGGTCCAAGCCAGATTCCGAAGAGGCCATGGAATGAGGGATATCATTGCTGATATCTGATGGATCTTGGCAGAAAGCAGAGAATATCAGAAAGATGTTTACTTGTGCTTTATGGACTACACAAAGGCTTTTTATTGTGTGGATCATGACAAGCTATGGACAACATTGCGAAATATGAGTATTCCAGAACACTTAATTGTGCTCATGAGGAATTTTTACTTGGACTAACAGGCAGTTGTTTGAACAGAACATGGGAACACTGAATGTTTTTAAAAGTAAGAAAGGTGTGCGACAAGGTTGTATGCTTGCACCATATTTATTCAAACTGTATGCTGCACAAATCATCTGATAAGCTGGATTCTATAAAGAAAAAGGTGGCATCAGGATTGAAGGAACAGTCATTAGCAACCTGCCATTTGCAGATGATACAACCTTGCTTGCTGAAAGTGAAGAGGACTTAAAACATTTACTGATGAAGATCCAAGAGCACAGCATTTGGTATGGATTGCATCTCAAAGTAAAGAAAACAAAAATCTTCACCACTGGACCAATAAACAACATTCTTATAAATAGAGAAAAGATTGAAGTTGTCAAGAACGTCATTCTTCTTTGATCAACTATCAACACTTACGAAAGCAGCAGTAAAGAGATTAAACAACATATTACATTAAGCAAATGTGCTGCATAAAACCTTTTTAAAGTATTGAAGAGCAAAGATGTCAGCTTGAGGACTAATTGTGCCTGACCCAAGCCATGGTATTTTCAATAACCTCATATGCATGTGAAAGCTGGACAGTGAATAAGGAAGACTGTACAAGAATTGATGCTTTTGAGTTAGGATGTTGTAGGAGAATATTGAAAGTGCCATAGGCTTCCAAGAGAACCAATAGATCTGTTTTGGAAGAAGTGCAGCCAGAGTGCTCCTTAGAGGCCAAGATGGCCAAATTTCGTCTCTCATACTTTGGACATATTGTTAGGAAGGACCAGTCGCTGGAGAAATACATCATGTTTAGTAAGGTGGACGGTCATAGAGAAAGAGGAAGACCCCCAATGACATGGATTGGCCAAGTGGCAGCATCGATTGACTCAAGCGTGGCAACAGTAGTGAGATTGGCCCAGCATCCGGCAGTGCTTCCTTCTGCTGTGTATAAGGTCACTATGAGTCAGTACTGACTCGATGGCACCTAACAACAACAACAACTGTTAAATTGATTGTGACCTATAGCAACCATATATAGAGGTTTCTAGAAGCAGCTGGCGAGCTTGAACTGCTGACATTGAAATTCAAACTAACTGTGCAGTCCAGTGCATTAACTCACAGTGCCACACCAGGACTCAGTGTTTTTTATGGTGGTGGCTATGTGCTGTGGAGACAATTCTAACTCATATGGACCCTGTATGGGGTTTCTGAAGATGTAAATGTTTACAGGATCAGAAATTCTCATCTTTCTCCCATGGAACTGCTGGTAGTTTCAAACTGCTGACCATATTAGCAGCCTGATTCATAACCACTATGCTACAAGTTTTCCTTGTTTTATGTGTTGTTGTTGTTTTTAAGTGCTGTCGAGTCAATTGCGACCCATAGCAACCCCTTATAGGGTTTCCTGTATAAGGTTCCCAAGGAGCAGCTGGCGAGCTTGAACCACCGACCTTGCAATTCAAATGACTTTTCAGTCTGTCGCATTAACCCACAGCACCACACGAGGATTCTTTTTGTATATGTAGTTGTAGTTATGTGATGTGGAGTCAGTTCTGACACATAGCCACGCTGCACAGGGTTTCTGAGACTGCAAATCTTGACGGGAACCGAAAGCCTCTTTTTTCTCCTACAAAACAGCTGATAGTTTCGAACTGCTTACCATAAGAGTAGCAGCTCAATTCGTAACCAGTAGGTGCTTATAAATGCCTGCTGAATAAATAAGTATAAGTAAGGAAAAATAGTGCATCAAAAGATAGCTGTTACTGTGAATGTAGTGCTTATGTAGACTGTTACTGTCCAGACAGTTATTGTGCTGAACATACTGTGCTTTGTAGGCTGACTCTATCCACTCAGACTCTTTTTAAAGTCAGTTTTTCTTTTCATTTCTATAACCTTTACAATAGTTATTATTTTCTGCTCAGATCATCTTTTCACCAGAATAGGCATTTACTTATTGTGCCTTCTTTGCATCTCTGCTCAGATCTTACTTTCTCAGTAAGCATGTTGTTGTTGTTGTTGTTAAGTGCCGTCGAGTCGGTTCCGACCCATAGCGACCCTGTACAGGGTTTCCGAGGGTGTAAATCTTAGTGAACACTTTTCTGCTGTTCACTTTCTTTCACCAAATTTTTAAAATCCCTTTATCTAGCTGTAATTTGCTTTAATCCACAACACATTTTACCTTCAAAGGTACTATTCTGTCTCCTCCCTTACAATATGCTATGAGAAACCCTGACGGCATTTGGATTATTGGTGTCATAGTTTTCAGTATTATAAGAACTTGCATGTCACCATACTGTGACAAACTTAAAAATTGACAAAATAATTGTTGTTATCATTAAGTGCCTTTGAGTCAGTTTTGATTCACAGCAACCCCCGTATAGGATTTCCAAGGAAGAGCTGGTGGGTTTGAATTGTTGACCTAAGGTTCACTGTCCAATGTGTATACTACAACACCACACGAGAAGTCCAGAATAATAATACTTAATGCTTATATTCAACTTACCATCTATCTGGCAATGTGTTACGTTTCTAATGTATATAATTGTTTTATTTCTCAAAACCACCCTCTAGGGTAGATATCAAAATACCATTTTTTCTATGGGGAGACCAGTATAGAGAAATCGTACAACTAGTCCAAGGTCACACAGTCAAAAATTTTTAACATAAATTTAATTAGTTCTGATTCCAAATACTATTCTCTAAACTTGCTATTCCAAATATGGAAGAATGTTAGATATGCAGAATATCATGTTCTACTCTAGACCTTGGAATCAGAGGCTACTTTGTGACAGATCCTTGGGTGATCAGCCAATGCAATGTATGTCTTTAATTCCAGAATAAATGTTGCTGAGATTTAAATGGAGATACCCTCATTACCTTTATAAGGATGTGCCTTTTGTCAATATTAGTCTATAGCTCAAATGTAGCGACAACTTTGAGAATGGCATTGGACTGGACAGTATTTTGTTCTGTTGTGCATAGGGTCATTATGAGTTAGAGCTAGCTCAACAGCACCTAAAAACAACATCACCAATATCTTGTTTATCTCTCTATATGTTGTGAAGACTGTGCAGAGGTATGATGAACACTTTTGGATATCAAGACTGATGATGCAATACATACATCAAGAGAGTATGAAAAGTTGTATTCAATAAAAGAAAAAACAAACAACTCAAAGAATTTGAAACACAAAATTTATTCTAAAGAGTAGTTCTTCTGCATATAGGAAAATAAGAACCCTGGTGTGGTACTGTGGGATAAAATACTGGAACCTAAGTTCAGTTTGAACGGCAGGTCAGCCATTCAAACTCACCAGTTACTCCTTAGAAAAACTGTACAGGGTCTCTATGAGTTGGAACTGACTCAATGACACTTAATAACAATAACAACCTACTCGCAGTCATAAGATGATTTCATGGCAGCTGGTAGCATAGTGGTTATGAATCGGGCTGCAAATCACAAGGTCAGCAGTTCAAAAAAAACCAGCTGCTCTGCGGGAGAAAGATGAGGCTTTCCACTCCTGTAAAGATCTCTGGTAGTGTAGTGGTTACAAATAGGGCTGCGAACCTTAAGGCCAGCAGCTCGAAACTACCAGCAGCTCCACGGGAGAAAGATGAGGCATTCTGCTCCCGTAAAGATTTACAGCCTCAGAAACCCTGTACAGGGTCGCTATGGGTTGGAACCAACTTGACGGCACTTAACAACTACAAAAATGATTTACAGCCTCGGAAACCCTGTTCAGGGTCACTATGGATCAGAACCAACTTGACGGCACTTAACAACAACAACACCAAGCAGATAAAAAATAATTGAGGAAACAGGAGAAGAAGACTTACTTGGATTATTATTTTGGTCAATGGTGTGGCCAGGGTGAGGGTTCCTAAATGAGGGAAGTAATTTATGTGGTTTGAGTCTCCTGCTGGTATGAAAAGAGGGATCATTCACACTTTCTTATCTATTTACCCAGTTGTGGAGAAGGAGGGTATGACAAAGGAGTAAGGCTTAATAGTTTTCTGTATTTAAACACCAAACAATATAGTCATACTTTTTATTACAGTTCACCACTAATGTTTGAGTGACATCTGAAATCTATCACTTTTCATACATTTGAATTTGAAATTGGTTAAGTTAGTCTTGGTTGCATGCTCTATGTATGAAAGCTTGAGGCTGGTAAGAAATGTGAAAGTTAATTTAGTGCTTTGTTCAGTAGGCAAACATTGTGTATTTTGAGAAATAAAATGAGTTATTTGGTCACTGTCAATGCAGTATGGAACTGTGAAGTGGATAAGGAGTGTTGCTTTAGTAGGTATAGAGATATGTTAGACTTCGAAGTTAGTTAAATTGCAGAATTAGAGGGCATAGTCTCTGACTCACTTCTGGTATCAACTGCAAATTTAAAAGGGTTTCTAAAACTACCTTTTGGTTTGATAATTTATTATAGTGATTAACAGAACTCACTAAAAGCTATTATAAACATGGTTATGGTTTATGATACAAACAGGATATATATTGAAAGCATCTAAAGGAAGTGACACATGGGGCAGAGTCTGGAAGGGTTCCAAATAAAAACCTTTCTTTCAGTCTCCTGCAGAGTCTGGACATGTTATTCTTCAGGAATAAATTTATGAAAGAATGCACCATGTACTATGCAATTACGAGGATGGTGAATAACCAGGAACTGCTTTGTTCTGTTGTACACAGAGTCACTATAGTTGGAAGAGATTCAATACCACCTAGAAACAAATAATAACCTCATGTGACTGTAAGCCCTGCCAGTAGGATCAACAATGGGATGTAGGATGGGTTTTTTGAGTCTCACACATTCACAGTCTCAGCCAATCTGGAAACTAAGTTCAACCACGTGGGAAATTGGTCAATGATTTCTACATAGAGAAATCTTAATAATGGCTGTGGACATCAAAACACAGTTTGAACAGTACAAATGAACACTGAATGGTTTAAAATTAAAAAAGGTGTGTGACAGGGTTGTATTCTCTTACCATAGTTTCCAATTGATATGCTGAGCACAGAATCAGAGAAGTTGGATTATATGAAGAGAAAAGTGGTATCATGATTGGAGGAAGTTACATTAACAACTATGAATGCAGAAGAATATTGAAAGTCCCATGGACTGCCAAAAAAGCAAATAGATCTGTAATGGAAGATGTACATTCAGAGTTCTCCTTGGAAGCAAGGGTAGCCACACTTTGTCTCTCATACTTTGGACATATTGTCAGAAGAGACAAGTCCCTGGGGAAAGATATCATGTTTGGTAATGTGGAGGGCCAGAGAAAAAGAGGAAGACAACCATGTACATGGATTGGCACAATGGAAGCAGCAATGGATTCAAATGTACCAATGATTGTAAGATCGGCGCAGATCTGGACTGTATTTTGTTCTGTTGTACATAGAGTTACTATGAGTCAGTACCGACTGGATTGCACCTAACAACAACCTAGTTTTAAAAAAATATATATGGTGTTGCTGAAGTTTGAGGAGCTACTATAATGGATGAAGTAAAGCTATACATACTGAATTAAAACATTCTAGGAAGTGAATTCTAAGCTTGATTTTTTAAAAAACATAATCACAAAGTTTTTACAAATCTTATAAAAACTTTTTATACTGTTCCACTTCAAAGAGATTCTTTTCAATCACCTTCCTTGCTCAAGTGACAGTTAAAGAGAAACTATTTAGGAAATAAATAGATTGCAAAATAAAATAAATAATAAAAAAAGACAAGTATTTCGGCTTCTATGTGATTTTGTTAAATTGTTATATGTGTCTCATACTATGGTAGAGAAACTCCTGCTTACATGCAAAATTTTGTCAAGATTTACTTCTTTAAAGATGTGGATGAATACCAACTCCAGTTAGTAATATAGAAAATATTTTAGATGAATTTTCTTTTAAATGGTATTATTAAATTAACTCAGATTGTAAAAGATTATTTGAGTACACTCTATGCACCATAGATCTGTGTTAATTTTCTTCATGTTGAATTTACATATGAGCAATGGATGGCTTGTTCCACAGTCTGTCTCTGAACTTCACCAGTTGGAAATCAAATTGACTACATCTGTCAGAAGAGATGGTGGAAAACCTTCATAGTTCTAGTCAAAACAAGTCCAGGGGCAAAATGTATTTGCAATTAAGAGGTTATTGGTCTTGCAAAATTCTATCATAAGATCTCCAACATAATTTTTGTAAGTGCATCTTAATTGCATGTTTGATCAATTTCAGACTTAAGAGCTTGGTTCTCCTGTTTAGTGCCATCAAGACAATTATGACCCACAGTTAACAGAACTAAACACCTCTGGTCCTGCACCATCTTCACAATTGCTGCTACACTTGAGTCCATTGTTGCTGCCACTGTGCAAATTCTTCTTGTTGGGGATTTCCTGCTCTTTTTTACTGTCCTTACATTAACAAGCGTGAGGTCAGTCTCCAGGGACGAATTCCTCCTTATAATGTCCAATGTATGAGAGCCAAAGTCTGACCATCTTGGCTTCTAAGGGACATTTTGGTTGTACTTCTCCCAACAAAGTTTTGTTTGTCCTTCTGTCAGGCCATGGTGCATTTAATATTCTTCTCTAACACTATAACTCAAAAGCATCAATTATTTTGTGATCTTCCTTAATTATTGTCAAACATACATATGCATGGAAGGCTATTGAAAATGTCATGGCTTGGGTCACATACATAACTGGTCTTCAAATTACATCTTTGCTCGTGAACACTCTAAAGTGGTCTTGAGTAGCAGATTTGCCTAATGCAATATGTCATTTGATTACGAATGCTGCTTCCATGAGTGTTGATGATAAATTCAAGCACAATAAATCTTTGACAGCCTCAAACTTTTTGCTATTTATTAAGTCATTTATTGGTCCAGTGGTAAGGAATTTTGCTTTCTTTACATTGAGGTGCAACTCATACCGAAGGCTGTGGTCTTTGATCTTCATTACTATTTTAAATCCTCTTTGCTTCAGAATTGCTTATTGTAGGCTGTAAATGAACATTTTTTTCCAGTCGTGATGCCATGTTCTTCTTCATAATATCAGCGTCTCAGATTATTTTTTCAGATGCAGAGTGAATAAGTAGTGAAAGAATATACCCCTTCAGCACTTTTCTTTTTTTCCCTGATTTTAAACCATTTACTATCCCGTTGGTCTGTTTGAAACACTGCCTCTTGGTGTATGTCAATTTTCTCATGAACACAATTAAGTGTTCCAGAATACTCATTCTTCTCAGTGTTGTTCATAGCTTTCCATGATCCACACAGTCAAAAGCCTTTGCATACTTAATAAAACACAGGGAAAACATCTTTCTGATATCCCCTGCTTTGAGCCAAGATCCATCTGATGTCAAAGATGATATCCCTTGTTTCACATCCTCATCTCAATCTGGTTTGAACCTCTGGCACTTCCCTATGAATTTACTGTTGCAGCTGTTTTGAATGATCTTTAGCAGAGTTTTACTAATGTGTGATATTAATGATACTGTCATTTATTTTGCACATTCCATTTGGTTACCTCTCTTTAGAATGCACACACACATGGATAGCTTCCATATTTCTAGGCATTGATGAGTGAATACCTCCAGTTCTATATCAGTTTATTGAAATATTTCAATTTGTATTCCCTCAATTTCTGGAGACCTGTTCTTTGCCAATGACTTCAGTGCATATTGGACTTCTTCCTTCAGTATCATTGGCTATTTTACCATTGGCAGAATTCTTCAGTTTCATCATCAAAGACTTCAGCGTTGCATACATTTGAATAGTATCAGTATTATCTGGTCTTCCTAGTATGCATAATGATAATATTCTATCACAGACTGCATTATACTTTTAGATATATCTTGAAATATTATTTCTGATAATGAATCTGACAACATTCAATATGTCATCTCTAGCAGAGCAAACCATATGAGGAATATCAGATTCAAAATGACCAATTCCAGTTCATTTCAGCTCACTAATGCCTAGAATATTGATCTTTATGCATTCTGTGCATTTTTGATGACTCTAAGTTTTTTTAGATTTATATTTTGTACATTTTATGTTCTAATTACTATTGGAGATTTACAGCTGTTTCTCCTCATTTTGAGTTGTTCTCAATCAGCACAAGAAGGTTCTGAAAGGTATACTTCATTTGTATCATCATGTTGAACTTTAAGAAGGTTCTGAATCCCTAATCATATTTTGAGTGTCTTTCAATATGAGTGGCTCACTTTCTAACATTAAATCTGAAAATATTATGTTGGTATTCATGTTTACATCCTCTAGGACTGTATTTGACAATGTTCCAAGGTTATCCATAATGTTTTCTAAACATTTTGAAGTAATTCATGTCAATCTCCATGTCTTTCTTAGCCTCAAAGCTCAGCTGAAACCTGTCCACCATGGGTGACCATAGTAGTGTTTACAATACCAACAACAAACTACCATTACAGCAATACACAAACCACCATAGTATTACAAACTAAAAGATGAATGGCAAGTGATTGATACGTTCCATTTCTTCTTTCTTTCTTTTTTAAAAATGTGATCAATCATCATATTTATCTCTATTTATGACAATACCACTACTTTTCCCAAGACTTAAAATTTTCATTTTATTTACCAAATAACTTCCGCATCACTTCTCTTGTTCTTGCCATTCAATTTGTGTTTTTCATTGTGGCATCCATGATCTATTTAATGTAAATGTTTGGTTAAATTGGACTTTTTAAATTTCTTCAACACTAGTTTTTTTGAAAACACATTGGAATCTATTCACCATGCTTAAAACTTCTTTGCTGTCCTCTTTCATTCCTTGTCATAATTCATCTCTGCATATTTTCCTTTATAACTTATGCTAAATTCATACTGAAGTGTTTTGCTGTTGCTGTTGTTAAGTGCCATCAAGTTGATTCCAACCAGTAGCAAATCTGTATAGGGTTTATGAGGAGTAGCTGGTGAGCTTGAACCACCAACCTTGTAGTTCAAACGGCTTTGCAGTCTGGGGCATTAACCAACAGTGCCACACCAGGCCTCCACTGAAGTGTTTACAATTTCCTAATTTCTTGCTGCCTTATCTTCACATTTTCTTGCTCTTCTTTTTTCTCTTTGGCATTATCTTTTTTGTATTGTAACTAAATAAATCCTTTTTATAATCCGTGGTGTGGTGCTGTAAAACGAGTACTGGACTGTGAATCACAAGGTCAGCAGTTCAAACAAACTAGCTATTCCTTGGAAACCTTATACATCGTTGCTATGAGTCTGAACTGATTTGACAGCACTAAACAGCAATGACATAATTAAAATGAAATACTTTTCCCTACTGATATTTCCCAATGAATTTTTTTGCACATACCCTTATTATCTAATATCCCACTGTGTTGTCAACAGCATAAAAATTTTTGCCCTATTTCTCCCAATCTACTGTAAGATATCTGGTTACAGTTGTTGTTGTTGTTAGGTGCCATCGAGTCAGTACCGACTCATAGTGACCCTATGCACAACAGAACAAAAACTGTCTAATCCTGGGCCAACCTCACAATTGTTGTCATGCTTGAGCCCACTGATGCTGTCACTTTGCAAATTCATTTTGCTTGGGGGTCTGCCTCTGGCCCTCCACCCTGCAAAACATATCTTTCTCCATGGACTGGTCCCTTCAGATAATATGTCCGAAGTATGAGAGATGAAGTTTGGCCATCCTGGCCTCAA
>NW_006408889.1:56753-59246 GCF_000296735.1 Chrysochloris asiatica | reverse complement strand
ACTATTCTCCCCCAACACCATAAGTCAAAAATATCAATTCTTCTTCGATCTTCCTTATTCACTGTTCAGCTTTAGCATGCATATGAGGATATTGAAAATAGTTTGCCTTGGGTAAAGCATACCTTAGTCCTCAAACTGACATCGTTGCTTTCAACACTTTAAAAAGGTCTGCATCAGATTTGCCTAATGCAATGCATCATTTAATTTCTTAACTGCTGCTTCCATGAGTGCTGATGCTTGATCCAAGAAGAATGAAGTCCTTCACAATTTCAATGTTTTTTCCTTTGTTATTTATTGGTTCAGTGATGAGGAATTTTGTTTTCTTTACATTGAGATGCAATCCATAGTGAAGGCTGTGTTCTTTAAACTTTATCAGTAAGTATTTTAACTCTTTACTTTCAGCAATCAACGTTGTATCATCTGTATATTGCAGGTTGTTAATCCTGATGCCACATTTTCCTTCATATAACCTAGCTTCTCAGATTATGTGCTCATTATACAGGCTAAATAAGTATAATGAAAGAATACATGCCTGTGTCACACCTTTCCTAATTTTATACCATTCAGTGTTCCCATGTTCTGTTCGAACAACTGCCTCTTGGTCCATTTACAGATTCCTCATGAGCAAAATTAAGTGTTCTGGAATACTCATACTTCTCAATGTTGTCCATAGCTCTTCATGATCCACACAATCGAAAGCCTTTGCATAATAAATAAAGCACAGGTAAACATCTTTCTGGTATTCTCTACTTTCAGTCAAGATCCATCTGACATCAGCAGTGATAATCCTCCTTCCATGGCCTCTTCTGAATCTGGATTGATCCTCTGGAAGTTCTCTGTCAATGTATGCTTGCAGCCATTTCTGTATTACCTTTAGTAAAACTTTACTACTATGGCATATCAAAGACATTGTCCAACGCTTTCTGTATTCTGTTGGGTCACCATTTTTTGGAATGGGCTCAAATATGGAACTCTTCCAATCATTTAACACAACAGTTTATATTCCTTTATATTGTTGGTGATTTATATACTAAGTAAATACTCAACTTTTGTTAATAAATAAAAAATATAATTTTTGATATGAAGCCTTACACTAAATTTAAACCCATTTAGAATGACAGTAATAAATATATATTTTTTCTTTGAATGCTTAACAAAAACTTTTATAATTCATTTATTTGTGAATATGATCGACCTCAAATATTTGAATTATTCAGTTCTGAAATGATTTTTCTGAGAAGTTGGTGAGAAAGTGTAATGAAAATATTACTGTATACATTATTCCTTTCTAGTTTTATTAGTGAGTTGTAAGTCATTTCTGCCCAATTTTCTATAGTATGATCACAAATCAGGGGTTTCTCATTCATCCTTTGAATACTATTTTAATCTTATTATATTTAATCTCTATTCAATCAAAATAAATCACATTCTAGACCCAAATATTTGATGATACTTATCTGTTTAACAGTACATAAAAAAAGGATTTTAGTAATTTTCTCTTCACACTTTTACAATTCTTTGCAATAGTGTTGGTAATATTTTATTCTGCCTGCCTTCTTCCTAACTTCCCATTAAAATAAGTTTGGTTTACCTGGTAAAATTTTGTGATGATGAATAATTTTCATGTAATACATTTGATAGATAGCTTATTAACGGATGTGAGTCATTTAGGTAAATTTTACGTTATTGTCATATAACTACAGCTATTATGGTTCTTAGCAAACAAGTTGCCTTTAGAATTTCAATGGGTCAAGTTGCTAAACTTTTCATGTAAAATTCTTATAACAGCTCCTTTTATTGCAACTAGAAGGAGTCCTAGTAGCAGTGGATTATGAGCTGGGCTATTAACCTCAAGGTCAGCAGTTCAATCTACAATTGCTCTGTGTGAAAAAAAGATGAAGATGTCTGCTCCTGCAAATATTTATAGCCTTTGAACCCCCATACAAGGTCATTGTGAGTCAGAACAAACTGGGTGGCACAGAAACAGCACCACCACTGCAATTAAAAGAGACTGGATGTAGTATCATAGGATAAGCACAGGACTGCTTATCACAATGTAAGCAGCTCAAACCCACGAGCTGTTTCTTAGAAAATCCTATGATTTTCTATGAGTCTGAAGGACTGATGATACTTAGCATGAACTTTGCAATTAGATTCCAAACAATTATAAGTTTTGCTATTAACTACAAACCTGACTTTAAATCTACTTTGTAAAGGTTAGCCATTGAAAATCCTATGGAGCATAGGTCTAATATGACACACAGTGGATGACCGTAAATTGGTATCAACTCAGAGCCAAATATTTCTTTTTTTCTTAGTTTATGGTGATGGATTAATTAAACAACAAAATTTGTCTATGATATGTAGAGAGTATTGTGTATGGAAAAGACATAAGATTCTAATACACAACTCATTCTAGATGTAAATTAAACAATAAATACCAAAGTCATTTACATAGAGTTGATTGCAAAACATAACGACTGTATGTTCTTG
>NW_006408889.1:46196-54858 GCF_000296735.1 Chrysochloris asiatica | reverse complement strand
AATAATCAGAGACCCACAAAGAGGCCTTAGATATGGAAGAGAAGGCAGTGGAGGAACCAGGGGACTGTCTTCACATGGAGGACACATGTATGATGGTGGCTATTCCATGAATTTTAACATACGTTCTTCCAGGGGACCACTTCCAATGAAAAGAATGAAGTAAATTGGTCGTCCTTCTCCTAAAAAATCAGCTCCTTCAGGACCAGTTTGCAGTAGCAGTGGAATGGGAGGCAGAGCTCCTGTATTATGTGGAGCATATAGTTATGGAGGACCACCAAGAAGGGAACGCCTGCCCTCTCATAGAGATGTGTATCTGTCACCAAGAGATGATGACTATTCCATTAAAGACAGCTATTCAAGCATAGATTACCCAAATTCTCATGATACAAGAGATTATGCACCACCACCAAGAGATTATACATATCATGATTATGGCCATTCCAGTTCACGTGATGACTATCTATCCAGATGCTATAGTGATAGAGATGGCTATGGCCGTGATCGTGACTATTCAGACCATCTAAGTGGAAGCTCCTACAGAGATTCCTATGAGAGCTACGGTAACTCACATAGTGCTCCACCTTCACGAGGGTCCTCGCCATCTTATGGCGGAAGCAGTCACTGGTACAACCACTCACGAGACGGATACGGTGGAAGTGGTGAATGTTTAAGTGATCGCTACTTCAATGGTCGTGGTCGGGTTGGCAGACAAGAAAGAGGAATTTCTCCTTCTATGGAAAGGGGGTACCTTCCTCTACATGATTCCTATAGTAGTTCAAGCCGCGGAGCACCAAGAGGTGGTTGTTGTGGAGGAAGCCAATATGATAGAAAGGGAGGCAGAAGCAGATACTAAAAACAAACAAAACTTTGGACCAAAATCCCTGTTCAAAGGAACAAATACAAAGTGGAACCTATTCTGTCATAACTACCCGAGGACTCTTAAAAGGAAAAATTGTGTTACTTTAAAAAAAAAAAAAAAAAAATCCTGTTAAGTACTCCATAATTTTTATGTTTCTTGTGAGGAAAAGTAAAACTTGTTTAATTTTGTTTGATTTTATGACATTGTTTTCAATAAGCAAATGTTAAATGTGTAAGACTTGACTTGTATACTATTGTTGCAATTCTCTTAAGTGTCCCCGAAGGCCACTTCCTTTTTGATTTTTCCCAGTAAATGAGACAAGCATATTAAGATGTTCCACAAACATCTAGCCATCTAAAATGAAGAGATGAATCATTCTGCCTATATAAACAAGCTAGATATTAGAAATTTGTTACTCTTAAGATTTCAGAATGTCTTCAATCTGAAATCTCAGTGTTCTCTGTGTGCAAAACCTGGGATACATGCTTAAATAAGGAAAGTGTTATTCACCCATTAACCCAAAATAAAAGGATAATGCTGGCCATATATTGCCTTTCTGACATTTCCTTGGGATTCTGCAAGAGCCTCCCTTTCCCTACTCCCCTCATTAAGACCATTTAAGTGTGTGTTAAACAACTAAAGAATACATAAAAAATTTGGCCAAAACAAACAAACAAACAGAAAACTTGATAATTCCAAATAAATCAATATTCACTTGCTGAATGCTAGTCTTCATCATTGGCAAAAGAGAACAATAAACAAGCAGGGTTAATGTCTTCTTTCTTTTCTGACAAAAGTTGAAAAAATAATTAAAACTAATTATTTTCTAACTGAAAGTATTAGTATGAAAAAAACTTTAATAGTATATTGGTGAATTTCTCTCAGAAACATGTTTTATCATTCTCCCTCCCCCAGAGTCACAGATGTTAGCTATTTGCACATCAAAATAATGGCGTTAGTCATGACTTTGTTGGAAAAGCATTTTTAAAAACTTTTGAGCAAATGAGAAGGGGGATGTCTTCTGCTGAACAAATAAAAGTAATGTTTTATGAAGAATTTTTTTGTCAGTAGTTCTTGAACAGATATTTTAAGTGTCTGGTGAATAGTTGGCAGAGAAAGAATCAAAACCATAAATGAAATTATAGGAAAGTGGCATAAAAATCCAAATAAGGACCAGAACATGGCAAATTTTGTTAAATGTCGTCTAGTCAGTTATGACTCAGAGTGACCATGTGCAGGGCTTCTGAGAAGTGGCAGGTGGGTTTGAACTGCTGGTCTTTATGGTTAGCAATCTTATGCTTATTCTACTGCACCACTCCAGGACTCCTGACAAATTTTGCTATTGTTGTTAAGAGCCATTGAGTCAGTTCTGACTCATTGTGATCTTGTATAGGATTTCTAAAGAGCAGCTGATGGGTTTGAATTCCCACCTTGTGGTTAACAGTCAAGTGCTTACCCTAGAGTGCCATACCAGGAAGGTGTTATCAAATATCTTTCCAAACTAGTTAAACAAATTTTTACTACTACAGAAATATATGTGGATTTGAGTTACTTGGTGGTGGTGGTGGTGGTGGTGGTTATGTGCCGTGGAGTCAGTTCTGACTCATAGCAACCCTGTACAGGGTTTCTGAGGTTGTAAATCTTTACGGGAGCAGAAAGGCTCATCTTTCTCTTGTGGAACAACTGGTAGTTTTGAACTGCTGACCTTAAGGTTTGCAGTCTGATTCGTAACTACTACATTACCAGAGTGCCTTAGATCTTTATTATCTAAAAATAATGTAAATAATTTTATTTATAACATTTCTGATGAGTGTGTATTTGTTTCTCATTTCTTTTCTGACTAGGAAGGATCTGAATCAATTTGTATACTAGTTTGTTGAACAGTAGAGCATCTAGTTTTGTGAATTGCACAAGGACACTTTTTCCAAACTTGGTTGACTTTTTTTCTTAATACAAAGGTGAGTCAAAAATTATCTTTACTATGGTTGTACAAGTTATTTTAGTCAACTTTTAGAAAAAACCAAATACATAATTTTTTAAACATTATCTCCTTGCTTTTCAACACACCTTGTCCATCTCTCTTATTTAAAACAATATCTTAGGCTGAGCTGTGAGTCACTTCTTCCTCAGAGATGAATCTTTGTCTTCTAAGGCTACTTTAAGGGGACCAAACAGATGAAAAGTTTGATGGAGCAACATCAGGACTATAAGAAGAATGCTTTAACAGTTCAAAATGATGATTTCTGCAGTGTCAACAGTGTAAGCAGAGGTGTGCAGACATTCATTATCATGTAAGATCACAGCACCCTTAGATAGCAGTCCTCTACCTTTAATCAGTAGGAGCTCTGATTAGTGTTTACTAATCAGACTGCTAACCTCAAGGCCACTAGTTAGAAACTACCAGCCATTCCGCAGGAGAAAGATGGGACTTTTTTGCTCCCATAAAGATTTACAGCCTTGGAATCCCTGTGCAGGGTCACTATGAGTCGGAACTGAATCCACGGTACTTAACAACAACACCAACACCTTTAATCAGAATTGTAGGCTTTGACTCTTCAGTGAATATCTCACTGCAATGAGACAATTGATTGTTGACATATTTCCTGATAGTGTTCCAATACTGAATCTTAAGAATCCTAAAAAACTAAGCATCGATTTTCCACCTGATGGCTGACTCCAATGTTTTCTAGGTTGGTGATTAAGGATGTTTCCATTCCATACTCTGCCATTTACTCTCAGACTCATAGTGATAAATCCATGTATTGTCACCAGTAGCAATATTTATTTTGGAGACTTTTACCTTCCTTCAAGTATTGGTCAAAACTTTGTTTGCAGATGTACATGTTCACACGTGTACAACAGTGACCTTGAACAGAAACTGCTTATAAGACAATGTAGCCAACAGAAGTTTTAATGTAACAAAGTGTGGATAATTTTTGACTCACCCTTGCATATAGGAATATTTATATGTTCATATAAGGCTTAAGGAGCTCTGGTAGCGTAGTGGTTACGAATCGGGCTGCGAACCATAAGGTCAGCAGTTCGAAACTACCAGCGGTTCCGCGGGAGAAAGATGAGGCGTTCTGCTCCCGTAAAGATTAACAGCCTCGGAAACCCTGTGCAGGGTCGCTATGAGTCGGAACCGACTCCACGGCACATAACAACAACAACAACAACATAAGGCTTCTTAACTGATAATTTGAATCACAAATATCCTTTCTCAATCTATGGGGAGGTACTCACACCAAGAATTTGGAAGTGAACTAACAGGCCTACTGATTAGAAGAGAAACATATTTTTGTCCATTCCAAAGAGAGGTGACTCAATAGAATGCAAAATTCATAGGACAATGTCATTAATATCACATGCAAGTAAATTTTACTAAATATATATATTTTTAAAAATGTCTGCAAAAGTATAAAAACTGGGAACTGCCACAGGTTCAAGGAAGACTCAGATGAGAACATAGAAAAAGGGATATAAAAAAGCTGATGTCAGATGGATCTTGGCTGAAAAGTTATAATACCAGAAAGATGCCTATCTGTGCTATATTGACTATGTAAATGGCTTCAACTGTGTGGATCATGACAAATTATGGGCAACCTTGCAGAGGATGAGTGTTTTGGAACACTTATTTATGGCAAACATGTAGATAGACCAAAAAGCGATTTTTCAAACAGAAAAAGGGAACACTGAATGGTTTATAAATGGAAAAGGTATGTGCAGTGTTTTATTCTTTTAATCATACTTACTCAATCGGTATGCTGAGCAAATAACACGAGAAACTGGATTATATGAAGAAGAAAGTGGAGCCAGGATTAGAGGAGGAATTGTTAACAACCTATGATATACAGATGACACAATCTTCCTTGTTGAAATTAAAGAGGACCTAAAATGCTTCCGATGAAGATTAAAGACTATAGTCTTTAATATGGTTTGCATTTCATGCAAGGAAAACAAATATTCTGACCACTGGACCAATAAACAATATTATGATAAATGGAGATAATATTTAAGTTGTCAAAAATTCATTTTGCTTGGATCCACCATGAACACCCATGGAAGTAGCAGCCAAGAAATCAGAGAACATATTGTATTAGGCAAATCTGCTGCACACAATCTCTTTAATGTGTTCATAAGCAAATATCTCAGTTTGAGAAGTAACGTGCACCTAACCCAAGCCATTGTATTTTCTATATCCTCATATGCATGTCAAAGTTGAGCAATGGATAAGGAAGACCAAAGAAGAATTGATGTATTTGAGTTGTGGTGTTGGAGGAGAATATTAAAAGTACCATGGACTTCCAGAAGAGCAAACAAATCTGTTTTGGAAGAAACAGCACTAGACTGTTCCTTAGAAGCCAGTATGATCACACATTGTCCCTCAAACTTCAGGCATATGATCAGGAGGAACCAGTCCTTGCAGAATGACATCATGCTTGGTAAACTGGAGAAAGACCATCAATGAGATCAATTAGCACCGTGGTAGAAGCTACAGGCTGAAGCATAGCAATTATTGTGAGATTGGAGAAGTGTTTTGTTCTGTTGTGCATAATATCACCATTAGTTTGAACTAACTCGATGGCACCTAACAACAACAACAATAGTATCTTTTAAAATACATGAATCTTGATTAAGAAATCTGCTTAAGCCAAAAAATAGAAAGATATTCTTCTCTTTCATGGTTTGTTTTATATATATATAATTGATTTCTAAATAATCAGTGTGAATTGTTCAAATAAGTTTTTTCCCCCTAATTTGAAACTCTCAATTTTTTTCTTGTAATAATCTTGTCAGGTATTGTGATTAAGTATATATAAGCCTCAGAAAATAAATTTCAGACTTTTGTTCATTAAATCCTAATACATACAAACATTTCAGATTCCTGTAAAATTTTCTAAAATTCATAGAGTAAGCTATTTAGATCAGGAGTTTCTTTTATGGCTATATTTTTTAGTTACCTGTGTAATTTCTTATAAGTGTTACAGGTGAACTGATACATTTTGTTCATTCTTGCATTGGTTTAATGAAGTTGTGCTTTTCAAAACATTTGTTCAGCTTATCTAAAATTTCCTGTTTTTCTAATGTTAGTAATACTTTTAAATGTTTGTAATGTTTGTAGATCCTGGTATAATTTTTGTTTATTATCCATACAGTGTTGGTATAGTATCTTTCCATTATTGCTGTTTTTAAGTGCCAGTCAGTTCTGTCTCTTAGTGATCCTCATCCTTCTCCCTCAGAGGATTTGGTGGGCTAGAACTGCTGACTTTGTGGTTCTCAGTCCAGTGCTCTCTTACAGAGCCAAATTGATCCCATATTTCCGTTTGTAACACAAAAACAAAACCATTCTCACTGATGTTGAGTGGATGGAGTGGATTTTGACTTATTCTGACTTATAGCAACCATATAGGTAGAGTAGAACTGTGATACAGTATTTACAAGAATGCAACTTCTAAAGGAAGCTGACTACAACACTTATCTCCTATGGAGTAGGTAGTGAAAAGAATCCACAGTCACTTTACAAAAATAATTGGTCAATGTTCACCCATTTCAAATCCTTGAAAACTTCAGTATTTTTCTGCATTTACACAGGTAAGCACATATTTTTGCATTCTTAACCTACATTCAAGATTTATCTGACATCAGGAATTATATCCCTCATTTCATGTCCTTTCTGACTCTAGCTTGAATTGCTGCTGGCTTTCTGCTGATATACTGCTGCAATCATTTAAAAATTACCTTCAGCAAGATTTTAATTGCGCATGATATTAAATATATATATGTCTCCATACAATGTTGGATAACCTTTCTTTACAACGGACACAAGTATGGGCCTCTTTCAGTTGGGCGGGTGGCTGTCTTCCATATTTCTTCACATTAACAAAGGAGTATTTCCAGTGTTGTACCCATCTGCTGAAATATCTTAAATAGTATTTTGTCATTTCCTAGAGCCTTTTTCTTTGTCTTTTTTGACTATGCCTTCAATGCATCTTGGACCTCTTCCTACAATGCCATTATTTCTTGATCATATTTTACCTCCTGAAATAGGAGAATATTGACTAATTATTTTGGTAAAATGACTCTGTGGATTCTTTCCATCTTCTTTTGAGACTTCCTGAAACACTCATTCTTTTGCCCAGACAATCCTTCAAAATTGAAACTCAAAATGTGAAGTTTTTCTTCAGCTCTTTCAGCTTGAGAAATGTATAGTGCATATGTCATATATTCTTGAGTATTTTTACATTCAAATTTTGTATGGCTTCACATTTTAGGTGTGTATTGTAAACTGGCACCATTCATCTGTCAGTTTGTTGTACTGTGGTGGCTAGTGAGTTACTTGTGATTCTGGAACCTATGCCACCAGTATTTTAAATACCAGCAGGGTCACCAAAAGAAAATGGTTGATGTTCAACCATTTCAAGATGGAGACTATGATCAAGAGCCAATAATACTGAAGGAGGAAGTCCAAGGTGCATTGAAGGAATTGGCAAAGAACAAGGCACCAGGAATTGATGGAATCAAAATTGAAATTATTAAAAAAGTGAGGCGACACAAGAAGCACTCACTCATGTCTGTCAAGAAATTTGGAAGACAGCTATCTGGCCAACTGATTGGAAAAGATCTGTATTTGTGTCCATTCCAAAGAGATGTGGCCCAACAGAATGCAGAAATAATTGGACAATCTCTTTGATATCTCATGTGAGTAAAGTTTTACTAAAGGTGATACAGAAATGGCTACAGGCATACATTGACAGAGAACTTCCAGAGGCTCGAGCCGGATTCCAAAAGGCCATGGAATGACAGATTATCTATCTCCTTGGTGATTTTCCTCTTTTATTATGATGTTCTATTTTACCAACCATGGTATCCTTCTCCAGGGACTGCTCCATCCTGACAGTATGTCTGAAGTATTAGAAACAAAGTCTTGTCATCCTCGTCTCTCAGGAGAATTTTGGCTGTACTTTTTCCCGTATGGGTTTATTTGTTCTTCTGGCAGTCCATGGTACTTTTAATACCCTTCTCCAACACCACAACTCAAATATATCAATTCATCTATGGTCTTCCTTATAAATTTTCCAATGTTCTCATGCACATGAGATAATTGAAAATACCATGCCTTGGGTAAGGCACAACTTAGTCCACAAATTGATATATTTGCTCTTTAACATCTTAATTGTTGGATTTCTTAACTGTTGTTTCCATGAGTGTTTATGGTGGATTAAAACAAAATGAAGTATTTAACATCTTCAAACTTTTCTCCATCTATCATGATAGTCTTTATTGGTCCATTTGTAAGATTTTTGTTTTCTTTACATTGAGGTGATATCCATACTGAAGTATGTGGCCTTTAAACTTCATTAATACATACTTTATTATCATGGTGTTGGAGGAGAATATTAAAAGTGCAACAGACTGCCAGAAGAACCAATAAACCTGTGTTGGAAGAAGTGCAATGAGAATGCTAATTAGAAGCCAGAATGCCCAGACTTCATCTCTTATATTTTGGACATATTATCAGAAGGGGCCAGTCACTGGAGAAGGACATTTTGCTTGGTAAAGTGGAGGGTCAACAAGACGGAATGGCACAGTGGCAATAACAATGGGCTCAAGTGTAACAATGGCTTTGACAGGGCATTTTTTCCTTCTGTTGTGCATATGAATGCTATGAGTTGGTACTGACTTGATTGCACCTAATCACAATAATACTACTGTGAATATATATGGATACATATTTATGAGACTTGCCTTGCCACTGCAGGAAAGGCACTTGACCACAAGGTCAGTTTTAGCTATAGACTGGAA
>NW_006408889.1:35103-44773 GCF_000296735.1 Chrysochloris asiatica | reverse complement strand
ATGTATAAATATTTAGCTCAATGTCAAATAACTGATTTGTAAGTCAAGGACTAAAATTAGTCTATCTCATGCTAAAGATCATGTGCTTAACTATTATGTCCAGAATATATATATATATTTAAAATATGTTACATTAATTCAGTAAGCTAGCACTAGCTAAGGATACTTGGAGTTCTAGTGTGGTACTTTAGGGTAAGCACTGGATTGCAAACTGGAAGATCAGTGGTTTACACCCATCAGTTTCTCCTTGGAAACCCTATTAAGGGTTACTATGAGTCAGAATCCACTCAACAGCACTTAACAACAACAACAAAGGGACAATTGAAACACATGACAGATGGGAAAAGTCTTTCACTCTTATGAACATGGAGTCTAATGTTTATTCAGACACTAATAGACTCTAAGAAATTGTCTAAGCATGACAATGATTGGTCACAATACCTTCTTATTATATGAAGGTGTATGTCAATGTGATTTTTACCATATTGTGTGGTTGGAAAAAATTTTAAAAAAAGATCTTATTTTAAGCAAAATTCTCTCTCTTCTTTTTTTCTATATAATGTTTGGGTGTTTGCACAGAATCCGTGATGAGCATATATCAAATCATGTTCTGGAGATGTGAGAAAACAACTGCTGTGAACATTATCTTATTAAAACTGCCCTCTCCAGATCTCTGAACATTATTGTTGGTTTTCTCAGAAATCTGTCTGGCTTTTTATATTTTGTTATAACTGAAGTATCTAAAATTGAATGTAGTTTTCTCAGTGCAATACTACTAAATTGCATAGTGAGGGTCTATTATCTTCTAGTTTTATGATGTGATGCCACTGGATATGCAATCCAAAATCATAAAAGCCTTTCACAGTACCCCAGAAAATTTGTGTTATCTTTTTATGCAGTTTGATATTGAACATTCTTTAAGATTTTGTTTTACTCAAACTATTTTATTTGTAATTTGACAGCATCTAATTTGGAGTCCTAAGGAGTTCTGGTTATGTGTTAGGTTGCTAAGCTCAAGGTCAGCAGTTTGAAATGACCATCTGTTTACCAGGAGAAAGATGAAATTTTCTGCACTCATAAAGATTTAGAGCCTCAGAAACACTATGCAGGGTTGCCATCACCAACAATTTGGAGTTCTGGTATGGTTCTGTACAGTAAGCACTGGACTGCAAGTTCAGTTTGAATCACGAGGTGGACAGTTCAAACACACCAGCCCCTCCTTGGAATCCCTATAAAGGGTTGCTATGAATCAGAACTGACCCAATGACACTTTACAACAACAGCAACAATTTTAACTACATTTTTTTCTCCCCTATTTTTTGAAAGTTTTTATTGTGAATTAAGTGATCATTTACATGGGAGAATATTACCTTTACATTCATTCTATCGTATTTCACTTCATTGCAATGATTACAATCCCCTCTATGTATCATCAAACAACCAAAGGGTACACGCTGCAAGCCTGTCCCCATGCCATCAGCACACAGCCCCTCTCCCTTCCTGAGTCCAGAGTCCCCAGCTACTCCATCTCTCCACATCATTGTCTCTGCCTCCATCTCTGGCATCACCACTTCTCTGGATAGGGTCCCACACTATGCTCTTCTCCATTGATGGTCCCAGGGTCCTCTGCTCCTGGACAGCAAAATCAACCACTCCCCTCTGTTTTGTTACAAAACACATCTACCTATACTTTTCCAACACTCACAGTCAGTCCTGATAACAATTATGCACTATTGAACCACAAGTTTCTTATCCACATCTCCTTTCATTAGCCACGTCCAGACAGGTTGGAAACCACTCAGTGGAGATTCTACCTTCCTCCGACCCTCTGGAACTAGGCTCCCATTTGAAAGCTTTTAAGCTAGTCATTTCTTGCCTTTGTAGCCCCCCGCCACCACAACAAGTATAGCCAATGTCGAAGTTGTCCTTCCCTATCAACCCTGCGTACCAAGAGTGTGGGTATGACCCTTGCTGTAAAGATTTGTTCCCTCTTTTGAGCTACTACATCCATACGTATAGGTCAAGTTCATCAAATTGTAGTGAATTACACTTTTTTTCCTCTTCTTTCTTATTCTAGTAGAGTTCTGATTATCCAGTCATTGAAGCCAGGTCAAGTGGGTATTATCTGCATATATGGGTGTTCTTGTGCATCTCTCCTCACTTCCTATCATCTGGATGCATCAACTTTCCATTCTAATCCTCTGTGGACATGTCTCTATCCCTGGCCCTAGGAGTTCTCAAGTCTTGACATACTGATGGCCCACCAGGTCTCAACCCAGGTTGACAGGAGTCTATTAAATGTGGTTGGACTTAGGTCACAACTTCATTGCTGTTTATCCCCTACATCCCCTTATCGGCGATCTTGCTGGTGCTACAGGAAAAGCACTAGAGGGCAAGGGCAATTTGAATTGCAATGTTGGTAGCTCATACTCACCAACCACTCCTCAGAAACATTATACAGGATCGACTACGAGTAGGAACAGAATCAAAAGCACTTACCAACAATTTTGCTTTTCAGTAGGAGAAAAAGAAGGCTTTCTGTTCATGTGAAGATCTCTATGAGTCAGAACCTACTCATTGGCACTTAACACAAAAGCAACATGTTATTTTAGAAGCTTCTCATGGAAGTGCTTGCACTATATTTCCTCCGTTTTCAACAACAATTATATTAGCATTATTTATATTTTTATAAATTTGCATCTTTTCCTTTTGACAATAAATGAATCAAGCTGTCTTGACATGCTACTGTTATTTCAGTTAAGCTTTGTTTTTAGGCTAGAAATATAATACTGTTTATATTCTAAAATGCAATAGTGGTAAAAATCAACTTACCATAGCAGTGTTCTTAAGACAAATGGTTGGTTGTGCTGACATGCTTTTCAGGGATCAGTGTTGTCTCTAATTTTCCTGTGCAAAATGCTAAATAAAAACAATAAACAGCTTGAAATTATGTATGCATGATTGTCAAGTGAAAGCAAAATAATTCATTTTTGCAGAGAAAATGTGCAGAAATAGTATATCTAGATTTGATATTTAGTTGGTGAAGCTAAAGAGCTCAAACATAGTTTGGCTTACTTACTGTCTTTCTCTGACAACCTTCCATAAATGGAATTGAATGTATTTAAGTTGGACTTGAAACTCATATCATTATAATGCTTTGAATATTTTAACTGATCTAATAATAATTTTAATGATTGTACTTTGTTGTTATGTGTTCTCAACTTGGTTCTAGTGACTTTATGCAAAGCAGAATGAAACACTGTAGGGTACTACCTCAGCCTCACAGTTATTGTTACATTTGAGCCAAGTGTTACTGCCACTGTGTCAGTCTATCCTGATAGGGATCTACTTCTTTTTTACTTACCCTCCCCTTTTCCAAACATGACACTTCTCCAGGGACTTGTCCCTCATGATAACATGGCTGCAGCCTGAGATACAAATTCTTATTATTCTGACATCTAAGGATCATTTTAGCTGTATTTTTCCTAACGCAGGTTTGTTTGTTTGTCTGGAAGTCCATTATACTTTTACTATTCTCAAACACCATAATTCAAATGCGTTGATTCTTTGACAAGCTTTCTTTCTAATTGACTCTGGTAGGATAGTAGTTTGAGTCAGACTGCTAACCTCAAGGCCAGCAGTTCGAAACTACCAGCTGTTCTGTGGGAAAAAGATGAGGTTTTCTGCTACCGTAAAGATTTACCACCTTGGAAACCCTATGTAGGGTTGCTATGAGTCAGAATTGACTCCATGGCACACTACCACCATGACGAAAAGCATGATTTCAGTGAGATGCATCTCAGTCCTCAAACTCTTGAACACTTTAAAGATTTACCTAATGCAGTACATCATTTTATTTCTTCAAGGTGACTCCCAAGACTGTATATTATGAGTCCAAGCAAAAAGGACTATTTGAATATTTCAATCTTTTCTCCATTTATAATGATGTTGTTTGTGTGTCCAATTGCTAAGATTTTTGTTTTCTTTACATTGAGATGCAATTCATATCTTTATCAATAAGTATTTCAAATCTTTTTTATTTCCATTTCTCAGGTTGTTAATGAGGGTTCCTTCCATCCTGATGCCACTTTTTTTTTCCCATATATTTCACCTTTTCTGATTATTTACTCAGAATACACATTGAATAATTATTGTGAAAGTTACAAACTTCGTATCCACATATCCTGATTTAAACCATTCATGTCATATGCCTTTGAATATCAATACAGCTCAAGTAAACATTTATCAGGTATTCTTTCCTTTCAGCCAAGATCTATCAGACATCATGTTGTTGGAATCACATATTATGCAGCATTTCCAGACTGACTAATTTCACTTAGTAGTATTCATATAAAGTTTCTCTATTCTTTTCCTGGCTTGATAGCTTATTTCTTTTCATTGTTGTATGAATATAATATGCTTATTCATTCAGCAATTGAAAGCTATTTTGATTGCTTTCAATTTTTAGAATTTCTAAATAAAATTGCTATAAATATTAGTATGCAGGTTGTTATGTGAACATAAGTTTTCATCTCACTTGAGTAAATACCTAGAAATTGATTGATGGATTATATAGTAAAACTTTGTTTCAGTTTATAAGAGGCTGCTGAATTGTCTTACAAAGTAACTGTACAATTTTATATTTCCACCAGCATTAGAGTTCATGTTGCTCTCCATCCTCACCAATATTTGGCCTTGTTAGTGTTTTGAATCAGTTTATGAGTTCTAGTGTTATGCTGTAAGACACACACTGGACTGCCAGCTTATCTGGAACCAAAAGACCAGCAGTTCAAACTCACCAGCTACTCCTCAGAAACCCTACACAGGGTTGCCATAAGTTGAAACCATTTTGATTGCACTTAACAACAAGGTGGGCCTGACTAAAGTCATGTTGTTCTCCATTTCCTCAAATGCATGTGAAAGTTGAATAGTGAATAAGGAAAATCAGTGCTTTTGAAATAGGGTGTTGGCAAAGAATATTGAAAGTACCATGGACCACCAGAAGAACAATCTGTCTTGGAGACGTACATCCAGAATGCTCCTTAGTAGTGAGGATGGTGAGATTTTGTATTGTGTACTTTGGACATATTATCAGGAGGGACCAGGTCCTGGAAAAGGACATCATGTTTGGAAAAGCGAAGGAACAGGAAAAAAGAAGAAAATCCTCACATGATGGATTGTCATAGTGTCAGCAACAATGAACACAAACATAACAATTATTGTGAGGATGATGGATAACTTGGCAGTGTTTTGTTTTGTTGTGTATGTGGTTGCTATGAGTAAACACCCAGCCTTAACAGCAATAGGTCTATAGTGGTATCTATGTGGTTGCTATGAGTAAACACCCAGCCTTAACAGCAATAGGTCTATAGTGGTATCTAGTTATTTTAATTTTCAATTTCCTCGTCAACTATGGTGCTAAGAATCCTATAATTTGATTATTTGACATCTGTATATCTTTCTGTTGAAATGTCTAAACTAAACTTTTGTTCATCTTGCAATCATACTATTTATTCTCTTTTTGTTGTGTTTAGAATGCTCCTTATCCATGTTGGATATAAATAGACAATCAGATATATGTTTTGCAAGAGTTTTCTCCTTGTCTGTTGTTTGAAATTTGATTTCACAGAGCAGATTTTTTTTTTTTTTTAATGAAGTTCAACTTACAAATTTTTTTGTCATGCATATATCTAAAAATGCATCACTAAAATGCAGGTCACCTAGATTTTTACCTATGTTGTATTCTAAAAGTTTCATAGTTTTGTATTTTACACAGTGGCCTAATAGTCATCTGAATCAATTTTTTGTGTGTTGAAATTGTATCTATTTTTACTTGTGTATGCACCGTTGCTCAGCATCATTAGTTGAATAGCACTGTCTGTCCCCAGTGAGTTCCTTGTGTTCCTTTGCCAACAAACCCTTTACTATATTTATGTGGGTCTATTTCTGCACTCTTTATTCTCTTTCTTTTATCTATAAGCTAATTTATTTAATAATGTAACTCTGTATTGATCTTTTGAATTTCATAATAATTCTTGAAGTTTGACAATGTCAGTCCTCCAAATCTGCTGTTTTTCAGTATTCTTATGACTATTACAGTTCTTTTGGCTTGACACATTATTTTTAAATCAGCCTGTTGATATCCACAAAATAACACTAAAGGCCAAAGACCAGAGGACTCGTGGGATGACATCAAGAACATCATACATGAAGAAAGCAAAAAGTCACTAAGAAAACAAGAAATAAGGAAAAGGTCAAAATGGATGTCAGAAGAGACATAGAAACTTGCTCTCCAGTGTAGAGATGCTAAAGCAAATCGAAGAAATGAAGAAGTACAAGAGCGGAACAGAAAATTTCAAAGATCATCTCAAAAAGATAAAGCCAAATATTAAACAACAAAATGTGCAACTATCTGGAATCAGAAAACCAAAATGGAAGCACATGCTCAGCAATTCTCAATCTGAGGGAACTGAAGAAAAAAATTAAGCCTCGACTTTCGTTATTGGAAGATTCTCTGCACAAATTATTGAATGATGCAGAAAGCATCAAGAGTAGATGGAAGACACAGAGTCACTGTCTCAAAAGGAAATGGTTACTGTTCAACCATTTCAAGAGGTAGCATATGATCAAGAGCTAATGGTACTTAGGGAGGAAGTCCAAGGTGCATTGAAGGAATTGGCAAAGAACAAGGTACCAGGAATTGATGGGATAAAATTTGAAGTCTTTCAAGAAAGTGAGGCAACACAGGAGGCACTCACCCATTTCTGCCAAGAAATTTGGAAGAAAACTATCTGGCCAACTGATTGGAAGAGATCCGTATTTGTGCCCATTCCAAATAGAGGTGACTCAATGGAATGTGGATATCATCGGACTATCTCTTTGACATCCCATGCGAGTAAACTTTTACTAAAGGTAATACAGAAATGGATTCAAGCATACATTGACAGAGAACTTCCAGAGGTTCAAGTCAGATTCAGAAGAGGCTGTGGAATGAGGGATATCATTGCTGATGTCCGATGGATCTTGGCTTAAAGCAGACAATATCAGACAGATGTTTACCTGTACTTTTTTGACTATGCAAAGGGTTTTGATTGTATGGGTCATGACAAGATATGGACAACATTGAGAAGTATGAGAAGTCTGGAACATTTAATTGAGCTCATGAGGAATCTGTAAATGGACCAAGATGCAGTTTTTCAAACATAACATGGGAACACTGAATGTTTTAAAATTAAGAAAGGTGTGTGACAATGTTGTATTCTTTCACCATACTTATTCAACCTGTATGCTGAGCAAATAATCTGAGAAGCTTGGTAATATGTCGCAAAACATGGCATCAGGATTGCAGGAAGAATCATTAACAACCTGGGATGTGCAGATGATACCACCTTGCTTGCTGAAAGTGAAGAGGACTTAAAATATTTTCTGATGAAGATCAAAGAGTACAGTCTTTGGTATGGATTACATCTCAATGTAATGAAAACAAAAATCCTCACCACTAGAACAATAAATAATATTTTTATCAATGGAGAAAAGATTGAACTTGTCAAGGACTTCATTCTTCTTGGATCAACTATCAACACTCATGGAAGCAGCAGTTAAGAAATCAAATGAGGTATTTGCATTAGGCAAATCTCTTTTTAAAGTGTTTAAGAGCAAAGATGGCAGCTTGAGGACTAAGGTGTGCCTGACCCAAGCCATGGTATTTTCAATAACCTCATATGCATACGAAAGCTGGACAGTGACTAAAGAAGACTGTAGAAGAATTCATGCTTTTGAGTTATGGTGTTGGAGGAGAATATTGAAAGTGCCATAGGCTGCCCAAAGAACCAATAGATCTGTTTTGGAAGAAGTGCAGCCAAAGTGCTCCATGGAGGCCAAGATGGCCAAACTTCATCTCTCATACTTTGGACATATTGCCAGGAGGTACCAGTCACTGGAGAAGGATATCATATTTGGTAAGGTGGAGGGTCAGCGAAAAAGAGAAAGACCCCCAACGAGATGGATTGACCAAGTGGCAGCATCAATGGACTCAAGCGTCATAATAGTAGTAAGGTTGGCCCAGGATCGGGCAGTGTTTCGTTCTGCTATGCTTTAGGTTGCTATGAGTTGGTGCAGATTCAATGGCAGCTAACAACAACAATGGATTAATTTCTATCATTGATTTTTTTTTGTGTGTGTGTATGTGTGTGTGGTGCTACCAGTCTTTTTTCTGCATGCCTTCTTGTGCTGAATTCATGTTTCTTTTTTTCTTTTTTGTCAGTTTCTTCAAGTTTTAATATTTCTATGATCTTCTTGGATTTTCATTTGGTTGGTATGTTGTGAAGTATGAATTTCCTTTGTTGTTGTTGTTAGGCAAAAATCCCGTAGTTTCTGTATATTCTAGAAAGTTTTGCTTACAGTCATATTTGATTTACAGCTTTGGTTGGTAGAGGATTCATGGTTGGCATTTTTGTTTTGTTTTGTTTTGTTTTCAGGATTTTATATATGTCTCTCCACTGCCTTCTTTCCTGCATGGTTTCTGCTTAGAGATCAAAGCTCAATCTGATTTGCTTGTCTTTGTATGTGACACTTCTTTCTTTCCTAGCTGCTTTCAAGTTTCTCTCCTTGTTTTTCATTTTGAAGAGCCTGCTTATTATGCATCTTTGTGATTTTCTTTTGGGGTCTATCCTTCCTGGGGTTCGTTGAGCTTCTTAAATGTGTTTTTTTTTGTTTGTTTGTTTTGTTTTGTTTTGCAGGAACCCTTCAACTATCTTCTTTGTGGATTTGTGTGATTCTTCCTGCTTTGGAATACCAATAATTCTAAGTTATTTCTCTTCATGTTGTTCAACATGAATCTTAGACTATTTCCAGATTTTTAAATTATTTTTTCTGCTTGCTATTCTCTTTAGCAATATTGAGAGATTGTCTTCCAGCTTGCTAATTCTGACTTCCATCTCTTCAGTTCTACTCCTTTGTCCTTTCAGTGTATTGTCCATTTCTGATATTCTATTATTAATCCTTTGGACCTTTTTTGTAGATTTTTAATTGTTTCCAATGCTTATATATATTGTATTTGGTTATTCCTGTAGTGCTTTCCTCATTTCTTCCTTATTTTTCTCAAATCCTCTTGTAAATGTTTTGATACATTTCATTATCATTCTTCGGAATTCCTTCTCAAACATTTCAAAAGTCTGCCCTCTTTCCAAATTGAAACCTTAGTCTCAGTTACTTTATCTTGTTTCTACACATGTGCTGATATGATTTTCTGTTTCTGTTTCTTGGACATCTCCAGTAGTTAGCTGTGACCTTAATAATTACATGTATATATATATATTGGTATTTTATTATGCTTTCTGATTACCTCCAGGTAGATGTGATCAGGAGACAGTCTTCCATTTTCACTCTTATTACTTAACTCAGAGTAACTGCCACAGTTGTTGGTTCTCTATCTGGTGTATGTCAACTGGCATTGGTTCTTGCCTGCATGGTGAGATTATTTAGGATGTGATTGTAACTTAACTGTATGACTGCAATTGCTGTCTCTTCTTAGATAATGTAGGGAGAGAAAGAGCCCTTGAAACGTAAAGAAGGTCCTAAAAAACAAAACATCAACAACAAAACAAGACAGATTGGATATTGTAGTCTGTAATTGCAGAAAAGAGAAAAAAAGAATTCTATAGCAATATAT
>NW_006408889.1:32750-33868 GCF_000296735.1 Chrysochloris asiatica | reverse complement strand
TGACACTTCTGTTTTCCCTGATTGCTTTCAGAAGTGTCTCCTTATCTTTGATTTTGGAGAGCTTGACTATGACATGTCTTGTGATTTTCTTGTGGGGTCTATCCTTCCTGGAGATTGTTGAGCTTCTTGAATGTTTAACTTTTCACTTTTCAGGATGTTAGAAAATTTTTCTTCCAGCAGTTCTTCAACTATTTCATCTGTGGACTTGTGTGATTCTTCTTGTTCTGGAGTACCAATAATTCTTAAGTTATTCCTCTTCATGTTGTCCAACATGAATCTCAGACCTTCTTCAGATTTTTTTATCCTTCTTTTGTGTTTGTTCTTCTATCTTAGTGGTTTTGAGAAATTTTTCTTCCAGCTCACTGGTTCTGCCTTCCATCTCGTCTATTCTACTCCTTTGCACTTTTAGAGTATTGTCTGTTTCTGATATTCTGTTATCGATCATCTGGATCTCTTTCTGTAGGTTTTGAATTGTTTCCAATGCTGTATCTATCTTATTTGATTATTCCTGTAGCTCTTTCCTGACTTCTTCCTTATTTTTCTCAACTCCATTGTAAATTGTTTTAAAACATTTTATAATCATTTTTCTGAATTCCATCTCAGGCATTTCCAAGGCCTTCCCTCCTTCAAGAATGGAGTCCAGGTCTACCTCAAGGTCATTTGTGTCAGATATTTTTATCTAGTTTCTGCACATGTGCTGATATTGTCATCTGCTTTTGTTTGTTGGACATGTTTAGTGTTTATCTGTGGCCTTAAGACTTAAATGAATATGTGGTTTGGTATTTTTTTTATGCTTTCTGATTGCTTCCATAGAGATGTGATCAGTATGTGGGATTCCCTTTTCATTCTTCTTATTGCATAACTCAGAGTAATGTTCACAGGTGTTGTCTGTTTCCCTGGCAGTTTGTACTGGTTCTTGCCTTGGTTATGGTGTTTTATAGAGTGTGATTTTATCTTGGCTATATGGCATTATTTGCTGACTCTTCTTGAGTAATATATGGAAAGAAAGAGTCCTCCAAAGGTGTAAGGGTAGCATATAACAGCAAAACAACACCAGCAGAAAAAAAAGAGAGAGAGAGAGAGAAGGAAACAACAACAACAAAAAGCAACAACACAAA
>NW_006408889.1:20922-24657 GCF_000296735.1 Chrysochloris asiatica | reverse complement strand
AATGTCTGGTAGTCTATGTTTGCTTGTATTATAATCCTTAAATTTGCCCCTATTTTGAATGATCTTTATAATTCTGTAATTAACATTTAGGTATTTAATCCATGGTCAGTTGGTTTTTGTATATGGTGTGAGATAAGGTCTTTTTTCAATCTTTTGCATATCAATTTCAAGTCTGCCAGCACCATCTGTTGAAGCAATCATCTCCTTGCCATTCAATGTGCTTTGGCCCTTTGTCAAAGATCAGTTGGCTGTATGTGGTTGGGTTGTATTCTGGATTTCAGTTCTGTTCTATTGATCGCTGTATTGTTCACTGTACCTGTGCCAAGTTTTTTGACCACTGTAGCCGTGTAGTAAAATTTGAAAATAAGAGAGTAAAAGACCTCCAACTTTGCTCTTCTTAAGCAATGCTTTGTTTATCCAGAGACACTTTCCTTTCTATATAAAGTTTGTGATCATTTTTTTTTCTTTTCTTTCCATTTTTAAAAGACTGTCGTTGGAATCTGGATTGCAATTGCATTATGTCTGTAGATTGCTTTGGGTAGTATTGGAATTTTCACAATGTTAAGTCTTCCTATCTAGGAACATTGTACATTCTTCCATTATTCTTGCAAATCCGTTTTGTTTTCTTGTAGTAGTGTTTTGAAGTTATATTTGTATGGGTTTTTGTTTCTCTGGTTAGATTTATCCCTAAATATTTTGTCCTTTTGTTGGCTATTGTAAATGGTATTGCTTTCCTAATCTCGTTTTCATCCATCACTTTTATTATTAGTATAGATGAATGCCACTGATTTTTGTATGTTGATCTTGTATCCAGCCACTTTGCTGAATATTCTAATGAATTCTAGTAGTTTTTTGTTTTGTTTTATTTTTTTGTCTGAGTCTTTGGGGTGTTCTAGGTATAGACTCACAAAGAGAAAACTTTCAGTTTTTCTGCATTGGCAATGATGTTGGCTATTGGTTTTATATATGTGCTCTTAACTTTGTTGAGGAGTTTTCCACCAATTTCTTCATTGTCAAGTGTTTTTAATTTATCAATATGCTCATCTGCTTCTTTTTCCTTTTTTATTTATATGGTAGATTACATTGATTGTTTTTCTAATATTGAACCATCCTTGCATCACTGTTATGAATACCACTGGGTGGTGATGTGTTATTTTTGTGATATGTTGAATTCTCTTATCTTGGATTTTGTTGAGAATTTTTGTTTAGTTCTTCTATGTCTTTTTTTAGTTTCTTTCTGGTTGTTCTATCCTTTTTCAAAAATGGTGTAATAAAATCTCTCACTATTATTGTAGATTTGTCTTTTTTTTTTTTTTTTTTTTTTTAATGCTCTTAGAGTTTGCCTTATATATTTTGATGCTCTTTCATTAGGAATGCAGATATTAATATAGTCATGTCATCTTGTTTAATTGACTCTTTATTCATGAGATAATGTTTTTTATCTTTTATGCTGGTTATTGCATCAGTTTATTTGATCAGAGATTAGTATTGCCACTCCTGCTCATTTTTTATTGCAATTAGTTTCATATATTTTTCCCATCCTTTAACTTTTAAACTTCTTTGTCTTTGTCTGCAAGGATTTGTTGATATTCAGTGTAATTATTGATACATAAGAATTAATTGCTGTCATTATGTCAGTTTTATGATGGTGTTGCTTTCTTTCTTTCTTTTTTTTTTTTTTATTTGCATGCCTTCCTGAGCTGAGTTTATGATTTTTTGTACTCTTTCCTGTCTGTTTCTTCATGGTTTTAATGTTTCCATGTTCTTCTTATATTTTCATTATCTTGTTATGTTTCGAAATATTAATTTTCTTTGAGGTTACTCTATATTCTATTAATTTTTCCCTTCATTTAAAACAGTTTATTTTATCCTGCAATCTACTTGACCTCCTCATCACCAGGAACTCTGTTCTTGTGTATTTACCGTCTTTCACATTGTAACTGTTTTGATCATAGACTTAATTCACAGATCTTTTGAATTTTTTCTTGTAGTTTTGTACTATTCTGGACTCTTCCATCTGTCGACTGAGTTCCAGGTGGTGTTGCCAATACATCAGTCTCTGGTTGTTGTCTGTTCTTGTTTGTTCTAAATTCAAAGAACTCCCTTTAGGATGTTTTGAAGTGCTGGATTGACTTTGGCAATATCCCTTAGCTTTTCTGTATCCTGGAATGTTTTTATTACATGGCTAAGTTTAACAGATAGTTTTGCTGATTTGATGATACTTGGTTTGCATTTTTTTTGTTGTTGTTATTCTTTCTTTCAGGATTTTATATATGTCTTCCCATTGCCTTCTTGCCTATATGGTTTCTGCTGAGAGATCAGAGCTTAATATGATTTTCTTACCTTTGTAAATAACATTTCTTTTTCCTCTAGTTGTTTACAGGATTCTCTCATTTTCTTTGATTTTGGAGAGCTTGATTATTGTATGTTGTAGTGATTTTCTTTTGGAGTCTATCCTTCCAGTGTTTTGTTCATATTCTTGCATGCTTATGTTTTCATTTTTCAATATGTTAGGGGAATTTTCTTCCAGCAGGTTTTCAACTTTCACCTCTGTGTTCTTCAGTGATTCTCCCTGTTCTGGAACTCCAGTAACCCTCAGGTTATTCTGCTTTATGTTGTCACACATTAATTTTTTACTTTCTTCAGATTATTTATTTATTTATTTTCCTGCTTGCTCTTCTAATGTAGCAGTATTGAGAGATTTGTCTTTCAGATCACTGGTTCTGTCTTCCATCTCTTCAATTCTACTCCTTTGCCCTTTCAGTATATTGTCTTTTTCTGATATTTTGTTATTAATCATTTGGACATCTTTTTGCAGGTTTTGAATGGTTTCCAATGCTATTTCTATGTTATTTGATTGTTCTTATAACACTTTACTATCTTCTTCCTAATTTTTCTCAATACCTCAGCAGAGTACTTGGATACACCTCAATATCATTCTCCTGAATTCCTTATCAGGCAGTTCCAAAGCCTGTCCTTCCAGTGGGAAATCTAGGTCTACCTCCAGCTCATTTATTTCAGTTACTTTGTCTTGCTAATAGCATGAGCTGAGATCTTCTTTTCCTTTTTGGGTATTTTCAATAATTAGATGAATGTATGTTGATGTATCTTAAACATCTTTGATGGCTTCTTAGTAGATGTGATCAGGAGACGGGCTTCCATTTTCAGTTATTACTCAACTCAGAGTAATTTTAGCAATGGTGGCTATCTATCTGGTGTACAGTAGTTAATATTGGCTCTTGCCCAGATGGGATTTTGTAGGGTGCCATTGTAGCTTGGCTATATAGCTACAATTACTGTCTCTTCTTGGGTAATGTTGGGAGAGAAAGTGTCTCCCCACCAAGGTAGAAGGGGAACCAACAAACCCAACAAAACAAAACAGAAAAACAACCTAAAAAATTTAGCAAAATATGAATACAACTTTAATGCCCTTTTTTAGGTTTCTTGCCTTCAAGGCTGCCTGGGAAATTTCAAGATGTTACCGTTGCTACTTATGACAACTCAAGATTTAATTTTCTGCCTCTTTCCTTTTTTGTCTATCTCTCTCATGTCTCCTCAAGCCCATTCAGGTGTTTCTTCTGGTGATAAATAGCCCAAGTCTGGTCAGAGGTGTTTTGGAAAACCTTCTTGTTTTAAGTTGTTCTTGTTGACTCCTCCCCCTACTTTGATTCTGCACCCAGTGATATTTGCTGAGCAGATCCTATGAACGTGCATAGTAGAGCCCTCCCATTTTGG
>NW_006408889.1:18442-20166 GCF_000296735.1 Chrysochloris asiatica | reverse complement strand
CAACAGTTCTACTGTAGTTTTCCCTATTCACTGTCCAGATTTCACATACATATGAGGCAATTGGAAATGTAATGGCTTAGATCAAGAATACATAAGACCTCAAAGCGACATGTTTGTTCTGTCAGACTTTAAATATTAATTCTTGACTGCTTCATTCATGAATATTGATTGAGAATTCAAGAAAAATGAAGTATTTGATAATTTCAATCTTTTTTCCATGTATCATGATGCTATTTATTTATTTATTATTATCTAGTTCAAGTTGTGATGTTATTGTTATTGGTTTCAACTCATAGCGACCTTATGCAAAACAAAAACACTGCCTGGTCCTATACCATCCTCACAATTGTTGCTACACGTAAGCCCATTGCTTCTGCCACTGTGCCAATCTATCTCGTTGGGAGGAACTTGTACCTCCTGGTAATATGTCTAAAGTACAAGAGACCAAGTCTAGACATCTGGCTTCTAAGGAACATCCTTGCTATACTGCTTCCAACACAGATTTTTTTGTTTTTCTAGCAGTCTATATTGATAATTTTCTTTCATCCCTAATATAATGAGAGGTTTTTAGTTTTGTTTTGTTTTTATCATGAATGGGTACTAAATTTTGTCAAAAGCATTTTACAAATCTACTGATATGATCGTATGACTTCTCTTCTTTAGACAGTTGATATAGTTAATTACATTTTTTGATTATCAAATGTTGACCAATCTTGCACAACTGAATTGAATCTCATATGAACATATTTTTGCATTTGGTTAGTGAATATATTGTTGAGAATGAGACAACATAGATTGGCTTAAACTTTAGAACTTTATAAAATTCATCATATTAGTCTGTGCTTGTCCATCTCCTTGTTTTGGCTTTGACAACAGGATGCTAAAAACAGCATGCTCATCTTATATTTTATAATTAATTTACAGGCTTACTTAATCTTTTCAATTTTTTAAAAATCCATTGCTTGCTTAACAGGCTCTCCCTGCATGTCTAGACAACCATAGCAACAGAATGTTAAGACAATATACTCTTCTTGTAAGTTTGTAATTAACTTATTAATTTGGATTTATACTTCTTTTCACCTATCATTCCTGATGAAATACCCCCACTGCAATAGGCCCTGGTAAAGACAAGGTCAAATACCAGATTTAACCAGTTCTGACCCACTAGACATGCATAGTAAAATCAGCTGCATCTCATAACTGACCACAGAATGAAGAAACTTTGGTCAGGAACAAAAAGTTCCTGAAAAGGCATCAACTGATAAGCTCCTACCACATTTAGAAATCAAAGGTTCAAAAGCTACGTCCATGCCAGAAATTAAGATACTACCCTAATGCATATTCATGATGATTTTGCAAGAATCTGTCACATATTCGTAACTTCCTTCCTGATATATGCATATGAATATGTTACCCATCCTGTAATCATAGAGCTTGTATTCATGTCTTGGTTATAGCTTGCTTAGTAACTGTGTAATTAGAGTAAAACCTTACTCTTTCACCTTAATCTAGTATTTCATTTGCATTCACCGATGCCAAGCAAGATCTGGGAAAGTTAACAATGACTTTTCTGTATATGAACATGTGGATCTCCTTCCTAATAATGTCTTTGTCTAACTTTGTTGTTGGTATAACTCTTTTCTCATGGAATGGAAGTTTTCCTTCTTTCTTTATTTTTTGGAAGAGTATGAGTTGCATTTGTGTTCATTCTTTTTAAATGCTTG
>NW_006408889.1:12495-18177 GCF_000296735.1 Chrysochloris asiatica | reverse complement strand
AGCCAGAGTTCTCCTTGGAGGCCAGGATGGCCAAACTTCATCTCTCATACTTTGGACATATTGTCAGGAGGGACCAGTCACTGGAGAAGGATATCATATTTGGTAAGGCAGAGGGTGAGAGAAAAAGAGGAAGACTCCCAGAAAGATGTATTGGCAAAGTGGCCGCATCAATGGGCTCAAGCGAGGCAACAACTGTGAAGTTAGCCCAGGATCAAGCAGTGTTTCATTCTGTTGTGCATACGGTCTCTATGACTCAGTACTGACTCGATGGCACATAACAACAACAGCAACAACAACCACTTTTGAAGGACAATTAATTGTGTATTTTGATGTTGTTGTTTTTATTAGAGGTGTTCCTGTTTTTGTTAAGCATTTTTGAGTTGCTTCTGACTCATGGTGACTCTCGATAGGGTTTCTGAGGAGTGACTGATAGACTTGAACTGCCAAACTTGTGGTTAGCAGTTCAGTGCTTATCCTACAACACTACATCAAGACTACTTAATAGGGATAGATTAATTAATATGATTTATTTCTCCTTGTGTGAGTTTTGGCAGATAGTGTCTTTCAAGGAATCAATCTACTATTTTATATAATTCATCATACTTGTGGGAATACAGTTGTTCATGTTGTTATTAGCTGTATTTAATCAGTCCCTGACTCATAGTGATTCCATACACAATGGAAAGAGAAAACACACTAACCTTATAATTTAGAGATTGATAATATTTTCATTGGCAGATTTCTGGAAGTTGATTCCCAGGCCTTTCTCCCTGCTTTATATTGGTCAAGAAGTTCTACTAAAGCCTGTTTAGCATCCTAATAGAATGCAATCATCCACATGGTGTTGGGAATGAACTGACTGACAATAAAAATCAGGTCTTCTGTATGGAAAGTGAGTACTCTTCCACTGAAGCAACTTTGCTCAGAATTGTTTATACTATTCCTTTATTCTCCTCTTTTTATTAATATGATTTCATTTCTAATATTAATAATTTTTGTCATTGCCTTTCTGTTTTGGTTCGTAGTCCTAGAGGTTTATCAATTGTATTGATCTTTTCAAAGAAGTAGCTTTGGATTTTATTGGTAGTTTTTTTGTTTTCTAAAAATAATATGTTTCCATTCTCATTGATCTATGCTCTACTTCTTATAATTTGTTTTGTGTTTAATTTTTTTCTTTTTTATTGAGTTTTCTATGGTGGAAACACAGAATATTGATTGTAGTCTTTTCTTTATTTTCCATTATATGCATTCAATACTATAAATTATCATCTAAGCACAATTGTTCAGTATCCTGTAACTTCTGCAACTATTTTCATTTTAACATAAGCACAATGAGGTGGAAATTATTCTGTCTTCAAGAAGTTGATATATAGCACATATTTGAAAAGTTACACATGAGATAGACTTGTATATATAGCAAGTACAAGTAAAAATATATTTCACTTTCTTGTATTTAACATGAGGTTGACCATTAAAGAGTATCAGGGAGAGACATTATTTTACTCTCAGAGATCTAAATGTCATGTCATAGTCAATGGCCAGAGGAGTAGGGTGACCGTGCCACCCAAAGATGAAGGGGTGAGATGCCATGCCCAAGAGGAAGGAGATCAGGCTTGCCAAAGCTAAGAAGGTGCAGTTGACCCTCAGATGGACAAGGAGAATGGAACTTCAAGAGACAAAGGAGCAAAGTCGAAATGCCGCTGAGTCTGAAGACAGGGCTGAAGTGCAAGACTAAGGTGTCTTCAGGTGGATGCAGTAGACCTCCTGACGGGAGCCTCAGCTCAAAAGCCTGAACTAATTCCCCAAAAAGGACTTTGGAAATGTTAGCATGAGAGACTGTGGATTTGTACCCAGAGGACGTGATTTGGACTGAGGCAAAAGGATTTGAAAGAGAGGTTAAAGGATGAAAAGTGAATGATGGTGGAATTGTGCTGGTTCTGAGAGGTTGAAAGGTAGAAAGTGAGTGGCAATGGAATGGGTCTAATCCTGTGAAAACTAGCCCCTGCTCTTCTTAAATGAGTCCATGCAATGACCCACTATGGGAAAGAGACCCTGACATAATTCATTAGGCCCTGGTTCCAAGCAAGAAAATTTCAAATGATCATTCAGGATGTTAGCTCTAACTGTTTTACCTGACTCAAGAATAATCCTAAAACAGGCTGTCCTGCACCAGTATCAAGGTAAACAACCCCTTGAAAATTGGCAGGTCAATTTCATGTAGATGCACCCAAGCTGCAGGATTAAATATTTGCTGGTTTTGTTTTCGTAGACAACTTTTCTGATTGGCTAGAGCTTTTCCCCACCCCAAAAAAGAGAACTTTAGAAGTAAAGAAAATCCTCATGAAGGAGATTATTTTCATGTTTTGACTTCCAAAAAGTGTCCAAAGTGACAACAGAGCTGCAAACACCTACAGACAAAATGCAGATTGCACTTAGCATGGATATGCCACTGAAGGAAAGTGGAAAAAATGAATCATACCCTAAAGAATCAAATGGCAAAACTGTCAGGAAATTTTTCTACATTGGGACCAGGTGTTGCTTTAGCCCTGTTCCAAATTCAAATAGCCCTCAAAAGTGGGCTTTAAATTAAGCCCTTAAAAAATTGTATATGGTAAGACTTTCCAGGTAGCGTCCCTTAACCCTCCACCTGCCCTCAAACAAGATTTGAAGGCACAGCAGTATGCACAACACCTCCACCATTCAATTTTTATTGTTCTTAAATTTGCTATTCCCAGGACTTTTTCTTTCCCTACAGGTAACTTTCACTCTTTCCAGTCTAGAGATTGTGTCCTGCTCAAAACATGGAAAGACAGACCTCACTCCCTTTTAGAGGAAAAGTGGACCAGGTCTTGGATGATACTGGAGACCACTCCCACTACCCTCAAACTTCTATGCCTCAAGACCTGGACTCACCAAACATGAGTCAAGAAAAATCCTGGACGATAATGTGCCATGAATTCTTCCTCTGACCTCAGCTGTTATTAAAGCTGTATTAAACTTCTTTCTCCTACTATAATTTGGACACTCAGATCTTATCCCCTATTGCCAGGATATCTTTGATATCCCATGTGAGTACTGAAGGATTATCTGGGCAAACGATTGAATGATGCAGAAAGCATTCAGAGAAGATGGAAGGAATATACAGAGTCACTATGCCAAAAGGACATGGTTGATGTTCAACCATTCCAAGAGGTAGCATATGATCAAGTGCAAATGATACAGAAGGAAGAAGTCCAAGGTGCATTGAAGGAATAGCAAAGAACAAGGTTCCAGAAATTGATTGAATAAAAATTGAAATCTATCAAGAAAACAAGGCGGCACAGGAGCCACTCACTCATCTATGCCAAGAAATTTGGAAGACAATTATCAAGCCAACTGATTGAAAGAGATCCATATTTGTGCCCATTCCAAAGAGAGGTGACCCAACAGAATGCAGAAATCATCAGACAATATCTTTGATATCTCATGCTAGTAAAGTTTTAATAAATGTAATACAGAAATGGCTGCAAGCATACATTGACAGAGAACTTGAATACTCTGGAACACTTAATTGTGCTCATGAGAAAACTGTACAGGGACCAAGAGGCAGTTTTCAAACAGAACATGGGAACACTGAATGGTTTAAAATTAAGAAAGGTGTGCAACAGGGTGGTATTCTTTCACCATACTTATTCAACCTCTATGCTGAGCAAATAATCCTAGAAGCTGGATTGTATGAAGAAAAATGTGGTATTAGGATTGGACGAAGACTCTTTAATAACCTGCAATATGCAGATGATACAATCTTGCTTGCTGATAGTGAAAAGGACTTAAAATATTTACTGATTAAGATCAAAGAGCACAGCTTTCAGTATGGATTGCATCTCAATGTCTTTAGATTAAAAAAATCCTCGCCACTGGGCCAATAACCAACATTCTTATCAATGGAGAAAAGATTGAAGTTGTCAAGACTTCATTGTTCATAGATCAACCATTAGCACTCATGGAAGCAGCAGGCAAGAAATCAAATGACTTATTTAAATGGGCAAATCTGCTGCACAATACCTTTTTAAAATGTTGAAGAGCAAAGGTATTAGCTTGAAAACTAAGGTGCACCTCACCGAAGCCATGATATTTTAATAACCTCATACACATGTGAAAGCTGGACAGTGAATAAGGAAGACTGTAGAAGAATTGATGATTTTGAGTTATGGTGTTGAAGAATATTGAAAGTGCCATGGGCTGCCAAAAGAACACAGATCTGTGTTGGAGGTAGTGCAGCCAGAGTATACTTGGAGGCCAGGGTAGCCAAAATTTGTCTCATACTTTGGACATGTTGTCATGACGGACCAGTGGATGGACAAGGATATCATGTTTGGTAAGGTGGAAGGTCAGAGAAAAAGTGGAAGACCTAAAGTACAATAGATTGGCAAAGTGGCAACGTCAATGGGCTCAAGCGTGACCACAATAGTGAGGTTGGCCCAGGATCTGGCACTAATTTGTTCTGCTGTGTATAAGATTGCTATGAGTCAGCAATGACTCGATGGCACCTAACAACAACAACAACATGCTATATATACCTGGGCAAACATGTAATGAATATGTCTGATTCTGTCTGAAGAGGGATTGATGTTGAACTTCCTGCCTTATTGACATTAGTAATTTTCTAACACAGCTTCTGCAGGATAGTTGAACTTTGTGGAACTAAGGCCTTCTACATTCTTACTAGTTTTACTGGGGTGGGGTAGTGGGGGAGAGTTCTTATACATTTGGAAGACTCATCACCTTCCTACCTCAGAGACAGGGCCTGCCTGATAGACTTCATCACTATTGCTCCCCCACTTGTCTTCTGTATTGCTCTACATCTGTTGACTCCACCTGAGCACGTGACCCTACTACCCCTTTTTGTAATGCTTTCTAAGGTCTTGACGCTATATGTGAAAATCAACTGACTTGACAATTATACTAGTAAAGAATCTTAATGTCACTTCCCAGACTATCACTCCTCTAAGTATAAGAGCTTCTTTAGAGCAGATAATGAAAACTAGCTGTCTCAGCTACCTAATCTACAGTAACTACTCATGTTAATAGTAAGGGATGGCTGTCATAGGAATTTTCATGTTTCTCTATTCAGTACTAACCTTGCTGCATCATCCTTTGTAAAACTTGTTGTTTTAATGACCTAACCTTATTTCTTTTAATCCAAGGAACAGTGCCCAGGACCAAATCAAATATTTTCATTTGAAGCAAATTTCATAACAATGAAGTCTAAAAGCAGGAATGGGGAATAATAGCATGGATTTACTGACTTAAGCAAAATGGAGTAGATTTAGTCATTAAATTGAAGACTCTGCAAATGAGAAAGTTTAAAAATTAGCTAAAAAATCTTTCTAGTCCTAGGAGAACAGAACAAGGAAAATATGACGTGCATAAACATACTCCAATAGTTATCTCAGAAATTAAGCAACTGAGACCCTAAAAGTAGAATGTTTGAGGAAGTTTGTTGGTTTATTGTTTCTTTTTCCAAAGAAGGCTTTATTGATATTAAAATAGATGAAGTGTACATCCAAATGGAATTACCCTACGTAATGTGTCTGCTAGGTTGCTCTGGTAGTGTAGTGGTTACGAATTGGGCTGCGAACCGCAAGGTCAGCAATCCGAAACTACCAGCTGATCCGTGGGAGAAAGATGAGGTGATCTGCT
>NW_006408889.1:11457-11940 GCF_000296735.1 Chrysochloris asiatica | reverse complement strand
TTTATTTCAAATCTCAGAGTATATATAGGGTGGTTCTGCAAGTCATTGCTGTTTTGCATAGTTACAAGTCTGTCCTTTACTGTGAATCAGGCAACTTTGGGAAAGCTACCTTCCCTGCTGTGTTGATAAGCAGTCTTTGTCTGGTTAGACCCAGACTTAAAGTTTTATGAGGCCTGTAAGTATTTTTGGTCCCCAACAATTGGACCCTCATGAAAATCTTGTTTGCTTTCTTTTGGACTTGGATTGTACATCTGACTCATCCTTCAAGACTGTTGGACTTGAGCCACTGGTCTTCTATCTCTCTTTGTGTGTGTTGTTGCTGCTGCTAAGTGTTATTGATTCAATTCTGACTCACAATGAAGCTGCATTGGGTTTCCAAGGAGCAGCTAGTGAGCTTGAACCATATACCTTGTGGTTTTTATCAACCTTGCAGTCCAGTGCATTAACCTTCCAGCACCACACCATGACTCTCTCTATATATAT
>NW_006408889.1:8833-10727 GCF_000296735.1 Chrysochloris asiatica | reverse complement strand
TACAGATCTATTTGTTCTTTTGGGAGTCCATGATACTTTCATTATTCTCCTTCAACATCATAACTCAAATTCATGAATTCTTTTATGGTCTTCCTTATTCACTATCCAATTTTCACATGCATAGGAAGTTATTGAAAATACCATGGCTTGGGTCAGACTCAAACATATTTTTGCCCTTGAACACTTTAAAGAGGTCTTGTGCAGCAGACGCAGTACTTCTTTGGATTTCTTGACTTCTGCTTCCACGAGTATTGATAGTTGATCCAAGCAAAAGGAAGTCTTTGATGATTTCTTTTTCCTAGTTATATGTCTGTTCTTTTAGCAGTCCATGGTACTTTGAATATTCTCCTCCTATACCATAATTCAAATGCACCAATTCTTCTGTGATCTTCTTTATTCACTGTTAAATTTTTGCATGCATATGAGGTTATTTAAAATAGCGTGGCTTGGGTGAAGTGTACCTTAGTCCTCAAGATGACATCTTTGCTCTTCAACACTTTAAAAAGTTCTTGTGCAGCAGATTTGTCTAAAGTAATACGTCATTTGATTTCTTGACTGCTGCTTCATGAGTGTTGATGGTAGATGCAAGAAAAGTGAGGTATTTAACAACTTCAATTTTTTCTCCTTTGATACGAATGTTGTTTATTTGTCCAGGGTGAGGATTTTTGTTTTCTTTGCATTGAGATGCAATCTATACTTAAAGCTATGGTCTTTTATCTCAATCAGTAAATATTTTAAATTCCCTAGAATCCTTCAATACCACAAGTCAAAATTTGCATTTTTTTCTTCATTTCCCTCAGCTTGAGAAATCCTAAGTGTGTTCTTCTCTTTTAGTTTTCTTACTCCGAGTATTTGCAGATTTCTTGATAAAACTTGACTTTGTCTTCGCAAGCTTCCTTTTGAATTTTTCTGTTTTCAAATTTTCTGTTCACCTCTTTTACCTTCTCAATTCTTCCATTTGCTTTAGCATCTGTATGGTGGAGAGCAAGTTTTACAGTCACTGCTGAGATTCATTTTGGTCTTTTTCTTCTCCCTTGTCCTTTCAATGATCTTTTGCTCTCTTCTGTTTTGGTCTTCGGTCTTCAGTATTTAATGCATCATATCTATTCTTCAGATGATATCTACATTCAGGTGGGATATATTCAAGCTCATATTTTGGCTCTTGTGAACTTGTTTTCATTTTCCTCAGCTTCTATCTGAATTTTCATATGAGCAATTGATTGTCTGTCCCACAATCTTCCCCTGGCCTTGTGTTGGCTGATGAGTTCTGTTCCACAGTCTGCCTCTCGCTTTGTTTTGGCACTTTCCCACCATCTCTTTCCACATATGTAGTCTATTTTATTTCTGTATATTCCACCAGGTAAGGTCCACGTGCATAGTTGTCTTTTATGTTGTTTAAATGAGGTATCTGAATGAACAAACCATTGATCTTCCAAAATCCTGTCATCCAAACTCCATCATCATTTCTATCACCAAGGCCATAGTTTCTAACTACTAATCCTTCCTCTTTTTTCCAACATTTGCATTCCAATTGCCAGTAATTATCAATACATGTTGATCTCATGTATGAACAATTTCAGATTGAAAAAGTCAATACAAATCTTCAATTTCATCATCACTGGCTTTAGTGATTGGTGAAAAAAAATTGAACAATGATAATATTAACTGCTTTTCATTGTAGGTGGATGCATATTATCCTTTCACAGACAGCATTGTACGTCATGACTGATCTTGACATATTCTTTTTGATGATATATCCGACACCATTTGTCTTCAATATGTCATTACTAGGTTAGTAAACCAATACCAGTCAAATTCAACTCACTAATGCCTAGAAAATGAAAATGAAGAAAATGAAAACAAGTCCACAAAAGCCAAAATATGATCTTGAATA
>NW_006408889.1:7436-8376 GCF_000296735.1 Chrysochloris asiatica | reverse complement strand
TGGGCAAATTATTGAATGATGCAGAAAGCATCACGAGAAGATGGAAGGAACACACAGAGTCACTGTACCAAAAGGAAATGGTTAATGTTCAACCATTACGAGAGGTTCCATATGATCAAGAGCCAATGATACTCAGGGAGGTAGTTCAAGGTTCATTGAAGGAATTGGCAAAGAACAAGGCACCAGGAATTGATGGAATAAAAATTGAAATCTTTCAAAAAAGTGAGGCCGCACAAGAAATGCTCACTCATCTCTGCCAAGAAATTTTGAAAACAACTATCTGGCTGACTGATTGGAAGAGATCTATATTTTTGCCCATTCCAAAGAGAGGTGACCCAATGGAATGCGGAAATCATTGGAAAATCTCTTTGATATATCAAGCAGGTAAAGATTTGCTAAAGGTAATACAGAAATGGCTGCACTCATACATTGACAGAGAACTTCCAGAGGTACAAGCTGGATTCAGAAGAGGCCATCAAACATGAGATATTACTGCTGATGTCCTATGGATCTTGGCTGAAAGCAGAGAATGTCAGAAAGATGTTTACCTGTGCTTTATTGACTACACAAAGGCTTTCGATTGTATGGATCATGACAAGCAATGGACAACATTGTGAAGTATGAGTATTCCAGAACACTTAATTGTGCTATGAGGAATCTGTACCTGGACCAAAAAGCAGTTGTTCGAACAGAGCATGGGAACACTGAATGTTTTAAAACTGGGAAAGGTGTGCGACAAGGTTATGTTCTTTCACCATACTTATTCAACCTGTATGGTGAGCAAATAATAGGAGAAGCTGGATTCTATGAAGAAAAACATGGCATCAGGATTAGAGAAAGACTCATTAAGAATCTGCAATATGCAGATGATACAACCTTGCTTGCTGAAAGTGAAGAGGACTTGAAACATTTACTGATGAAGATCAAAGAGCACAGCCTT
>NW_006408889.1:1987-6798 GCF_000296735.1 Chrysochloris asiatica | reverse complement strand
ACATATTGTCAGGAAGGAACAGTCGCTAGAGAAGGATATCATGCTTGGTAAGATGGAGGGTCGGAGAAAAAGAGGAAGACACCCAACAAGATGGTTTGGCCAGGTGGCAGCATTGATGGACTCAACGGTAATGGGGTTGGCCCAGGATCAGACATTGCTTCGTTCTGCTGTGCATGGGGTCACTATGAGTCGGTGCCGACTCGATAGTACCTAACAACAACAACAACAATGCCTAGAATATTGGAAGTTTATATATTCCATTAATTTTTGACAATTTCCAATTTTCCTAGTTTCATAATTCTTACATTCCACATTCTGATCATTAATGTATTTTTACAAATGGTTCTCTTCATTTTTGAGTTGCTCTCCATCAACAAATGAAGTTCCCGAGAGCTTCATTCCGTTTGCATCAATCACAATCAACTCTACTTTGAGGAGGAAGCTCTTCCCCTTTTGCATTTTAAGTGTCTTCCCTATTGAGAGGCTCATGTTTTGGCTCTACATCTGATAATATTCTTTTGCTCTTCATCATGTTTCAATGTTCAATAATCTGGTGCTGACAGTGCCCCATTGCTATTCATAAGGTTTTCAGTGACTAAATTTTTTAGAATAGTTAGTCTATCCTTCTTCCTAGTCTGTCTTTTTCTGGAAGCTCAATTGAACCTGTCCACAATTGATTGGTGACCTGCTGGTATTTAGAATATCAGTGACATAGCTTCCACAATCACAGCGACTCACAAGCTACCACAGTATGACAGACATACGAGTTTTTATATAAATATATCCTCCGTATCAGGACTTTCTTTCTCTCTTTATATATGTTGTTGTTGTTAAGTGCCCTTGAGTAGGTTCCGACCCATAGTGACCCTGAACAGGGTTTCTGAGACTGTAAATCTTTACGGGAGCAGAAAACCTCATCTTTCTCCCGCAGAGCAGCTAGTATTTTCAAAGTGCTGACCTTAAGGTTTGCAGCCCGATTCTTAACCACTATGCTACCAGTGTGTGTGGATATATATCCCCTCCACATCAGGACTTTCTTTCTCTCTTTATATATACACATATATAGGCCTGGTTTGGCACTGTTTGTCATGTGCTAGATTGCAAGGTTGGTTAGAACCACAAGGCACCTAACAACAGCAATCAGGCAAAGTTACATAACCAGCTGAAGAAATGTTTGCCAAGGATAGATGGAATACAGCGAAAGAGATAATTCTAAACACTATCTACAGCTACATGACTAGTAGCAGAAATGAGGAGGTTTATTGTTCTTGTTAGGTGCCATCAAGTCAGTAATGTACAAAACAATGCCTCGTCCTGGGCTAACCTCACAACTGGTGCCAAGTCTGAACCCGTTGCGTCTGCTACTGTGCCAATCCATTTAGTTGGGCATCTTCCTATTTTTCTCTGACCCTCCACTTTACCAACCATGATATCCTTCTCCAGTGACTGGTCTTTCCTGACAATATGTCCAAAATATGAGAGATGAATGAAGTGTGGCTATCTTGGCCTCCACGGAGAACTGTGGCTGAACTTCTTCGAACACAGATCTGTTGGTTCTTTTAACAGCCCATAGTATTTTCAATATTCTTTTCCAACACCATAATTCAAACACATCAATTTTTCTATGGTCTTCCTTATTCGCTGTCCAGCTTTCACATGTATATGAGCTTATTGAAAATACCATAACAGATACATATAGTGGGTAAATTTGGGAGTCAACTCATTAAACTACAGATAAATATTATGAGGAAAAGGCAATCTGCAGTTTTACATAATTTTTTATCAGAACTAGACACTTGTTAGTAAAAAGGAAGAGGTATTACTACATTTTCATAAACTCTATACACATATTGGGAAATTTGGTGTGTTGCTGTGGAATAATGAGCTGGATTGCAATGCCGGTTTGAACTACAATGTTGGTGGTTCAATCTCCCAACCCTGCCTAGGGTTGCTATGGGTAGGAATCAACTTTATGACACTTAACAACAACAAACACAAACAACTAGGGTACTGCTTGGTAACAGATCACACAGTGTAGTTATGCTAGTTTTTAGAGAAAGTGATAGCAATGCAAATGGGGAAATATTTAATGAAAAGTTAATAGAAGACTCTATTCCTAATATAAGAAAAATATAAGGCTGTAGATTCAACTGTCTAATATGATTACGGGCTCTGGTAGCGTAGTGGTTACGAATTGGGCTGCGAACCTTAAGGTCAGCGGTTCGAAACTACCAGCCGCTCCGCGGGAGAAAGATGAGGCTTTCTACTCCCGTAAGGATTTACACCCTCGGAAACCCTGTACAGGGTCGCTATGGGTCGGAACCGACTCGACGGCACTTAACAACAACAACAATATGATTACAGTCTCATAAAACCTTATAGTTTCAGATTCATTATGAGTCTTAATTGATTAGATTGGACTGGGTATGATTTTATTTTATCATTTATTTGACTAGTTTTGGTCAATAGAATAAGAATAGACACAATACAATCGTGTTTCTAACAAAAGCTTCACATGCAATGATGTTGTTTGGTGAGTGTCTTCCTCTATATGCTTCCCCTGCACTTTGCTAAGTGTGATGTCCTTATCCAGGGACATGTCCCACCTGTCAATACTCCCAAAGTATTGGAGATGAAGTCTCTACATTCTTGTTTCTAAAGAGCATTCCAGCTTTACTTCTACCATGATAGATTTGTTTCTTCTTGTGGTAATCCACTTAACATTCAATATTCTTCTATGATGCCATAGTTCATATGCATTGATTCTTCTCCAGTCTTATGGATTTTTTGGCCAGCTTTCATATGTAAATGAGGCAACTAAAAGATAGTCTGGCACTGGTCAGGTGCACATAAGTCCTGAAACTGATATATTTTTCCCTATAAAATTATAAATAGATCTTTTGCAGAGTTACTTAATGCAATGCATGGTTTTATTTCTTGACTACTGCTTTCATGAGTGTGATTGTGGATCCAAACAAAATTAAGTATTTGAAAATTTTGACCTTCTCTCCATTGATCTTGTTATTTGGAGTTCTGATATGGCACTGTGGGCTAATGCACTGGACTTCAAGGTAGTTTGAATCACAAGATCAGTGGTTCAAGCTAACCAACCATTCTTCAGAAACCCTATACAGTGTTACTATGAGTCGGCACTGACTTGACGGCACTTAACAACACCAATCAATTTATTGATTGATCCAGTTTTGAGGATTTTTTTCTTTAAATTAAGGTGAAATCCATATTGAATGTCATAGTCTTTTATCTTCATTAATATCAATGATTTGCTTTCAGTAAATAAAGTTGTATCATCTTTATGTCACAGGTTGTCAATGAATCTTCCTCCAATCCTGATGCCACATTTCTTTTAAGGTAATCCAGCTTCTCAAATTATTTATTTAAAATACAGACTGAATATGTATGGTGAAAAGCTACAACACTAACATACACCTTTCCTGATTTTAAACCATTCAGTAACACTGTTTTCTTTTCAAAATAACTGCTTCTTGGTTTATTTATAGGTTCTTCTTCTTGTTGTTGTTATGTGCTGTGAAGTCGGTTCTGACTCATAGTGACCCTGTACAGGGTTTCCGAGGCTATAAATCTTTATGGGAGCAGAACGCCTCATCTTTCTCCCATGGAACAGCTGGTAGTTTCAAACTGCTGACCCTGAGGTTAGCAGCCTGATTCGTAACCACTATGCTACCAGAGCTCCTTTAATGATCATATATTATCTCTTGAAATGGTTGAACATTGACCACTTCTTTTTGGACAGTGACTCTGTGTATACATTCCTTTTGTTTTTGGACACACTCTGTGGTATTCAATATTTTCCCCATATTATTCTTCCATATTGCAATGCTAGAATTGTGTATTTTTGTTCAGTTCTTGCAACCTGAGAAATGCTAAGAATTTGCTTTTCTAACTCGAGGTCTTTGCATATTCAATATAATATTTGATTTTTTCTTTTCAAACTGCCCTTTAGACTTTTATGTTCAGCTTTTTTACTTCATTATTTCGTCCATTCAATTTTTTTTTTTTTTAAGTTTTTATTGTGAATTGACTGATAGTTTCCATGGGAGAACATCTGCTTACATTCATCCTATCATATTTTGTTTCATTGCAATGATTAAAATACCCTCCATGCATCATCATTCAACAGCATTTGCTTCCATTCCCTCAGTGTTTTTTTTTTTTTTCTTTTTCTGGATGTACACCTAAGCACTCAGGAATATATTACCTTTCAAACAACCAAAGGGTACACCCCACAAGCCTGTCCCTGAGCTGTCAACACACAGTCCCTCTCCCTCCCTGAGTCCAGAGACCTCATTCGCTCCATTTCTTCATGTGATCTTCTCTGCCTCCAGCTCTGACATCACTGCTTCTCTGAATAGGGTCCCACACTCTGCTTTTCTCCATTGGTGGTCCCAGGACCCTCTGTTCCTGGACTTCAAGATCAACCACTCCCCTTCTTTTGTTACAAAACATCTATCTTTACATTTGCAACACTTACAGTCAGTTCTCATAACAATTATTCACCAGAGAATCGCAAAAGTTTTATGCCTATTTCCTTTCACCGGCCCCATCCAGACAGGTTAGAAACACAAGGTGGAGATTTTACCTTCTCCTGACCCTCTGGAACTAGGCTCCCACTTGAAAGCTTGTAAGCCAGTCACTTCTTGCCTTTGTAGTGCCCTTCCCCCTCATTTTGGGTAGCCAATGTCTAAGTTGCCCATCGTTGTCAACCCCTGTGCACCGATGGAGTGGGAGTGATCCTTGCTATAAAGTTTCGTTCCCTCTTTTTTTTTTTTTTT
>NW_006408889.1:0-1141 GCF_000296735.1 Chrysochloris asiatica | reverse complement strand
ACAACTTGCTTGCTCTTGTAGTAGTCAATCAAATTACTATTGCTGTTTTTTTATTTTTCCTGCTTGTGTTTCTTTCAAGAAGTATCTTCTTTTCTTCTAACTGGTCCAGGCTGGTCTGCTTGTCCTTTCAAGTGGACTTTTCCCACCTCAGAAGATTCTGGATAAGGTTCAGGATTCCACCTATGGTCTTATGTAATGCATGGGAGCTGCATGAAGCCTCCTTCACTAGGCAAGTTGTAGCCCCATTTTAGGTTTTCCAATCAGTTATAGACTGAAGATGGATGTACAAGCTTTCTATTGTGATATTTCTGGCTATTCCTTTCTCTCCCCCTCAAGTGTCTATTTTACAATGGTAAGCAACAGAAACCAAGATTCAAAAGACAGCCAAGCATCTTAACATTGTTTCCCTTCTTTTACCCATTCAAACCATGCCAAATCCCTATATCCCAGAGTACTATTGTTTCAAGGTTGAACATACATCACTATTTACCTCTGTCTTACTTAACCCATGCAAACCTGCCTAAATGTTTTCCCATACACCTTGTTTATCCATTTCTCTCCCCTTTGTTATGCATTGCCACCCCCAGCACACAAACGATCCTGTGTCTGTTCCGTACCCTGTGCTCCACCTTCTCATCTCTTCCTTTGCCCCACGCACTACACCCTGGTAACCAACAAAGACTTCTTTTGTTTTTTTTTTTTTCCCACCTTTTAGTTGGGTACTTTTTCTTAATCTTTTAAAATAATGGTCCTATGCAGTACTTCTCCTTTTGTGACTGACTGATTTCACTCAGCACAATGTCCTCAAGATTAATCCATGTTATCAGTTGCTTGTAGCTTCCTTGTTATTCTACACAGTAGCATACTATTCCATTGTGTGTATGCACCAAAGTTTGTTTATCCATTCTTCCATTAATGGGCACTTAGGCTGTCTCCATCTTTTGTCTATTGTAAATAGTGTTGTTACGAACATTGGTGTGCATATATCTACTCATGCTATGATTTGTATATCTAGTAGATAGTTACTAAGTAGAGGAATTGCTGGATCATAAGGTTTTGTAGTTTCCTATATATTTTAGAAATGAATCCCTTGCTGATGTGTCATTCCAAATGATTTTTTCCCATTCTGTGGGTTCCCTTT
>NW_006408888.1:2287489-2292712 GCF_000296735.1 Chrysochloris asiatica | reverse complement strand
GTACTGACTCAATGGTACCTAACAACAACAAACAACAACATAAACAACAAAATAAAGGAGAACTGAAGTCTATTCAGAGTTCTGTATGTCTCTGTAATATTAGCATTAGACTGTTAAGTGCAATTTGGTCATTCAACCCCACCAACCTTTCCTCAAAAACTCTATACGTGATTACTATGAGTTAGAACCATGTGAATAGCTCTTAAAAGAAACAACAAAATCTAATGAGTATTGATTCTCCAATTGCCTGCAGATACTCTATTTCCAGCAACTATTTTTCATAACTCTGATGCAAAGACTGAAGTTTGTATTGTGATTTGCTAGTACGTTCTAGTTGTTCTAGAATGAGATTTTTATTTATCTTCTATGGTTCCAACATTTATTTTTTTGTTTGTTAGTTTGTTTCATTTTTCCACTGCAAATTATGAATCTGAATGATGCAGCTTTGAGAGTGTGCCTAGTAAGTAAATAGCTTCTAAATACACTGGATAATCCTGGTTGGTACTTAGATACAATGTTCCCAACTCTCAAAATATTGTTGATATCATAGAAAAAACCTTTCCACTTATTTTTCCCTAATGAAGCTAATATTTTTTAAGTCTGAACTGTGAGATTTATTTGAACTGCAAGGTAAATAGTTTAACCTCACCAGCAGTTCCTTGAACACCCTATATAGTATTGCTATAGGTTGGACCCAACTCAATAGCACTTAACAACAATAAATTATATGGATATAAATATACCATAATAATGGAGATATTTGGAATATGTAAATCAGAAGTATGAAACGGAATCTTTAAAGGCTTAGAAGACTAAAATAATACATTCAAGATATTTCCACTTTGTATGTACTGGAGTTTTTGGGAGATTGGAGAAGTGACTTCTAATGAAAGGTAGAAGAATGTGTGCTACTGGTTCCGGCCCCAAATGTAGTCTTTCCTTTGATTTTTTGCAGGTACTCACATCTCTACTTTGTGATTCCAGAGATTGTTTCTGATTAACGAAAGCTAATTTTAGTAATCTCAATATGACTCTTCAAAGCTGAACAAAATCCTGAATCTACTTCCTATTAGAAAACAAAGCAACTTTTAGTGTGTTCAGGGAAAATAAAGGAACTTCCTTAATCTGAGAAATATATCTTCAATTAGCATCAGAAATATGTGACTTTTTTCTAAAGATGAGAAAAATGAAAAGTGTACTTTTTTGTAACGATGATAAAAATATAATACTCCAAACTCTACTCAGTATTATGATAGAGGTTATAATAATTATAAAAATATATGGGAAAGAGGCACGTGATAACCTATGTAGAGAGGATAATTATAAAAATGTTGTTAGAGCTAGTTTTGAGTTCAGAAATTTGATGAGGTATAAAGCCACTACATAAAAATAATTGTGTGTCTATATATTAGTAACAATCTGAAATTAAAATTTAAAATATCATTTATAGTAGCATCAAATGTGTGCTAATTCTTAAAAAAGATGTGAGTTATGTACACTGAAGACTAAAATAGTGTCATTAAATATCAAATATTCATATATTTAAAAGCTTGAGGTAGGTGTATTTTGCACAGAAATCAAAAACTGATAATTACTAAGTGTCCAAATTACCCTAAACAGATTGAAAAATTCAATGAAATCCCTATTAAAATCCTGTTAGACTTACTATAGAACAGGGCATTCTGCTTCTAAATTAGTTAAATTATTCAAAGAACCAGGGATAGTAAAAATGCATTTGAAAATATAAAGGACAAAGTGGGAAAGCATATCTGATTTCACATCAATTTATAAATGTACACATTTAGATAAACAGATACATCAATGGAAAATAATTTAAAGTTTACAGGTATACTAATGCATATATGAAAAACTTTTTGGTATCAATTTCATTGATATATAATTCACATGTCATAAAAATTAGTCACATAAATTGAACAATTTCATGTTTTCTAGAGTACAAATGTGAGTGCTGGTAGTTTCATACAATGAGCACTGGACTGAGTCTACCAGCTGCTCTGTGAAAGAAAATGAGGCTTATTGCTCCTGCAAAGACTTAAAGCTTCAGAAACCTTTTGTAGGGTTGTTGTGAGTCAAACCAACTTGACTGCACTTGACATCAACAACAATTTACATATCATAAAAAGTTGCTTACATAAATCTCGCAATTTCATGTTTTCTAGTATACAGATGTGAGCACTGGTGGCACTTTAGGATAAGCACTGGATTGCTCACTAGAAGGCTGCAGTTTAAACATCCTCCCAGAGGGAGAAAGATGGAGCTTTCTGCTGTCTGAAAGATTTACAACCTAGGAAACCCATACAGATGCAGATTCGGATTCCCTAAAATTTGGAAATGACACTAGGGCAACTTAACCATATGCAGGGAACTCTTAATTTACAACACAGTGGACTCATCATTAGCTGGTTTTAACATAGTAGAATATTTAAATGTATGTGTTTTGCTTTCATTAAAAATACTGTGTGTTATTGGCATCCTTAAAAAAAATCTGATACTTATTTGCCTTTGGGAGTTGGAAGCATTACTTACACATTTACTAATGTATTTTCATATATACACATTTGCATGCATACATACAGAAAAATACAAATCATAAAATTTACTCTGACTATGAAGAAAATTTTAATGGCATTGACATTTGTTAATTATGGTAATATATCCCTATCAAAAAGGAGCTCTGGTAGCCTAGTGGTTACGAATCGGGCTGCGATCCTTAAGGTCAGCGGTTCGAAACTACCAGCCGCTCCGCGGGAGAAAGATAAGGCTTTCTACTCCCGTAAAGATTTATATCCTCGGAAACCCTGTACAGGGTCGCTATGGGTCGGAACCGACTCGATGGCACTTAACAACAACAACAACATCCCTATCAAAGGTGCTTGATTATCTCTGGGGATCTTTTCTCAGAAAATTAGTGAGAGTTGTCTATATGGTCCTCTCCTTTTCTCTTCATATATTTCACAGTAACACCTCAGTGCATCTTAAATCTTCCTATCATCTTTAGGAAAGTGGTAAGTATCTGGGCCCACATTTTCAAGCAACTGAAGTCCCTGATTTTAGTCTAGAAATAACTCCATGTAATCTCTTCACTAAAGTCCTGGTGAGGTGCTGTAGGATAAGCACTTGACCATAGGGGCAGTTTGAACCACAAGGTAGTAGGTTCAAATTCACCAACCACTCCTTGGAAATCCTATACAGGGTATCTAAGAGTCGGAACTGACTCTATGGCACATAACAACAACAAAAATCCTTTCACTGGAAAAAAAAAATACATTGAAATGTTTTTCTATTTCCTTCCTCATTATGTCTATACTCTTTAATTTTTTTTCTTTGCAAAATCCATTATGTCTTAAGGTGTCAATTTCCCTTGTTTGTGATCTTTGAGCTATTCCACATTGGTGATATCCATTGTTAAATTTAGTATTTTATTATATGTCCAATAACATACCCTATCATATTATCCTGACCAAATACTTAAAACATATTCACATAACTCAGCAATCTTCCCTATATCCCAAGCATGCATTTCCCGTAAGAAGAAGGGGAAACCCTATACAAGGTTGCTATCGGTCGGAACCGAATGGATGACCCTTAAAAACAACAAAAACAATGACTAATGATCATGAACATGTCTTCATATGTTTGTTGGCTGCCCAAATCTCTGCCTTGATGAAGTGTCTGTTTATGGTCTGTGTCCATTTTTTAATAGAGTTTTTTTTTTTTTTTTTTTTAATCTTTTTCTTGTAGAAGTGTATTTTCCTATAGATTTTAGAAATTAGTCCCATGTCTGATATGTAATGGCAAAAGATTTGTTCCCATTTTGTGGGCTCCCTTCTTACTCTTTTGATGAAAGCCTTTGATGCACATAAGTTTCAAATTGTTAGAATGTCCCAATCATCCATTTTGTTTTCTTTTTTTGTGTAATGCTCACAATGTTTGGTAGTCTGTGTGTGTCCTGAATTAGAGCCTTTATATTTGTCCCTATTTTTTCATTGATGATCTTTGTAATTCTGGGATTCACATTTAGGTCTTTATTCCAAGCTGAATTGGTTTTTTTACATGGCATGAGATAAAGGTCTTGTTTCAATGTTTTGCATATCGATTTCCAGTTCTGCCAGCACCATCTGTTGAAGAGACTCTGTCTTTCCCCCTCAATGTAATTTAGCTCTTGTCAAAGATCAGTTGGCTGGATTCTCAATTCTGTTCCATTGATCTATGTATCTTTCATTATAGCAGTACCAAGCTGTTTGACCACTGGAATCATGTAGTATAAGTGGAAATCAGGGAGTGAGAGGCTTCCAACTTTGTTCTTCTTCTTAAGCAGTGCTTTGCTTAGCCTGGGTCTCTTTCCTTTCCATATAAAATTTGTAATAGTTTTTCCATATCTCTAAAGAATGCTGTTAAAATCTGGATTGGGATTTTGTTGTATATGTAGATTGCTTTGGGTAGTATTGACAGCTTTACAATGCTAATTCTTCCTATCCAAGAGCATGGTATATTCTTCCATTTTTATAAGTCTCTTTTGGGTTCTTGTAGTAGTGTTTTGTAGTTTTCTTTGCATAGGTCCTTTGTTTTTCTGGTTACATTTATTCCTAAATATTTCATTCTTTGGGTAGCTATTGTAAGTGGTATTGTTTTCCTAATTTCCTTTTTCAGCGTTGTCATTATTAGTATAAAGGAATCCAACTGATTTATACGTTGATCTTGTACCCTATCACTTTCCCTAGTTGCTTTCAGGATTCTCTCCTTGTCTTTGATTTTGTAGAGCTTGATTATGGTATGTCTAGGTAATTTTGTTTGCTTAATTTTTGAATGCTCATCTTTTTTGTTTTTTAAGATGTTAGGGAAGTTTTCTTCCAGCAGCTCTTCAACTATCTCCTCTGTGGACTTGTGTGATTCTTCCTGTTCCAGAATGTCAATAATTCTTAAGTTATTCCTCTTCATGTTGCCCAACATGAATCTTAGACTTTTCTTCAGATTTTTAAATTCTTTTTCTGCTTGCACTTCTATCTTAGCAGTATTGAAAGATTTGTCTTCCAGCTCATTAGTTCTGGCTTCATCTCTTCAATTCTACTCCTTTGCTCTTTCAGTGTATTGTCCATTTCTGATATTCTATTGTTAATCATTTGGAACTCTTTCTGCAGAGTTTGAATTTTTACCAATGTTGTATCTAATTTGATTGTTTCTATAGTGCTTTCCTGACTTCTT
>NW_006408888.1:2280599-2286684 GCF_000296735.1 Chrysochloris asiatica | reverse complement strand
TTTTGTGCTGCTAATTGGTTTTAAGTGGAAACTTCCCCTTAAATTTTGAACAGATCTGTGCACATGTGTAGTGAAACCCTCTGGGGGTGGAAGTGGGGGTGTTCATTTGCTCTGGAATGCCCTCTAATTATCAAAATGGCGGTGTGCAGACAATGAGAGACCAATGAACAAAGACAAGTTTTGTTTTTGTTTTTTTTTAAGGAGAAAAAGAGAGAATGTCCACACTTTTCTCTCTGAGGATGGGCCAGGAGTCTGTGGTGGCTCTGATCCTTCCCCCCACTCTGTCTCACCCAAGATGTCTACCACCAATCACTTTTTAATGGTTAAATAAGAAAAGGCTGCTATCTATACCAAACATGTTCTAATTTTTCTAGTTTTGAATACAGTCTCTTCTCTTTCACAGTTTGTACACAGCTCCTATTTAAATTATTTGAATATGAGCCAGTTCTATTCAGGTTCATCTGAACATATTAAATGACAAAAAGGGAGCATTTTCTCCAAAGACTAGCAAGAAGTATTAAAAAGAAGACATGCTGGCAAATAATAAAACTCTATGAGACATAACCTGCCTATGAGAAAAAGTCTAAAAAGACATACATGGAAAGCTAAGAAAGAAAACATTATAAAAACAAAATTAAAGAGAAGAAATGAAAGCTTGTTTTGGAAGCTATGTAGGATTTTGTTTGTTTTTTTGCCATAACCTTGCTACACTATTCTTCTCATTATAGATAGAAATCATGTACTGTAGGATAACTGAACAGTATATATTACAGAAATTTAATCATTATTAAAACTGTATTCTCTGCTCATTTGGAATAATGAATAGCAGAATAACTTGTTGTATAGCATTGATGATTTAAATGTGTAGGTTCTTTAACTTGTTCAGCAGTGCTATAAACCATTTCTGAAGTGACTATTAATAAAAAAGTGATTTAGTCTTTTTTTTTTTTTTTTTACCTGTCATCTTTTATTGGGCATTACGTTTCAGTGAGGGTGTGAAAGGGCTGTTCCTCCAGGGGGAGGGGATCAGGGCAAAGGCGCCGGCCCAGTCAGGAATGCACACAGCGTCCTCTCAGTGATACTTCCATAACCGCTCATGTTTGAGTTCCTTGTACGAGTGGCAGTAGCTGAAAACCACGTAAGCTGTCAGCACCGTGGGCAACCCGACAATGCTCCCCTTCTTCACACTGATATGCTTGTTGTAATACCGATCGTACCCTCTCCAAAAGGCTCCTCCAATGTCTCTTGCGGTGTAGTCCCGCATCAGTATCCAGCTGGGAAGCTCCGCTAATTTGACTTCCATGAGTTTCTTCTCCTTCAGTGGTACGACGGACAGCATCTTGGAGTCCTGGGTGTCCGCTGTGTTAGGCCGTGCGGGGGCTGCTGGGTAGGGAGTGATTTAGTCTTTATCCTTATCTTATTGCTGTTGGCTATGCACACACTCCTCAGTTACAAGCTATCTCATTATCCAATATTTTACACTTATGACAATGGTGAAAACATCTACTATCTTATTTTGTGCATTAGCAATTATGTCTGACAGTAACACCTGCCGAGTTGCAAGATGAGAGTAATAAAGGTTATGTGTCAGCTTGGCTGGGACATGATTCCCAATGGCTTGACAAATATGCAGTGGTGTAATTTGGCAACTATGTTATGATGTAATTTGGCAGTTTTATGATGATTCATTTGGTGGTTGTGTAATGAAGTAGTCAACTTATATTTTCTGATCTGATCTGTTCATCCTTCAGTTTTTGCACTACACCAATGCTTGTATCAAGACTTGGCTTTTGAAATGTACCATGTTGACATATGAAAAATGGATGTACTTTGCGCCAACATCTTAACCTCCAAGTTTCCCAAATACCATACTTTTATTAATGGTTTTATTCCTTTTCTTTCTTGATTTTTTTTTTTTTAATGTTTCCATAGTTTTCCTCCAGGTGTAATGCAACATTTAGAATTAAGTGTTCCAGAATATTCATTTTCCTCAATGTTGTCCATAGTTTGTCATCATCCACACAATTGAAAGCTTTTGCATAGTCAGCAAAATGCGGGTAAACATCTTTCTGGTATTCTCTGCTTTCAGCCAAGATCCATCTAACATCAGCAACTGATCTCCATGGTTCCACTCCTTCCTTTGAATCCAGGTTGAACATCTGGCAGTTCTCTGTCAATGAACGGTTGTTGCCATTTTTTGATTATTTAACAAAATTTTACTCCCATGAGCTATTAATGATAGTGTCCAATGATTTCTGCATTCTGTTAGGCCACTTCTCTTTCAAATGGGCAAAAATATGGATCTCTTCCAATCAGTTGGTCAGGTAGTTGTCTTTCAAATTGCTTTATATAGATGAATGAGTGCCTCCAGTGCCACATTTGTTTGTTGAAAAAATTTCATTTGTACTCCATCAATTCCCAGAGCCGTGTTCTTTGACAATGACTTCAATACACCTTAGACTTCTACCTTCAATATCATTGGCTCTTGATCATATGTGACCTCTTGAAATGGTTGAAGTTTGTCCATTTCTTATTGGTACAATGACTCTATAATTCTTCCTTTTTTTTTTTTTTTATGCTTTCTGCGTCATTCAATATTTTGCCTATTTGTTGTTGATAAATGCCTTCTGTCAAAAGTCTAGGCTTGAATATTTTCTTTAGTTCCCTTGGGTTGATAAATGCTGAGTGTGTTCTTCCCTTTCGGTTTTCTAACTCGAATTGTTTGCATCTTTTGCTATACTGTATGATTTTGTCTTCTCAGGTGACCTTTGAAACTTTCTATTTAGCTCATTTACCTCTTCATTTCTTCCATTTGCTTTAGCATCTACACGCAGGAGAACAAGTGTCTGAGTTTCTAATGACATCCATTTTGGTCTTTTCCTTCTTTCTTGTCTTCTTAATGACCTTTTTCTTTCTTCCTGTGTAATGGTCTTGATCCATGCCTTCTGGCCTTTGATCTTTAGTGTTTAATGCATCAAATTGGTTCTTCAGGTGATCTCTAAATTCAGGTGGGATATGTTCAAGGTCATATTTTGCCTCTATTGTGCTTTAAATATTTTTCTTCAGCTTTAGCCTGAACTTGCTTATGAAGGTTGGTGGTCTGGCCACAGTCTGCCTCTGGCATTGCTTTGGCTGATGATCTGGAGCTTTTCCACTGTCTTTTTCCACAAATGTAGTGAACTTGATATCTGTCTATTCCATGTGGTGAGATCCATGTGTATATTTGTCTTTTATATTGTTAAAAAATGAATTTGTAATGAAAGAGTCATTGAACTTGTAAAATTTTTCAAGTGATCTCCATCGTTTCTGTCCCCAAGGCCATATTTCCCAATGACTGGTCCTTCCTCTTTGTTTATAACCTTTACAGTACAATCACCAGTACCTACCAATACATCTTGATTGCATCTTTGATCAATTTCAGAGTGATGAAGTTGGTAGAATTTTTAAATTTCTTTACCACTGCCTTTAACAGTTGGCTTGTAAATGTGAATAATAGTGGAGTTAACTGATCTTCCTCATAGGCATTTGAATACTATTCTATCACAAACAGTGTTATACTTCAAGAAAGATCTTGATCTTGAATGCAAAGATGAATGAATGGTGATGAATGCAATGCTATTTCTCTTGAATTTGTCATTCCCAGTGTAGTAAACCTTGTGATTATCTGATTCAAAATGGGCAATACCAGTTCTTTTTTGCTCACCAATGTCTAGGATATTGATGTTTATGTGTTCCATTTCATTTTTGAAAATTTCCAGTTTTCTTAGATTCATATTTTGTATGTGCCAATCCATGTTATTGGTAGTCTTCCCATTTTTCACTGACCCTCCAGTTTGTCTAACATGGTGTCTTGCTCCAGAGACTAGACCCTCCTGATACTGCATCTGAAATATTAGAGACAAAGTCTCACTTTCCTAACTTCTAATGAACATTCTAACTCTAATTCTTCCAACTCAGATTTGTTTGTTCTTCTGGCAGGTCATGGTGTTTTAATATTCTCCCCCAACACCATAACTCAAATGCATTGATTCTTTTATGGACTTCTTTATTCACTGTCCAGATTTAATGTGCATATGAATCTATTGAACATACCATGGCTAGGGTCAGGTACACCTTACTCCTTAGAAGAGAATATTGGAAAATTAATTTCATAATATAAATAGCTAAATTGCTCAAATAATATTTTAATGAGTTTTGAGAATACAGTGGAGACCTTTTTTTAGATGGTATTCAATATACATAAAAAGTAAAAAAAAAAAGAGAGAGAAGTGACTCAATTAAATATATGAGAACAATAACTAATAAAACAAATGGAAAACACATATTCTAATTGCATGGCAGAAGAATAGAATGTATCAGTAACACAATGTAACTCTGTCAAAATGTTCATTGATCATAAGTTTCTAACTAATGTATGTTGTTGTTGTTTCTAAGTGCTATCCAGTCAGTTTCCATTTATAATGAACCAATATAGGATTTCCAATGAGCAGGTTGTGATTTTGAAACTACAACCTTTCTGTTAGCATTCCAGTGTTTATCTTACCTTGTCACACCAGGACACAATTTTGGGGATTTGAAGCAGAAGGGAGAGATATAGTTGGGATAGAAAGAAATCTTTATTGGTAATCAGTATATACTTATATTTATATAATTAAAAAGGCAAAATTAACCCACCACTCATCTGTCAGTTTATTGTACTGTGGTGACTTTTGTATTGCTGTGATGCTAGAAGCTATGCTATAGGTATTTTAAATATTAACATGGTAGACAGCTTTCAGTGGAGTGTCCAGACTAAGACAGACTAAGAAGGAGAATGTTTAGCCACTGACAACCTTATAAATAGCAGTGTAGCATTGTCAGACAGCGTGCTGGATAATGAAAGCATTTTGTCAGATATATTGTCTGCAGATAGGCCTCACAAATTGGAAGGCAATCAAAACACAATATGGAATAACTGCCTTCTCAAAGTAAAGTTCACCATAATGACTGAAAGAAGTCAAGCTTTCAGGTCCTTCATTTACTGATGGGGCACAACATAAAAATAACCTGTAAAGCTCTATATCTTTGGTATTGTTGTTGTTAGGAGCCATCGAATCTGTTGAGACTCCTAGTGACACTCTGCACAACACAATTGAACACTGCCCAGTCCTGTGCTATCCTCACAATCATTGCTACATTTAAGTTTATTATTGTTGCCACTTTGCCAATACATCTCGTTAAGGGTCTTTCTCATTTTTGCAAACCCTCTACTTTAACAAACATGATGTTCTCCAGGTTCTGGTCCCTCATGATAATATGTCTGAAGTATGAGAGAAGTGTCATCATCCTTATTTCCATGAAACCTTCTGTATGCACTCCTTTAAATACAAATTTGTTTGTTCTTCTGTCAATTCATGGTAATTTTAATATTCTCCATTACCATAACTCAAATTCATCAAATATTCTATGATCTTCCTTATTCATTGTCCCAACTTTGATATGATTATAAGGGTATTAAAAATACCATGTCTTAGTTTAGTTGCATCTTAGTCCTCAAACTAATATTTGCTCTTGTACATTTTCAAGAGGACTGTGTAGAAAGTGTGCCTACTATATTAAATTGTTTGATTCTTTACTGTTGCCCTCATGGGTGTTGTTGGTGGATCCAAGCATTTATCATGATTTCGTTTTTTGAACCATAAATGAGGATTATTGTTTTCTTTACATTGAGATGCAACCTGTGCTTAATGCAGTGGTCTTTATTCTTGATAAGTAAGTATTTTAAGTTCTCTTTGCTTTCAGCAAGGAAGGGTATATCATCTTCATATCGAAGGTTGTTAATGAGTCTTCCTCCAATATTGATGCAAGAGTTTACTTCATATAAACCAGCTTCTCATATTATTTACCCAAAAAATAAGTATAGTGAAATAATATAACCCTGGCAAACACCATTCCTGATTTTATCATTATTGTTCCCTTGTTATATGCTAAGGATTGACTCTTGGTCTATATACAGGTTCCTCATGAGCACAATTAAGTGTTCTAGAATACACATTCTTCACAATGTTATCCATAGCTTGTCATGATTCACACATTCAAAAACAGT
>NW_006408888.1:2278916-2279983 GCF_000296735.1 Chrysochloris asiatica | reverse complement strand
AGATGTAGTTGATTAGAGTTTTGTGTATTTCATGTAACTGGTCCATGTGTGTAGTTGTTTTTATGTTTCCTTTAAAAGGTATTTGCAATGAATAAGTCATTCGACTTGCAAAACTCTTATAACAATGTCTCTTTTTTTAAAGTTTTTATTGTGAGTTGAGTGAAAGTTTACAGGGAAGATCATCAGTTTTACATTCAACAAATCATGCATCTTGTTTCATTGCAATGATTATAATCTCCTCCATATACCAAAGTTAACAGTATTTCTCTCTATTCATTTTAACTCTAATTTTTTAAACACTCAGGCATATATAATAATTTAAACCACCAAGGGGCACATTCTACAAGTCTGCCTCCTGGCCACCACCTCTCAGTCCATCTCTTTCCATAAATCTAGAGTCCTCAGCTGCTTCCTCTCTCTATATCACCATCTCTACCTCCATCTCTGGTGTTGATGATTCTCTAAATATGGTCCCACATTCCTCTTGTGCTTTTCTCCCTTGATGGTCTTAGGGTCCTTCCATTTCTGGACTTTACAATTAACTACTCCCCCATTTTTGTTATAAAACTTCCACCATTGCAATCATGGCAGTAGCAATTAGTCATGAAAACAACTATTCACTATTAAATCATAAGAATCTTATCCCCATCTCTCTCTCTTTTTTTTTTTTTAATAAATGTTTTATTGTGAAAGGTGTGATAGTCTACATGGGAGAACATTAGCTTTACATTCATTCCATCATCTATCATTTCATTGGCATAGTTACCATCTTGTCCATGTATCCTCACCCAACCAAAGGGTGCACGCTGTAAGCCTGCACCTCCCCCCCACCACCACAGTCCTCAGCCCCTTTCCATTTCCTGATCCCGAGTCCCCTGCTACACTATCTCTTGACGTCATCATCTTCTCTGCCTCCATCTCAGGCCTCACCGCTTCTCTGGGTAAGATCCCGCTCTCCGCTTTTCTCCTAGGGTCCTCCTCTCCTAGACTGAAAAGTTAATCACTCCCCTCCTTGATACAAAATGACCACCTTTAGATTTCCAACCCTCACAATCAGTCCTGATAAC
>NW_006408888.1:2261241-2271040 GCF_000296735.1 Chrysochloris asiatica | reverse complement strand
ATTCTTCTGAATTCCCTCTCAGGCATATCCAAAACCCACTCCTCCTCCTCTATAAAGCCTTTGTCTGTCTCCAGTTCATTTGCGTCAGCTCCCCTCTTCTGTTTTTGGACAAGCTTCGATAAAGTTGATTGTTTCTTATCGGTCATGGTTATTGTTTTATTATTATTATTATTAATATTATCAGGAGAAGGGCTTCCCTTTTCGTCCGTAATGTGTAGCAGATGTTGTTGGGTCTCGTCTAAGTGGTGGAGTATTATGTTGTAGCTTGGCTATATGGCGACAATTGCTGCTTCTTCTTATGGGACGTAGGGAGGGATGTGTAATCCAGAGGACTTACTTCTCTGGCTGATCTGCCGTACCGGACATCCCCATCTCTTTTTATCAGACCCATCTAGACAAGACGAAAATGATTCTGTGGGGACTCTATCTTCCCTCACACATTCTTAAATTAAACTCCCTGTTGAGAACTTGTAAGCCTGTCACTTCCTTGCTTAGTCACCCACTCATTTTAGTTAGCCAATGTCTCAGTTGCCTGTCGCTATCTACCATGTGTGCAGACGAGGTAGTGTTAATACTTGATGTGAAGACTTCTTCCCTATCTGTTGGTATTTAGAGCTACTACCTCCATGAGTATAAGTCAGATTTGTCAAATTGTAGCAATTTACCCTTGTTTTAATTTTTTTTTTTTTTTTTTTTTATCTTCCTCTAGTCGAGTTCTGATTATCAAGTAAGGTGAAAGGGGTACTATCTGAAAGTTTGGGTGGTCTTTTGCATCACCCTTCACTTCATATAAGATGGATGCTTCACTCTCAGCTCTAGCCCTCCATGGTTATGTCCTTGTCTATGGGCTCAGGTTTCCCCAGGTTTCACCACACTATGGACTAATCAGCCTTTCCTTTTCTTTCTTTCATCTCCAGGTCAACGGGTTCTATAGAATGTGGTTGGACTTTGCCATTTCTTCATTGCTGCCTTTCCTCCTCTTTCACTCACCAATAGACTAATGCAGTCGCCAGCAAACTTACATGCCTGCTCATGTGTTCCCTTTGAGTTTCAGTCATAAATGGGGATTCATCCTGAAAGCATTTGATTGCTTCCCTTGATGGTTCCCTGTTGAACAACTTGATTGCTCTTGTAGTAGTCAGTCATACTGCCATTTTTGTCTTGGGTTTTTCCTGATGATGTTTCTTTGAAGATGTATCTTCTGTAATTCTAGCTGTTCCAGGCTGGCCTGCTTGTCCTTTCTAGTGGTAGTGTTCTTTCTCAGAATGTTCTGTATGGGGCCCAGGATTCCACCTAAGGTCGTATACACTGCAAAGTCTCCACAAGAGGCCTATTTCACTAGGCAAGGTGTAGAACCCCTTTTAGGTATTCTAATCAGTTATAGGATGAAGACAGATTTACAGTCTTTCTGTAGTCATGTTTCCTGACATTCCTTTCTATCCCACTCATGTCCATTTTACAATAGTAGACAAGGGAAACTAATATTCATAAGACAGTCAAGCATCTTAGTATTATTTCTCCTTTTCAGACTAGCCTCAATACCTGTATCACATAGCCGTGCTGTTCCAAGGTTGAACATGCATCACTATTTATCTGTCCCTATAATAAACCTGGTATGGCACTGTGGGTTAATGCACCAGACTGCAAAGCCGTTAGAACTGCAAGGTCAGTGGTTGAAGCTCACCAGCTTCTCCTTGGAAACCCTATATAGGGTCACTATGGGTCGGAATTGACTCAACGGCACTTGTTGATGATAATAATGTCTTATTTTTATTTGCCAACAGAATTTTGTTGATTCTTAATATGCCACTGTACTTATACTGAAACATCTTCTATATTGTGATTTGTACAACCTTATAGATGATTATGAGGAACATGGTTGCTTTGCAGGGTCAACACTGATTGAGAACCATAAGGTCAGTGATATGCGTTCACCAGACACTCAAAGGGAGAAAGATGTTCTCAGTGTATGCAATAATTCCTACCTCTGTAACCTATACAGGGTAGCTCTGAGTCAGAACGGACTCTATGACACTTAATAGCAACACCATAATTGACCATAGTGGGTTTTAAGCTGATAAAATTAATTAATTTAAGGCTTGGTCAAAGTCTCAACATGTGTGGAGTGTGTTACAAATGGGAGGTCTCATAACTTGCCTGATAAAAATATAAACAACATTTATAATCACAACTTCAGCTGCACAGCTTAATTTATTTGGCATCATTCAGTTACTAGTGATAGGTTATAAGAACAGTAACAGAGAAACAAAATAAATCTGTAATGAAAACCCAACTCTACTGGTAAAAATAAGTTGATCATTGGATCCAAAGATCAAATAAGGTTGAGGTGGATGGCTAAACTTATGCAGGAACAAAGAATAATTTTGTAAAAAGTTTCCACCTAAATGTTCTTTCAGTTAGTTCAGGCCTTTCTAACATTTTTGCCTGATGAATGCACGATGTTTTACACACTAACAGTCAAGTTTTATTGTTTATTGGCTTGTTGGGTGTAAAAGCAACATCTAATCTTTTCAACCTTTAAAATTGTTCAGTGTAATTAAGCACTTGAAAACCTAGAAACAAGGCCAGAATGTGTAGTGCTCAATTTGCATATCCAAATTCCCAATTATGTGCATAGCAATATGCAAATAAGCCTTCTTTTCTGATGATTAATAACTTCAAGTAGTAAAATTGCCTACTTGCCCTTGGAGGAAACTAAACATTGATAACAAAACTGCCCCTTAATAATATGCCTGATAAGTTGCTCTTTTCTTTTCATTTCTTTTCTTTTCAGAACCATTTAATTGTGAAATCCCAATTCATGATATCAAAGTATAATAGAAAAATAGCAGTTTAAATATGTTATTTTGTATGTATATGCTTGTGAGTATGCCTGCATATGTGTATTTACATATTTTTCTAGAAAAAACAAAGAACAGGAGAATCTGAAATACTAGATAGTATCTATCTGTCTATCTATCTATCTACATAGATAGATAGATAGATAGATAGATAGATAGATAGATACTATCTGATATATACTATATGACAACATATTAATGGGCTATCTTAAAGCAGAATCAGAAGCACCATTGGAAAACATTTTGGAGGATGCCAATTAAAAGTTATATAACAGAATTCCATAGTATGCCACCAATTTATGACGACCAATTGGTACTATATAATGTTGTTGTTGTTAAGTGCCATCGAGTCAATTCCAAACCATAGCTATCTTTTATCAGGTGTCTGAGGAGCAGCTGGTGAACTTGAAACACTGATATTGCAGTTTAATGGCTTTACTGTCTAGCACATTAATCCTCAGCCCCACACCAGAACTCCTACATAATAGAGTGAACTATTTTGAATGGCATGCTTTTTGAGAAAAAGATGGAATTTAGGATATTATTTCAATTAATCTATGATTAAAATTTAACATTAATTTTAATATGTTACAAAGTTATCTATTTTTGATATCAACATCAGATAAAAATATGCTGTTTTTGTTAAATACTATCAAGTTGTATACAACACTCATCAACTTTGTATAGGATTTCCAAGGAGTTGTTTGTGAATTTGAACATTTGGTCTTGCAGTTAACAGTCTATTGCTTATCCTATAGCACCTCACCAGAACAATAAAAACACAAATGTACATGACAGAATTTTGGCTAATTATTTTCTGATCAATTGTCTTTATTTAAGTTTTGTGGGCTTTTTCACGTCTCAAACTAGTGGGATATGTCATGCTTACATTTATAAATGTTTCATGTCCTAAGCACAGAAATTCTGTTCTCTATGTATTTCATAATTCTTTTTGTTAAGAACAATATCACAAATTTTGTTTTTGTTCATTAAGAGTTACTCTGTTCATATGAGGTTAAAGATAAGTTTTACCTTGTCTTTCAAAAATTATGTTATTGACATAAGAAGAAAAATTCTACATATATTCCAAAAGGAAAAATGGAAGATACCTAGTTGTTTATGCTTTGTTGTTTTATTAGCTATTGACACATTAGAAATGAAGACATTTATTGCTATACAATAAAAATAACACAATAACCAACCCTGCAGAATAGGGAGCTCAATAGCTGGTCTGCTTAGATACGAATGTGACAAGCTATTCAACAAATGCACTGAAGTTATTATTTAACCATATGAAAAATGAAATAATCTGTATTCTTTTCCTCAAACTGTCTCCAAACCCAAATGGAATAAGAACTAGAATGTAGGCGTAATAAGTTTAAATACAAAAGGAGATATTTTAGAATTATGGTAGGAATAATTTTCAATTAGTTGATATAAGGAGTTCTGGTGTGGGGGCTATGCACTGGATGCAAAGTTGGTTTGAAACACAAGGTCAGAAGTTCAAGCTCACTATCTACTCCTCAGAAACCCTATACAGGGTCTCTATGGCTCTGAACTGATTCAACAGTATTTAACAACAACAACATGATACCAAATGTATAAAGAAACAAAATAAAAAATCCCTAACTTTTAATAAATTCAATTTTATTTAAATGAAATTATCTAATAAACAAATATCATATAATGGATGTGAAGGTATAAAATTAAAATTTGAGAAATACATTTTCTAGACAAATGTGTATACTGATAAAATCTAGTAACTGCAATACAACATATATATACACCAGAATGAAATAGAAACATACCAATAGTAAAAAAAAAGCAAAAAGTAATTTTGCACACAATTAACACAATTTGTTGTTGCTGTTGTTAAGTGCTGTTGAGTTGGTTCCAATTCATAGTGACCCTGTAAAGTTTCTCAGGAGCTGCTGGTGAGCTTGAACCACTGACTTTGCTGTTCAAACAAACTTGGCATTCCAGAGTATTAATCCACAGCACCATACCAGACTCCAAATTAACACAATAGGTAATCTAAACTAAAAAGACAATCTTACTGTCATTGAGTGGATTCTGATTTACGAAGACCAGTTAGGACAGAGTAGAACTGCTTCGTAAGATTTCTGAGATTATAGATGTTTATGAGAGCAGATAGCCTCATTCTTCTTCTGCAAAGTGAGTTTAAACCACCAACCTTACTTTAAGTAGCCTGATGTTTAACACATTATTCCACCAGGGCTCATTTTAATAGCCAGTGCTGCTGCTACTGTATGGTGTGGAGCAACAGCTCTGTTTAGGTTTCTGAGACTAAATATTTATGGGAGTTGAAAACCCCATTTTCTCATGTGAAGAGGCTGGTGGATTCAAACTGCTAATCTTGGGGATAGAAGACAAACATGTAACCCACTATGCAAATATTGCCACAACATGCTATTAAATTGGCAAAATAATAGAAAATCTTGCAATATCTTATTTTTGATAAGAATATCAACCATGAATCACTTAAAACAATATGTATGTGAGTATTAACCATTATAAACCTCTTCAGAAAATGAGTTGTTATTAAGATACAAAAATGCACTATTTAATATATACTCTGGAAACATCTTGCATATATAAACATGTACACTATATGACAATTTACAGCAGATCATTTGTAATAGCCAAGTCTTTCAATTACAAATTTGGTGAGCTATGTAATTTGGTGGTTTTCTAAACAGAAGGACTGAAAAACTTCAGAAGCTAAATATCTCTTTTAAAATAACCTAAAACTAGCAGTATTAAAGAAACAGTTTGTTAAAAATGATTTCAGCAAAATTAAAGACTTCTATTCATCAAAGAATTGAAAGGAAAGTCACTAAGTAGGAGAAGATATTTCCAATATTAAAAACAAATGGAAATTTAGGATACAAAAATTCCATTACTTCTATAACCATAAAAGGGACATTTCAATGCAAAACTAGGTTAAAACATACAAAAATAAATACTTTATAAATGAGCATATGCAAATGACAAGTAACACATGAAAAAATGTTCAAATATATTGGTTATCATAAAAATGCACACAGAAATACCAGCCTATCATAAAAATTAACATATAGTGTGATATCAAAACATCCCATATGGCTAAAATGTAAAAGTCTAAAATTGCCAAAGATGGGCAAGGATATGAACCAACAAATATATGTTTGTAAATGTGTACAACAACCATTGAAGCATTAGTGCAATTTTACTTCTTATTTATAGCCACACACAAACCGTAAATCAAACCCAGGGGCACTGAGTGAATTTCAATTCATAGAAACCCTATATAATAAAGTAGAACTGCTTCTTAGAGTTTCTTAGATTGTGAAGCAGGCCGTGAAAGGTCAATGGATTTGAACCACCATTCTCCTTGTTAGCATCTCAATGCTTAACACACAGCACCACCAGTGATCCCTAGCTAAATATGCTCTTGTTAAATATTGTCACACAGACAATGATTATATTTCTCTTTTTGACAGTTTTAACAATTATAAACTGAGGGGGAGAGGGTCTGTTTAACTTATGTTGTCTTTTCTTTTTTAGTTTATTTGTTCATAATGTATGAATTATCAAGATTGATTTTAATCTATGCGTTCCACAAGGAACTGAATTATGACATATTTGGTACAAAAGGGATTTGTTTATATTTTGCCTGAAGGAGTGAAGAGAATAGCTTTTTTAAAAATTCAAAGAATGTTACCCATAAATTTCTTTCAGTGATGCTACTTGAGAATAAACTTCATTCAAACAAGTAACCACTGGACGACATGCAGGAAAAGACAAAGATCAACATTGTAGTTTTCTTTTATGGAAGAATAATTTTGTTTAAATAAATTTTTTGTGGAACTAGAAAGATCTGTCCACTTTGTACTGACAAGGACCTCTTGATAACCATCTCAGAGCTAACAACCAAGTAAGACTTCTTTTTTTGTTTAAGTGTACTAACGATGTTTTCTGAAATCCTTGATGAAAATGTTAGATAAACAAGAAGTTTAATAGCATATCTAGTCCTAAAAGGAAACAAAATTTGTATAGTATTAATATTGCTAAAAAAATAATTTTCAGATTGTAAAATAAATATAAATATACAGATATCCATTTCCAAAACAACTGAACAAGACAAAAATCAACAAAATGCCTTATAATCTACTAAAGAAATATGAGTATAAAATATGAATGCAAGCACAGTGCCATGTAAAGAATCATTGAAATAAAACAGTACTCTTCTTAGGAGTGATAGTTGAGAAATATAACTACCTTAAAAATTGAAGTGATACAAAGAAAAAGATGTAAGACATGCAAGAGATAGGAGATCATTTTGTTTTAAGTTAGACCTGGAGAAATTCAGAGAGTTGATTCAACATAGTAATAATAAATTAAATGATATTGAAAAACAAAATAAAAATACTAAATGATATGAGTAATCTCAAATTTACCATACCATCACTCATCTCTCAGATTATTCTGTGGTGGCTTGATTGTTGCTGTGATTCTAGAAGGTATGCCACAGGTATTTTAAATACCAGTAGGGTCACCAGGAGTCCTAACATGGTGTTGTGGGCTAATGCACTGAACTGCAAAGTCAGTTTGAATTCAATATCAGCAGTTCAAGCTCACAACTGATCCTTAGAAACCCTACACAGTGTAGTTATGGGTCAGAGAAAACACTTAACAACAACAGTAACAACAACAACAGGGTCAGCCACAGTGGAGAGATTTCAGCTGAGCTTTCAGATGAAGACAGACTAGGAAGAAGGAGAGACAAACTGTTTCCTAATATTTAGTCACTGAAAACCATATGGTTAGCACAGGAACACTGTCATCATGAGAATACTGAATATTGAAACATTATGAAGAGAATGAGAATTCTATCAAATATAGTGCAGGAAGATGAGCCCTTCAGGTTGTAAGACACTAAAAATGTGACTGAGGAAGAATAGCCGACTCAAAGTAGAGTTGACCTTGATGAAGCAAATGGAGTAAAGTTCTACAAACCTTCATTTGCTGATGAGGCACAATTCAAAATTAGGAGAAATAGTTGTAAATATCCATTAGTAATCAGAACATAGAATGCATGAATTATGAATAGGAAAATCAGAAATTGTCAAAAATGAAACAAAATGCATAAACATCGATATCCTAGGCATTAATGAGCTGAAATGGACTGGCATTAACCATTCTGAATCTGGCAATAACATGGCTTACTATGTGGGGAATGACAAACTGAAGAGGAATGGTGTCACATTCATCATCAAAAAATGCATATCAAAATCTGTCTTGAAGTACAACACTATGATAGGATAATATCCATATACTTATGAGGAACACCAGTTAGTACCACTATTTTTCTAATTTATGCACCAAGCACTAAAGCTAGTGATGATGAAATAGAAGAATTCTACCAACTTCATCAGTCTGAAATTGATCAAACACACAATCAAGATATATTGATAAATATTGGTGATTGGAATGTCAAGGTTGGAAACAAAGTAGTTAAAAAATAAGGCATGGGTGATAGAAACTGTGTTGGAAATTGCATGATAGAATTTTTCAAGACCAATGTCTGCTTCATGACAAATACCATTTTTAAACAACATAAAAGATGAATATACACATGAACTCCACAAGATGGAATATAAAGATATCATGCTAACTACATTTGTGGAAAGAAACAGTGGAAAAGTTCAATATCATCAGCCAAAACAAGGTCAGGGGCAGACTGTGAAACAGACCATCAATTGCTCATGTGCAAACTCAGGTTGAAGCTGAAGAAAAATTTTTAAAGTCTAAGAGAGACAAATTATGAACTTTAATGTATCCCAATTGAATTTAGAGATAATCTGAAGAGCATATTTAATTCATAACACACTAAAGACTGAAGATAAAAATAATTGTGGAATAAGATAAGGAACATCATACAGGAAGAAAGCCAAACTTAATAAAGAAGACAATAAAGAAGGAAAAGAATGAAATTGATTTCAGAAGAGACTCTGAAACTTACTCTCCAGCATAGAGATGTTGAAGCAAATGTAAGAAATGAGGAGATACAAGAGCTGAACAGTAAATTTCAAAGGTCAGCTCAAGAAGACAAAATCAAATATTATAATGAAATGTGCAAAGTTCTGGAATTAAAAAATCAAAAGGTAAGAACACACTCAGCATTTCTCAAGCTGAAAGAACTGAAGAAAAATTTGAAGCCTTGACTTGTAGTATTAAAGGAGTCATTGGGCAAAATATTGAATGATGTAGAAAGCATCAAAAGCAGATGAAAGGAATACACAGTGTCACTGTACCAAAAAGAATTTGTCGATGTTCAACCATTTCAAGAGGTAGCATATGATCAAGAGTCAATGATCCCAAAATACATGGAAGGCATTAGCAAAGAACAAGGCATCAGGAATAGATGGAACATAATTGAAACCTTTCAACAAAGTCATTGGAGGCACTCACTCATCTATGTCAAGAAATGTGGAAGACAACTACCTGGCCAACTGATCCATATTTGTGCATACTTCAAAAAGAAATGACTCAGTGGAATGCAGAAATCACTGGACAATATCATTGATATCTCATGCAAGTAAAATTTTACTAAAGATAATGCAAAAATGGCTGCAACAATATATTGACAGAGATCTTCTAGAAATTCAAGTCAGATTCAGAACAGGACTTGGAATGAAGAATAGCATTGCTGATGTTAGATGCATCTTGACTGAAAGCAGAGAATACCAGAAAGATGTTTACTTGTGCTTTGTTGACTACACAGAGCCTTTTGATTGTATGGATCACGACAAGCTATGGATAACATTGAGAAGAATGAGTATTTCAGAACACATAATTTTGCCCATGAAGAACCTGTACATGGACCAAGAAGTAGTTAATCGAACAGAACAAGGGAGCACTGAATGGTTTAATAT
>NW_006408888.1:2259957-2260826 GCF_000296735.1 Chrysochloris asiatica | reverse complement strand
CTGACGTACTTGAGTTATGGTGTTGTAGGAGAATATTGAAAGCACCATAGACTGCCAAAAGAACAAACAGATCTTTTGTTTGGAAGAAGTACATGCCAGAGTGCTCCTTGGAAATCAGTATGGCCAGACTTTGTCTCTCATTCTATGAACATATTATTAGGAGGGACCTGTCCCTGGATTAGGATATCATGTTTGGTAAAGTGATGGGTCAGAGAAATAGAGGAAGGCCCAGCAAGATGGATTGTCACAGTGGCAGCAGCAATGAGCTCAAGTATAGCAACGGTTGGCCCAAGACTAGGCAGTGTTTCATTCTGTTGTATATAGGGCTGCAAAGAATCTGTACTGACTTGATGGCACCTAACAACTAGTTTACCATAGACTTCAGATAATTTGTTTAATAATTAACTAACCTGGTATTTTGTAAAATCAGGTAAATTTACACATCAGAGAAGTTAGCTAATGTTCTCAAACCTATTAAGTTAGGAAATGTCAGACACTGGACAAAAATATATTTCCTCCTATTTGTAATTAATTCTGATTCTTCTCCTTCATTTTAAAAACGCTGTAGCAAGTGTTTCTGGATTTTGATATAGACTGGACTAGATAATAATTAAGTTTTTTGTTTATGTTTTATTTAGCCACTGGATAAATTGAAATAGGTACCTCATCTAGATATGGTAATTTTGTTTTGAGCATTTAATATATCTCTTTTAACTGTATCATAATGTTGTTAGGTGCCTCTGAGTCAGTTCTGACTAATAACCTCCCTATGCACAAAACAACAAACAACTGCCAGGCCCTTTGTCATCCTCTCAATTGCTATGTTTGAGCCTATTTTGCTGCTTTTGTTTCAATCTATTTCACTGGAG
>NW_006408888.1:2258192-2258744 GCF_000296735.1 Chrysochloris asiatica | reverse complement strand
TCTTAGATCAGACACACTGTCCTAGTAATCTAATACTACTGTATCATAAATATCACAAATGGATGGCTTTAACTATCATAAATTTATCATCTTACAGTTAGAAAGCTAGAAATCCAAAGTCAGAATGATAGCTCTAGGAGAAGGCTTTCTCTGTCAACTTTGAAGAAAGGTCCTCATCTTCTCTCAGCATCTGTAGGCTCAGCACTCTTTGTATATTTCCATGTGTTTTGGCACCAATCTTTCCCAGGATCTAGGAGCTTTATAGTGTTTCAGGTACACAGGACATATCCTAATCCTGTTTTTTCTTTCTTGGTGGTAGTAGGTCCCAAACCATAGGTCAGATATCAGGTTAGAGACTTCTGGCTTATGTAGCTATAGAGCTGATAAACCAAGATTAACAGGTGGGATGCCAGGCAGGCAGGCAGTCAGGTCTGGAAGGTAAGAAAACAGGGAAGAAGACAGGATGCTGATGACTCCCAGATAGGTAGGTAATAAAGTAGGTCACTAGCTCAAGTCCAATGAACTGGAGTCAGATGCAAGATCCAGATCCAG
>NW_006408888.1:2254730-2255812 GCF_000296735.1 Chrysochloris asiatica | reverse complement strand
TTCATCAATAAGTCTTCCAAGCCCTCGTCAATTCAGCAAGCAAGATTGTGTCATCTGCATATCATATATTATTAATGACTTTCTCTAATCCTGAAGGCCTATTCTTCTTCATATAATCCAACTTCTTGGATAATTTGCTCAGCATAGAGGTTAAATAAGTAGTTTGAAAGTATACAAAACTGACATATACCTTTCCTGATTTTGATCCATTAGTATCACCTTGTTCCATTTTAATGATTGACTTTTGGCCTATATACAGTTTTCTTGTGAGAAAAAATTAAGTGTTCTGGCATATCCATTCTTTGTAATATTTTTCAGATTATTAAAATCCACACCATGGAATATCTTTTCATAGTCAGTAAATCACAAGTAATCATCTTTTTGGCATTCTCTGTTTTCAGCCAATATTCATATGGTGTTAGTAATGATATCCCTCTCTCCACGTCCTTTCTTGAATCTGCCTTGAATTTCGGACAGCTTTCTACTGCAATCATATTTGAATTATCTATAGAAAAATTTTACTTGCATGTGCTCTTAATGATATTGTTTAATGTTTTCCATATTCTGTTGGGTAATCTTTCTTTGGAATGAACACAAATATGAATTTCTTTTAACTGGTTAGCCAGGTAGCTGTCTTCCAAATTTCTTGACATAGACCTTTGAGCACCTGCATCCATTTGTTGAATTGTATTCCATCAATTTCTGGATCCTTATGTTTTGACAATGTTTTCATTTGTGATTATAAATTTTTCTCTTCCATACCATCAGTTCTTGATCATATGATACCTTTTGAAATGATTGAATATCAACCAATTCTGTATGGTACGGAGACTGTGTGTATCTTCCATCTTCTTCTAACATTTCCATCATTATTTAATAATGATGTTCTTGATGCTATCACATAACTCTCCTTATCATTAGTAATTTGTTTTGAATGCATCAAACTTTTTCTTGGAATGGTCTCTAAATAGTATATATTCAAGTTCATATTTTGGCGTTTGTGGAATTGTTTTAAATTTCTTTTAGATTCAACCTAAACTTGCTTATGAGCAACTGATGATCTAGTCTGTAGTTGACCTGTG
>NW_006408888.1:2251548-2253800 GCF_000296735.1 Chrysochloris asiatica | reverse complement strand
TTTTTGAAAAATTCCAATTTTCCTAGTTTCATACTTCATACATTCCACATTCTGATTATTAATGCATTTTTGCAGCTGTTTCTTCTCATTCTGACTTGTGCTACATCAGCAAATGAAGGTCCAAAAGTTTAACTCCATCACATCACACAATGCCAACTCTATTTTGAGGTGGCAGTTCTTTACCATTTTCATTTTAAGTGTTTTCCTATCTGAAGGACTTAACTTCTGCCACTATATCTGAGAATGTTTCATTGCTATTCATAATGTTTTCAGAGGTTAACCATTCAGAAATGGTCTGCCTCTCCTACTTCCTAATTTGTCTAGTAGCTCCAATTAAACCTGTCCTCCATGGATGATCCTGCTGGTGTTTAAAATACTGGAGGCATAGCTTTCAACATCACAGAAACACACAAGCCATTGGAGTATGACAAACTGACAGGTGGTGGATTTTGCCCATGGAATCTTTCAAAACTGTACACATTGAATTTTTATTTCAGTTCTTTTAGCTTGAGAATATCTAAGTGTGCATCATAATATTTTTTTTGTTATTAAATGTTGCTGAGTCATTTCCAACTCACAGTGAACCAATATAGCAATATAGTGTTCCAGAGGAATGGCTTGTTGGTTTCATCCATGGACCTTGCAGTCAAAATTGACCTTGCAATCCAGTGCTTTTCCTACAGCACTGTACCAGGACTCCATATTTTTATATGGTTAACAAAATATCCTGATCTCAATCTTTCAATTTTAATTGGATCATCTCATTATATCTAGCTATACGTATGTATGGGTGGCACAGAGTTTTGTGAAAAGAAAAGTAGTTTATACCTGGCAAAACTGGCCATATTTAGTAGTGAATCTCTAAAGCATTCTTTAAAGTAATCATAATGTTCCTTTGGACTAGAACAATATATAGTTAATATACTTTGTGCCAGCAATATGTTATACGCACATTCAGCGTATGGATTATGAAGAAGTTGTAAATTTAGCATATGCTTTTTAAAGCAAATCATAGATATAACTTTTTACACCCCCCTACAATAATGAAGGAGTCCTGGTGTGGTGATATCGGCTAATGAGTCAGACTGCAAAGTCATTTAAACTGCAAAGTCAGTGGTTCAAGCTCACCAGCTGCTCCTTGGAAACCCTATACAGGGTCGCTTTGGGTCTGAATCGACTCGACGGCATACAACAACAACAATAATGAAAATTAAATTAAAATTTCAACAAAAAACTGAAAACCTATTAAACAACAGTAATGTTAGCCCTGCTTTCTATTTTGCTTTGTCTGCGCAAATACAAACAATGTTAACCAATATTTACTTTGGAAAGTAAAACATGAATGAACATTCTTTAAATGATCTAGTTTTCAGATGACTGTTATTTAGCAATGAAATATGAAAATAAATACTAGATGACTATTATATCTGTTCCCAGCTAGGAGGGAGCAGGGTTCTTTACCTGCAGCACAAAAATAATGTTTGCATCCAGGTATTCAGGTTGGCTATAGAAATTGACCCACCGGTCATGGAAGATTGACACTCATTACTGAATCTGACTTAGCCTGTTTCTTTTGCCACTAAGTACACTTACCTGTTACTAAGCAACTCTCTCTTAATCTGACATTTTATATTATACTAGAAAAATATTGACTTGCAAATTTTTTGCATGTTGACAAAACACACTGGGCAGTAAAGAACATTGAGTTGAGGACAGAGTAATATCCATGATGATGAAGGGTGACAATTTGACTGGGCCATGATTCTCAGTGGTTTGGTTGATATTCTCCATTTCTATATAATAACAATTTTCTAATAACAAACTAATCTTTGGAACCTATCTTGGTTGATAAGTGAGGAGAGATACAGATGTTCTATCCAGTGAAGATGTTCTATCCAGTAGTCATATCTTTCTTGATAACTTTGCCACTAGCTGATAGTTGCACTATACAGTTTGCTTCATGGATATTACACTTTTCTATAACTTTTTTATTATTTACTTTGCATTTATTAATCTACTATATTTTTTACTTCTAAAAATCATAATATCCAGATATCAATTCTAGGCCTCTTTTCATTACCTGGGTATCTAATTGTTTGTTATTGTGTGCCCAAAATTCTAATTAATAGAAACCCCATAGGATGTAGTAGAACCTCGTCATAGGGTTTCTAAGATTGTAATCTTTATAGAAGCACACTGCCACATCTTTACCTACAGAGTGGCTGGAGGATTTAAAAAACTAAACTTTCAGT
>NW_006408888.1:2248674-2249708 GCF_000296735.1 Chrysochloris asiatica | reverse complement strand
TTAATGAGTCTTCTTCCAATACTGAGGCCAAGTTTTGCTTCATAAAATGTAGCTTCATGCATTATGTGCACACCATGCAGATTGAATAAATACGGTGAATGAATACAACCATGGCATACACCTTTGCTAATTTTAAACCAGTCAGTGTTCTTTTGTTCTAATCAAACAACTGCCTCTTGGTCTATGTACAGGTTCCTCATAAGCACAATCAAGTTTTATTTATTTATTTATTTATTTTAGAATACTTATTCTCCGCAATGGTGACTATAACTTATCAAGATTCACAAAATCAGAAGTCTTCACATAATCAATAAAGCACAGGTAGAGTGTTGTGGGACTTCTGGTTTGGGACAGGGAAAGCAGAGACAGACAGTGAAAACTCCTCTGCCAAAACCCTCAAAAAAGCAGAGAAAGAGCAGTCTGCAGGATAACTGTGGTGCTTTGGATCTTGTTTAAGGTTCTGAGCACCAGTTTTCTGTGCCCATTGAGAAGAAATATGCCTATGGAAGCAAAATATGGTGATTTATAAATCAATCCAGCCATGGTGGCTGGCAGCCAGAAGTTCTCAAGCTGGAGGGCAGGACCACAGACTATCAGAGGCAGCAACCCAAAGCTAGAAGCCGTGGGGAGGCTCGTATGAAGGGAAAGGTGTGACCAACTTTTCATCTTTCACTTTTCATTTTTCACATATCTCTCCTTTTCACCATTATTGGGCCTTCAGAGTACAGCACAGACACCATCAGGCAGGTGGGAGCACACCCCCAAAAGGGTCCAGCGTTGCACCCACAGTTTTCCAATGTTACAAACAGGAAATCCACAGGCTACTTCTCATGACGTTTTGACCCTGAGAATCAGGCTCATAGCTTACCTAGGCAGGATGCTTTGCACAGCAAAGGCCAGTGAACAGTGTCAATCACAATTTTATTTTTGTTTTTGATTGGTTGTTTCTGTCTCTGCTTTTATATTGTTTCTGTCTTTGGTCCTTTTGGCCTCACTCTTCTCCCAAGGGTTGGAGCTTTCTCCCCCTTCCTTAT
>NW_006408888.1:2227123-2235430 GCF_000296735.1 Chrysochloris asiatica | reverse complement strand
GCCATCAATGATGCCACCTGGCTGATCCATCTCGTTGGGGGTCTTCCTCTTTTTCTCTGACCCTCCATCTTATCCAGCATGACATCCTTTTCCAGCAACTGTTCTCTCCTAACAATATGTCCAAAGTATGAGAGACGAAGCTTAGCCATCTTGGCTGCCAAGGAGCACTCTGGCTGCACTTCTTCCAAAACAGATCTATTGGTTCTTTTAGCAGTCCATGGCACTTTTAGTATTCTCCTCCAACAGCACAACTCAAGATGTGGCTAGTTTTGTTTAATGAAATTTTCAGAAATTTTCATGAACAACCCAAGCAAAATTGTTAATAACATGTATTAAGTTGATGTAAGTGGAATAAAAGTTTTATTCATGAAAAAAAAAATTCACTGTGTCTTCATTTGCTACCCTTTCATATTTTCCATTTTGCTCTTCTATCTTCTCCTTTCTTCCATTTGCTTTAGCTTCTCTATTCTGGAAAGCAAATTTCAGAGTCTCTTCTGACATTCATATTAGTATTTTCCTTCTTTCTTGTCTTCTAAATGACCTCTCACTTTATTCCTCTATGATGTTCTTGGTGTCATCACACAACTATTTTGGTCTTCATTCTTTAGTGTCTAATGAATCAAATCTGCTCTTCAGATGATCTCTAAATTCAGGTGGGGTATGCTTAAGGTCATATTTTGGTTCTCATGGACTTCTTTTAATTTTCTTCAGGTTCAACTTGAACTTGCATAAGATCAATTGATGGTACATTCACCAGTATATCCCCTAACTTGTTTAGGCTAATTATATGGTGCTTTTAAACAGTCTGTTTCCAAAGATATAGTCAATTTGTACTTCAAGTCAGATCTTGATATGTTCTGTTTGATGATGAAAGCAATGCCTTTTCTCTTCAATGTGTCATAAAGTAAACCATGCGCTTGTCAGATTCAAAATGGCCAATATAAATCCATTTCTGCTCAGTCATGCCTAGAATATTGATATTTGTGCATTCTATTTCATTTTTTTAATTTCCAATATTCATAGATTCATACTTCACACGTTTTATGTTCTGATTATTAATGGATGATTACAGCTATTTCTCTTCATTTTGAGTTGTGTCCCATAAGCAAATGAAGGTCCTGAATGCTTTACTCCATTCATACCATCAAGTCATGTTTACTTTGAGAAGACAACTGTTCCACGGTCATATTTTGAGTGCCTTTCAACATAAGGGGTTCATCTCTGGACACTATATCTGACAATACTCCAGTAGTCTTCACCATGTTTAAATAGTCAATATTCTGATGTCATTTGACAGTGTTCCACTGCTATTCATAATGTTTTCAGTGACAAAATATTTGGAAGTAGTCTATCTCTCCTTATCCCAAATTTATCTTTGTCTGGAAGCTCTGTCTGGAAGTTCATCTGAAACGTGTTCACCACAGTTGACCTTGCTAGTATTTAAAATAATTGTGGCCTAGCTTCCAGAATCACAGAAACATGCAAGCCACCACAGTACAACAAAATGACAGATCAGTAGTGGATAAATATACATTTTTTGCTGTTGTTAAGTGCCATCTAGACGGTTCCAACCCATAGCAACCATGTATAGGGTTTCCAACGAGTGGCTGGTGAGCTTGAACTGCCAACCTGCAGTTCAAACCAGTGCATTAAACATAGCACCACACCTAGACTGCATACATACACACATGTATATGTATATTTGAATTATAGAATGGGAAAAGATATTTAAATTCTCTCTCGACTTGAGGGCACTTCACAACAACAACAACAATATATAGTGATGTTAATGAACCATTTGTACCACACAGGGATTCCAGGCAATATTTGTTGCTGTTACATGCCATCAAAATGTCATTGACTCAAAGCAACTCTGTATAGGACTTCTGAAGGAGAAGTTGGTGAGTTTGAACAATTAACCTTGCAGGCTAACAGTCCAGTGTTTATTCTATAGCACCACACCAAGACTCCATGCAACATTAAGTAAATATTTAAATATGTTAGTCCTAAATGTTGCATGAACAAGAAATACAATATTTGGTACTAATAAATTAAATATAAATTATTTATTCATTATTTTTCTATAATTTAAATTTAGATGAACTTCCTATTTTTTTTTGGCCTCCTTTGTTTCCTAGGTAACATTTACTCATCTATATGCTTGTCTGATTCATAAAATGTCTTCAAGTCTTTCTTCTAATTCTTCCATTCAATGAGGTTTACCATATGTCATACCGTATGATGTTGTTGTTAAGTGCCATGTGTCAGTTCCAACTCATAAAGACTTGGTATAGGTTTTCCAAGGAGTAGTTGATGGGTTTGCAGTTAACAATGCAGTGCTTATCCTACAGAGCCATACATAATAATATATTTTATTCATAGTCATGTTACACTAAGGGATTTTAAGTCATTTTGTTTACAAAAGTATCTCAGGTTTCATATATACTGCCTAGAGCACACTAGATTTTCATTCATTGTCTAATGAATAAACTTCTAGATATAATATAAATAGCTTTGTTTATACTTTATTTTAACTTTATAGCTTAACAAAAGCATCAGTGGAAATAAAGAACAGTATATATAATTATTTAACTATCATCCTGATTAAGGTTGTTTCTACTTTTTTAGTCATCCTGAAAAACAAAAGGACTCTCCAGTCCAAATCTGGTTCAGGAGTAGAAACTGAGAATACCACACAGACCCACACAGAGACACACACACCTCAAAAGTATGAAAAGACTTATTACTTACATAAATAAGACTGTCCTAGAAGAGCATGGCAGGCTACTCAAAATGTTCTGAAAATGGCTTGAAAGAGCAAAGAAATGAGACTGGCTTGAGCTTTTGTTATTTTTATGGAGTGTGGCAAGGGGAAAACGTGCTGAATACAGGAAAAAGTTTGCATATTTTTTAATCTCCACTTGATACCAAAGTAGGGAAAGCCATGTTTTCTTATCAGGTAGTTCAAATATGGGACAAAAACAGGGTGGGGCTTAAAAACAGTCAGCACTCAAACATCACAAAATGAAGGTAGACTCAGCTACATACCACACACATACAAAAAAGACAAACAAACAAATAAAAATCAAAGCAAAAACCCAAAGGCACTGCCACTGAGTCTATTCACACTCATAGTGACCCAATGGGGTAGAGTAGAACTGCTCCTTTGGTTTTCTGAGGCTATAAATCTTCATGGGAGCAGATAGCTCATCTTTTTAACATTCAACAGCTGGTGAGTTTTAACTTCTAAATGTTTCTACCAATGCTCCTTTCTTATTATATACTGTTAGAAAATAATGGAAAATCCAGTCATACTTGACTAGGAATTCAGATCTCAGATTTGGTTTCACCATAATGATGATCTTAATGACATATGAAGCTCCTTAAATTCAATTGTCTCAATCAGGAAAAATAGAATAAGAAAGCCTCATCATGAATTTTTGTGAAGGTTAATTAAACTTTACATGTAGAAATACAAAAGCTATCTAACAATACATTCTAATTCCATTCAGTTTACTGTGTCCAGAAACAAAATCTCGTGCTCTTATGCTCTATTAAAGATAAAGAGCTTTAAAAAAAAAAAAAAAAAAAATACCAGTTTAAACTGGGCAATATAAAGTGAAAGTACAATGTGCTCCAAAATCAAGGTTGGAAAGAATATTTTTGTATATAAATATCTGAAAAATTTCTGATTGGTTGATATTTACCTCATTGACACAAAATAATCACAAGACATTTATTTTTAACATATGGCTGTTTATAACAGCTATTTCTATTTGCAGCATACGCCCCAGATCGTTTAGTTCACTAGTTTCCCAGAGCAATCTTTCCTCATACTTAAACTTTTAATCACAATTTACTCACTACCACCACCTTTTAAAAATTGTCCATCACAGTCAGCACAAGCAGAAATAAAATGGAGTCACATCTGGAACTGAGTCAGCCACTTGGTCCCATAAAGTGTTTTAGTTTGAGATTGTTCTAACACGTTTCCCCTTCTGATCATGAATTCCTACAAAAATTCACTGGTCTCTATTATCAGAATGTTTTCTTCTACATGCACTTTTCCATATAAGAATCTGATTTATATTACCTTTTGCCATTGTTAACCTTTAAGATCCCAGACACTACTTATTAAAAGGATAGCCAAGTATGATATGGTTATTAGGACAGTTCACCATGCCATATCACAAACTCTGCTTCTTTGATTCCTAATTGAGGTATGGTTTCATGTTAGAGAAACAATTGAACATTCCTAAAATAGTTTGGAAAATGAGGGACTACTTCAGGATCCTGCAATAAATTAGAGAACCAATTCACCTGTATTAAAGTAGTCCCAATGGAACACATATTTTGATTGCTTGTATTTGGATATTTGTATGAGATCCATGCAACACTTTGTTAAAATCAGTGACCACTTTTGGGTAAATTCTAATTAGAAAGACTACTATATTGAAAGAGACACTTGGTCTCTAGAAAAAAGAATGAATTGTGTTAAAAATTAATGAATTTAAGTTATGTACAGATTTATGAAGGAATTCAGTGTTTTTAATCCACAAATGCAGCCATGGATAAGAGCATTTCAAAAGCCTTTATGTGCTCACTACTGCCAAAAAGACATCTATGAAAGGATAAGCTGAAACACTAGAGCATTTTGTTGCCCACAAACCACAAGAAAATTCATACAATAAAGACACACTGTGAAACAACACACTAACAAGCCCAATAGCAGACACTTGATTAGAAATTTTATTTGGCTCTAAAAGATCAAAGTTTCTACCTATTCTGAGTATCCTTAAAAAATGACTCTGGGTTTAACATTCAGAATGATGTCTTAGGTTCATGTTCAAAATCATTATAAACTGAGGATATTTGAAGCAATTTGGAGTTATAGTGTTCATTTTGAGAAAATGAGTCTCCATCTGCTCTTTTTCTTTCAATTTTAGGAAAATATATTTTCGTATGTGTTGTTTTTTATTTCCTGAGGGAAACTTTTGTTTGATGCTCAGGTTTTGTTGGAGATTCTGATAGTCCCACATCTGAGATGGTGGTAAATTGACATTTTATGTAGAACTTGTTTATTGGTTGAATTTGCTCAATCTCACAAAAGAATTACTAAGTACATTTTAAGAAAGAGCGTTGCTTGTTTTTTGTGGTATTATATAAGTTTAATTTTTCTGTTTGTGAGTTTATTTGAGTTTCCTACTTAATTTTTTTCTGAAAGCTCACTTTTATTCTAGAGGTATGTCTGAGATTCTGTCGTGTTTCAGGTTGAAAGTCATGGTTCATGTTTTTCTTGGAGCTGCCTAAAATCTCTTCAGAGAATAATGGCTACTTATGCATAAACTTTTATTAACTACTATGAAAAATGTTTATATAAGTCCAGTTATTTGAGAAATAAACTGCAAAAGAATAGATTGTTTATTTTGGCTGGTATAACAAGGCCTTAAAAAAGGACAGACCACTGAATTGCTTCTATAAAAGATTCTATACAGCATGCAAAAGACAGGGTTATGAAAAATATAACAATTTCCTATATCCAGATTTTATTATTATTATATTGAATATTTCTTCAAATATTTTATGCTGGTAAGTTTAATACAAATAAAGACTTCCATAAATTAAATAATTCTGTTATTTACAGGAATTAATAAAATGCCATTGCTTTGATGGAAATTATATCTTTATGTTAACCTTGAAAGCAAACTTTGCTAAGTAATTTAATGTCGATATAATAATAAATATGTCTTACTCAAAGAAAAATCACAATTTATCTTATTGTAAAATTAATAGTTCTAGAATAGAAAAAGGGAGGTTTTCTCTAGGAGCAATGTGGCAGTGGTGGTGATTGTGTGCCATGGAGTTGTATACAAGAAGAAACTCTGGCAGCATAGTGGTTATGAGTCAGGCTGCTTACCTCAAAGTCAGCAGTTTGAAACCAGCCATTCTATGAAAGAAAGATGAGGCTTTCTGCTCTCATAAAGATTTATAGCCTTAGAAATTGTATGCAGTGTTGCTATGATTTGGAAGTGACACCACGGCACACCACCAAATCTTTACAGGAGGAGAAAGTCTCATCTTAGGAGAAATCTAGAGGGAATAAAAAATGTCTAGCCAAGAATTGGTGTATTAGTTTACAAAGTTGTTAAGGTACTTACTGAGTAAATAATACGTTCTGATAAGAAAAAAGAGGGGAAACTTTATCTGGTACTGTGTTGTTGTTGTTAAGTTCCATAGTTACTCTATAGTGACCCTATATAGGGTTTCTGAGTAGTGGGTGGTGGGCTTGAACCACCGACCTTGAGATGCAAACTGACTTTGCAGGTCAGCACACTAACTTTCAGCATCACACCAGGACTCCTTAGTGCTGTGTAGTGAACACTTAATATTATTATTCTAGCCATTGACTTTGCAACTCCTTGGTAAAAGACTGTGAGGCCATGCGGATTGAGTGTATTTCTTCTTTCCTTGATGGATATGGGTAAAAGAAGGTAGGAGGGAGATACTGGTTGGATGATATCATTTAGTTGTGAGTGATTGTCTATAGGTTAAATTGAAATTTCAAAACAGAGAATTAATTTTGATTGCAGAATGATTGGACTCTAATGTGTGGACTGGTCAATTTTGCCCTCCTGATGGGTTTAAAATGATAAATGGAGAAAAGATTTAGTTGCCAAAAACTTCATTTTGCTTGGATCCACCATCAACACTCATGGAAGTTTCAGTCAATAAATCAATGTATTGCATGAGGCAAATCTGCTGCACAGACCTTTTTAAAGTGTTCAAGAGAAAAGATGTCATATTGAGAAGTAAAGTGCTCCTAACTCAAACCATGGCATTTTCAATAGCCTCATTTATTTGTGGAAGTTGGACAGTGAATGAGGAAGGCCATAGAATAATTAGTACACTTGTTTAGTGATGTTGGAGGAGAATATTAAAAATTCCATGGACTGTTATAAGAACAAACAAATCAATGTAGGTAGAAATTAAATCTGAATGCTACTTAGAATACAGGCTGACAAGATGTTGTCTCTTGTACTTCAGACACATTGTTAGGTAGAACCAATCCCTGGAGAAAGACATCATGCTAAGTAAAGTGCAGGGTCAGCAAAAAAGAGGAAGACCCCCCCAACAAGATGGACAGGCACAGTGGCTGACACAAAAGTCTCAAGCTTAACAACGATTGTAAGGATGGCACAGGACCTGATAATGTTTTGTTCTGTTGTACATAAAGTCACCATGAGTAAGACATAGTCATGATTGATTTAATTATGATTGAATTGTGCTCCTTTCCTTCTTTTTGGAACCCAGGCACTGCAGTGGATTAAGCATTGGCCTATTAAAGGAAATGTTAGCAGTTTGAATCCACTAGTCACTGAGAGTACAAAAATGAAAAAATCAGCTTCCTTAAATTTTTTCAGTTTCAAAAATCCTACATAACAATTCCCTGTCCTGGTCTGTGACTATAAGATAAGCACTTGACCACAAGGTCTGTTTGCACCACAAGGCTTACAGTTCAAACTCACCAGGCACTCCTCAAAAATTCAGTAAATGGTTACTATGAATATGAACTGTACTCAATGGCACTTCACAACAATAAGATTGTTATAAATTAACTTGAGGGCTGTTGGTTTACTTCCTTCCTCTGGTTAGCTAAACAGACTTTACATTTATGCCACCCTGCCAGCAACATACACACCCACTCATTTGCATACCTATTTATAGGTTGCCAGATTGTTTTAGAAGACATCCATATTTGGTTGCTTGGGAAATTCCAAGCTGGTGTAGGATAAGTGTTGTACTGCTAACCAGAAGGTCTGGGGTTCAAATTTAGGAAACCCTATGCACAGTTACTATGGGTTGGAACTGAATTGTTGTTGTTGTTAGGTGCCATTGAGTCAGTACTGACTCTTAGTAACACTATGCACAACATAGTAAAACATTGCCCAGTCCTGGGCTAACCTCACAATTGTTGCCACTCTTGAACCCATTACTGTTGCCATATTAGCAATCCATCTTTCTGGGGGTCTTCTTCTTTTCCTCTGACCCTCCACCTTACCAAACATGACATCCTTCTCCAGTGACTGGTCCCTACTGACAATATGTCTGAAGTATGAGAGACAAAGTTTTGGTCATTCTGGCTTCCAAGGAGCACTCTGGCTGTGCTTCTTCCAACACAGATTGGTTGGTTCTTTTGGCAATCCATGGCACTTTCGATATTCTCCTCCAACACCATAACTCAAAACCATCAATTCTTCTATGGTCTTATTATTCACTGTCCAGCTTTCAATATGAGATTATTGAAAA
>NW_006408888.1:2222218-2226818 GCF_000296735.1 Chrysochloris asiatica | reverse complement strand
CAGGTTGTTAATAAGTCTTCCTCTAATCCTGATGTCACTTTATTCTTCATATTAACCAGCTTCTTGTTCCTCAAAAAAAACTAAAACATCTTTCAGAAACAAAGCACAAATGCCAAATTGAGCTTTTCATCTGAGTGTTCTGAGGAAAGAAAGAAAGAAAGAAAGCTCTGAAAGGAATTGAAAATGTCAAGATCAAATTGGGGTGAGGTTTCAGTGATAACTTAAGTGGTCATGGTAAGCCTTAATGAAAAGGTGATATTTGAGTAGGCTTGAAGATCCAAGTGAATAATTGGTAACATAATATTTTAAGTAGTGTGTAGGGAGGATTCCTTATGTATGAATGTGTTAGACTATCTAAGGATTCCAGTTTTAATTCTGAATGACATAAGCCATATTAGAGTTTTAAGCAGAAGAGTGAAACTATAATAATTAAAATACATTATTTCCATTCTAACTGCTGTGTAGATAACCATCAAAGAGATAAAGTTAAAGGACAAAGGTCTGATAGAAGAAAATTGCAATAGTTCAATTAAGAGACGACTGTGGTTTGAACATGGATAAAGCACTGAAAGTGAAAAATAGTTATCAGATTTTGGATATATTTAGGCTAACAGGGTTTTCTAGTGGATTAGAAAAGAGTAAGTGAAGATTTTGAAGTTTATACCTGAGCTATTGTAGTATGTTGTTGTTGTTAGGTGACATCAAGTCGGTATCCAACCCATAGCAACTTTATGCACAGCAGAACAAAACACTGCCTGATCCTGGACCAACCTCACTACTGTTACTATGCTTGAATCCATCGATGTTGCCACTTGGCCAATCCATCTCATTGGGGGTCTTTCTCTTTTCTTCTGATCTTACACCCTACCAAACATGATACCCTTCTCCAGCGACTGGTCCTTCCTGACAATATGCCTGAAGTATTAGAGACAAAATAGATGATTGGGACATTCTAAAAATTGAAAACTTATGTGCATCAAAAGACTTCACCAAAGAGTGAAAAGGGAGCCAACAGAGTGGGAAAAATCCTTTGCAATGAGCATTAGACAAGTGACTAATTTCTAAAATATATAGGAAACTACAACGCCTCTACAAGAAAAAGATAAATAACCCAATTAACAAATGAGCACAGGACATGAGCAGACACTTCACCAAGGAGGAGCTGCTGGCAGCCAACAAACATATGAAGAAATGTTCATGATTCCTAGTCATTGTTGTTGTTAAGTGCCATCAAGTCGATTCTTATCCATTATAATCAAGGAGCAGCTCGTGAGGTTGAACTGCCAACCTTGCAGTTCAAATGGCTTTGCAGTCTGGAACATTAACCCACAGCACCACACCAGGACACCATTAGATAGATGCAAATCAAAACAACAGTGAGATATCATCTCACACTAGCAATAATACCAGATAAAAAATGTAGAGGGTAATAACTACTGGCAAGGATGCAAAGATACTAGGACCCTTCTACATTGCTGGTGGGACTGCAAAATGGTCAACCACTCTTAAAATGGTATGGTACTTCCTCAGAAAGTTGGAAATTGAAATATCTTATGATCCAGAAATTCCTCTACTTGGTATTTATCCAATATGAGCCATAACACAAGTAGATATATGCACAACAATGTTCATTGTTGTTTTTGTTAGGTGCCATCGAGTGGGTACTAACTCATAATGACCCTATGTACAACAGAATGAAACTATGTCTGATCCTGGCCAACTTAACAATTGTTGCCATACTTGAGCCCATTGTTATTGCCACTTTGCTAATCCATCTCACTGGAGGTCTTCCTCTTTTTCTGTGACCCTCTACCTTACCAAACTTGATATCCTTGTCCAGAGACTGGTCTCTCTTGACAATATGTCCTAAGTATGAGAGACAAATTTTGGACATCCTGGCCTCCAAGGAGCACTCTGGCTGCACTTCTTCCAACACAAATCTCTTGGTTCTTTTGGCAGCCCATGGCACTTTCAATATTCTCCTCTAACACCATAACTCAAAAGCATCAATTCTTCTATGGTCTTCCTTATTCACTGTCCAGCTTTCGCATGCATATGAGGTTATTGAATATACCATGGCTTGGGTCAGACACACCTTAGTCCTCAAGCTGGCATCTTTGCTCTTCAACACTTTAAAAAGGTTCATAGCTAAAAATGCTCATAACAACACTATTAACAACAGCAAAAAGATGGATACAGCCTAAGCACCCATCAATGGAAAATGGATAAACAAACTTTGGTACATACACACAATGGATTATTATGCTACCTTGAAGAATAACAAGGAAGCTGCAAGCCACTGCAATTTTACATGAGATAGAAATATTTTTTGCCTTGTCTCAGACAATGTAAATTTGAACCTCTTTCCCTTCAGGTGTAATTAATCTTGAGTGATAGACTATAATTAAAGAAACAAAAATCAAAAGAGAATGTACTAGAATATATAATGAGGAATAACATCTCTTCTTAGTCAGATCAATTTAGTTAGTGAAGTACAACTTGCAGTATCATTATGTAAATATTTTGTTTCTCTTTCTTTTTTCTTCTTAGGTGTGGAGAAGAAATAGTAGCTATTATTTATTGAATAGAAAGTAATTTCAGAAAATGTGTATGATAATTTTGAAGTAGTCATGATTCAAACATACAGTAGGTAAGTTGTCAAGAGTTTGAGCAAGTGAATTATGAAGACATAAACAGAATCCATGTCTAAGTAAAAATTAAGAAATGGTAAAGCTTTTGACTACTATATTCTGAAATATTTAACAGAGAAATACTTTCTAAATTCTGTTATTACTATGTAAGATCAAATTACCTAAAATAGATAAAATACAAAGTGCTTTGTTTTGGTATGTACTCTGTTTTTTCACCCAACCAATCTTTCAATAAGGCAATATTAAGATATCTCTTGGAGTATCTAAAAGAAAAAAAAGAAAAAAAAAAACATTTTAAAACAGTAAAGTTTAAGTTGACAAGATTTTAAAATGTACTGAAGGTTATTTCTTTAATAAATGCCCTACGCTTATTCGCATTGGCAAAAAATAATTCTGAATTTTAGGTGATTAACATACCCCATCATTGAGACTATGGTACGTGAAGAATAATTTTGGGGGAATTGAATAAACTACTAAAAGTCTTTAAGTTTTTTCTTGAATCTTAGGTAAGTAAAATCATGACTTTGCATTTAAGAAATTCCTATGCATATATTTTTTTCTTTTTTCAAAGACTTTGCTTATTATTGTAAATAGAACCCATACACACAATTACCTATGATTCATGAAAGCTGCTGCAAATATATGACCTCATTGAAGCATCTGCCAAGAAAAAAACAAAAAAAAGCAGATGCTATGATTTTTATTTAGACTCCTTTCAAAGAAGAGATGAGACCCAATAGGAAGAAAAGTCGCTAGACAATTAATAAACATTATTTTTCATCTCACTGTCTTACATTTATTGCCTCATCCTTTATAGTTTTATGAGTTTGTTCTTGCCACCCTAATCTTTCCCTCTTGTAATTTTGTGTTGATTTAAAATCAGCTTTCCTGTGGCTTTTACTTTACTATTTTTTTTAAAGCTAAGGAGTTCACTGCTAATAGTGTGCTAGTCTAGCTTTTATATATATATATATCCTTCACAGCTCTATTTAAGAGTTTAAAAAGCAGGTAATAAAATGGAAATATAATAATATAAAAATGAAGACAAGGATTTGCCTTAGTATATTAAGAAGATTAAGCAATGGTCAGAGAGTCCCAGGCCATCTAGGTTTTAGCTATTGCTTGTTGAATCTGTTCCCACAATTCAATAAAGACATTAGATAACAGCTCTCCTCATGGTTAGGTTACTCTGTCTTTGAAGTGAAATGCACGCATGAGATTTATTAGGCCACAATATGCATATCTACATTATACCTTTATACAGTATAAATACCTAGGAGATGCTTGAAACAGTATTTAAAAGACATTCTAATGAATTGCAAATGATGAAAAACCTTAATTGATATAAAACTGATGGGCCTTTGACATTTAACTTTACTGTGGAGGTTTCTTTTTGTGACAAAACTCTTTTAGCTTGATTATAAGACACATTATGCAGATTTGTTATTTATTCCCATAAAGGGAGTCAATTATATCAATAATAACAATGAGAATAAAATGTATAAATATTGAATATTCTTGCATTGGAAAATAATGAATATGCCTACATTGTTGTTATTGTTAAGTGTTATCCTGTTGGTTCTGACCCATATTGACCCTGTATAAAGTTTCAGCATATCAACTGGTGAGCTTGAAACACTGTCCTTTCAGTTCAAGTTGACTTTGCAGTCCAGAGCATTAACCCACAACACCACATCAAATATATACATATGGAGTCCTGGTATGGTGTTTTAGGGTAAGCACTGGACCACTAGGTTGCTTTGAACCTTAAGGTCATTGGTTCAAGCTCTCCAGCCACTCCTCGGAAACCCTATACAGGGTCACTGTGAGTCAGGACTAGAAAGCACTTAACAACAAAAACAACATATACATACACTCACACAAGCAAACAAACACATGCATTGGCCTATTCTATTAATTTACATAGACTTATTTATGCTTAAGAATCC
>NW_006408888.1:2220547-2221678 GCF_000296735.1 Chrysochloris asiatica | reverse complement strand
AAAACAAAAATCCTTACCACTGGACTAATAAACAGCATTCTTATCAATGGAGAAAAATTGAAATTGTCAAGGACTTCGTTCTTCTTGAATCAGCCATCAAAACTCATGGAAGCAGCAGTCAAAAAATCAAACGGCATAATGCATTAGGCAAATCTGCTGCACACAACGTTTTTAATGTGTTGTAGGGCAACAATGTCGGCTTGAGGAAAAGGTGCACCTGACCCAAGCCATGGTATTTTCAATAACCTCATATGCATGCCAAAACTGGACAATGAATAAGGAATACCATAGAAGAATTGCTGCATTTGAATTATGGTGTTGGAGGAGAATATTGAAAGTACCATGGGCTGCCAAAAGAACAAGCAGCTCTATGTTGGAAGAAGTGTAACCAGAGTGCTCTTTGCAGGTCAGATGGCCAAATTTCTTCTCTCATACTTAGGACATATTGTCAGGGAGACCTGTCGCTGGAGAATGATATCATGTTTGGTAAGGTGGAGGATCAGATATAAAGAGGAAGAACCCCCATTGAGATGGATTGGCAAAGTGGCAACATCAATGGGCTCAAATGCAGCAACTATTGCGAGGTTGGCCCATGATAAGGCAGTGTTTCATTCTGTTGTGCATAGGGTCTCTATGTGCCATAACTCAATGGCACCTAACAACAGCAACAATTGTTAAGTAAAGAGCATATGAAATTTAGATAAACTATAAATTTTATTTCACTTATGGAAAATTAAATTACTTCAAATAAGGAGAAATTTTAATATCAGAAGACAATTAATATGCATATGATCTTGTTTACAATTTTGAGTTTGGATAGTCCAGACTTGTATCTCTTTACTTAAGTTTCTTTAGAAATTAAAATAGAGGTAGAATGCTACAACAATTTATGTGACTGCATATGTACCTTGGTGGTGCAAAGGCTTAGGCACTCAGCTACTAGCTTAAATGTTGGAAGTCTGAAATCATCCAGAGGCTCCTGGCAAGATAGGCTTGACACATTACTTCTAAAAATCACAGTCTTGATAATTCTATGGAAGAGTATGACTATGAATCTGATTGACAACAGAGACAGCTAGTTAGAAGACACATAAAGACATAAAGAAATAAAACTCACTGCTATGGAGTTGA
>NW_006408888.1:2214638-2218511 GCF_000296735.1 Chrysochloris asiatica | reverse complement strand
GATATATTCAAGGTCATATTTGTGCTCTCGTGGACTTGTTTGAATTTGCATAGTTGTAATTGATGGTCTGTTCCACAGTCTGCCCCTGGCCTTGTTTTCACTGATGATATGGAACTTTTCCATCGTCTCTTTCTGCAGATGTAGTCAGTTTGATTTCATTGTATCCCACCTGGTGAGGTCCATGTGTATAGTCGTCTCTTATGCTGTATAAAGAAGGTATTTGAAATGAACAAATCATTGGTTTTGCAGAATTCTATCATGTGTTCTCCAGCATCATTTCTATCACCAAGGCCATATTTTCTAAATACTGATCCTTTTTCTTTGCTCCCAACCTTTGCATTCCAATCACCAATAATGATCAATACATCATGATTACATATTTGATTGATTTCAGATTGAAAAAATTGGTAGAATTCTTTTATTTCATCCTCACTGGCTTTAGTGGTTGGTATGTAAATTTGAATAACAGTGCTGTTAACTGGGCTTCCCTGTAGGTGCATCCATATTATCCTATCACGTACAGCATTGTACTTCATGACTGATCTGGATATGTTCTTTTTGATGCTGAATGCAACACCATTCCTCTTCAATTTGTCATTCCTAGCATAGTAAACCATATGGTTGTCAGATTCAAAATGCCCTATACCAGTCCATTTCAGCTCACTAATGCCTAAGATATCGATGTTTATGCATTCCATTTCATTTTTGACAACTTCCAATTTTCCAGATTCATGCTTCGTACACTCCATGTTCCTATTTTCAATGGATGTTTATAGCTGTTTCTCTTCATTTTGAGTTGTGCCCCATCAGCAAATGAAAGTCCCATGGCTTTTCCTCCATGGGCTTTACTCTATTTGCATCATCACAGTCAAGTATACATTGGGGAGGCAGCTCTTCCCCAGTCTCATTTTGAGTGCCTTCCAACCTGATGGGCTCATTTTCTTGCACTATAACTGACAATGTTTCTCTGCTATTCTTGTGGTTTTCAGTGACTAAATGTTTGGTAATAGTTAGTCAATCTTTCTAGTCTGTCTTTATCTGGAAGTTCATCTGAAACCTTTCCATCATGGGTGACCCTGCTGGTATTTAAAATACAGGTGATCCTATAGGATACTAGAAATGCTTCAAAGGGTTTCTGGAACTAAATATTTACAGAAGGAGATAGCCTCATATTTCTTCCTCTAAGTGGCTGATGGGTTTGAATCACTTAACCCATTGTACTACCAGGAGTCTTTGATAAGGAGTACTTGATAAGTGCCATGGATTAGCTCTGACTCACAGTGACCCAGTACAGGGTTTCTAAGACTGTAAATCTTTGCAGGAACAGAAAGCCTCACCTTTCTCCCGTGGGGTGACTGGTAGACTCGAACCCTATTCCTTATCATTCCAAATCCAGTGCTTACCCTACAGAACCATAGACATATAAGTTGTTAAGTGGCTTAGAATTGGTTACGACTCATAGCAACCCTGTATAGTGTTTCTGAGGAGCATCTGTTGAGTTTGAACTGCCAACCTCTTTGTTAAACTGACTTTGTGGTTTAGTGCTCTTTCTATAGTGCTACAGTGCCACACCAGACTACAGACTACATAGATGACATGTATGTGTATATATCTATATATCTATATCTATATGGAGAGAGAGAGAGAAAGAGAAAGAGACGGAGAGACGGAGAGAGACATATGATTGTTGTTAGTTACCTTTAAGTCATTTTAAACTTAAAATGATCCCAGGCACAACAGAAACAAACACTGCAGAGTTCTGTACCATGCTCACAACTCTTGTTCAAGCCTATTTTTGCTGTCACTGAGTCAATCCATCTCATTGGGGAATTTCTTCTTTTTTTTGTCAATCCTCCACTTTACAAAGTGTGTTCTTCTCCAGGGACTGGTACTTCCTGACAACATGTACAACATACAAGAAATAAATCCTCACTATTTTAGCTTTTAAGAAGAAATCAGGCTATTTTCTTTCAAGACTGATTTGTTTATTTTTTGGCAGCTTTCAATTTTTGCCAACATCATAATTTAAAAAGCATCATTTCTTATCTTCTCTTCCTCATTCATTGTCAAGCAATCTCATCCCATTTGCACATTCTCCATACAAGGTCGCTTTGGGTTGGAGCTGATTCAATGGCACTTAAAAGCAACAACAACAACATTGGCTCCAGGCAACTCCAGAAGCTGTTGCTTTCCCCACTTATGTATTCTAAGCCATCCCCCTTCATATTTTCACTTACAAAACCTCATAATTTCATGCATCTGGAGCCATTACAATGAATCTTTCTCCCAGTGTCAGTTGCTTAAACCAAGTAGGATACATGTCTGACTTCCTCCGACTCCACAAGCAGATAAGAGGACTAAACTCAAAATCAGCCCAAGTCTGATTCCTATAAAGTGGAGGTCAGATGTGCCTCCACCCTTAATCATTGCATTTTAAATTTGCCAGACTTGAGACCAAATCATAAAACACTTCCTTATGATTTTGTTTCTATAAATCCCATACTTTTTTGTATTACATGTTCTTAGGCTGAATTTTCTAGAAAAGAAAAACCAGTGAAATATGTATATATTTTGGGAGAGAGAGAGAGAGATGTTTATTATCAAATAATTGGCTTACAATTGAGAGTCCCAGGTCCCCATCAAAAGAGGGCCTTTCCACAATTCCATTATATTGAGAGCCCCAAGGTCCAAACCCCCAACAACCCAACTTTTCAATTGATTGGCTGCTCATAGCCAATCATCATAGAGTCAACAATGCTTGTATTATGTTCCAACAACATGAGAATAAGCACATCTCAACTACCAAATCAGAAAATCCTGGTCCAGTCAAATTGACATAGAAACCTAACTATTACAGTTACAATCCAATAAAGCACAAGTAAACATCTTTCTGGTGTTCTTGGCTTTTAACCAAGATCCATCTGACATCAGCAATATCACCCATTCCATATCTTCCTCTGAATTTGACTTAAATTTATGCTGCAACCATTTTTGAATTATCTTCAATGAAATTTAACTTTCATGTGATTTTAATAATATATTTCAATGCTTTCTGCATTATATTGGGTCACCTTTCTTTAGAATGGGCACAGATATGGATCTCTCCCATCAATTTTTCAGGTAGCTGTCTTCCAAGTTTCTTGGTGTAAACAAGTGAGCATCTCCAACACTACATCAGTTTGTTGAATCATTTCAATTGTTATTAATCCATTCCTAGTTGTTTGCTTTTTGCCAATATCTTCAGTGTAGCTTGGACTTCTTTTTTTTAGCACAATTGACTCTTCTTCATATGCTGCTTCTTAAAATTTTTGAACACTGACCAGTGGCACCAGGACTTTTTGGAATAGTTACTGTGTATTCCTCCCATCTTCTTTTGATGTTTTCTGCATGATTGCATATTTTCTCCACAGAATTCTTCAATATTGCAACTCAAGTCTTGACTTTTTTCTTCAGTACTTTTGGCTTGAATGTCTATTTCCATTTTGGTTTTCTGACTTCAGTACTTTGCAAATTTAATTATAATACTTCACTTTGTCTTTTCAAACTGCCCTTTGAAATTTTCTGGTTAACTCTCCCCCCACCTCACCCCTCATTTTCCCCAGTTGTTTTAGCTGTTCTATGCTCAAAAGCAAGTTTCAGAGTCTCTTTTGATATCCACGCTGGTCTTTTCTCTCTTTTCTGTCTCTTAAATGACATTTTGCTTTCTTCATGTACAATGTTCTTGATATCATCCATAACTCATCTGATTTTTGGTCATTAATGTTTAATGAAACAAATCTGTTCTTGAGGTGGTCTCTAAATTTAGTGGGATATACTTATGGTCTTTTGCTAAAGGTAATATAGAAACAGCTACAATCATACATTGGCAGAGAA
>NW_006408888.1:2209242-2213563 GCF_000296735.1 Chrysochloris asiatica | reverse complement strand
CATTGTTTCGTTCTGCTGTGCATGGGGTCGCTATGAGTCGGTTCTGACTCGATGGCACCTGACGACAACAACAACAACATACTTTTGGTCATAATTACCTCACGTCAACTTGTTTTAATTTTTCTCAGTATATAAGCAATTGATGAACTGTTACATAGTTAGACCCTGACCTTGTTTTGGATGATGATATTGACCTTTTCCGTTCTCCCTTTCCATGTATATAGTAAATTTGATTCTGTTGTATCCCATCTGGTGAAGTCTACGTGTATTACACCTTTTATTTTGTTTCAAAAAAGGTATTTGCCACGAATAAGGAATTGGTATTGCATAATTCTATCATGTGATCTCCAGCATTCTTTCTATCAGCAAAATCATATTTTCTAGCTATTGATTCTTTTCTACTTTGTTTCCAACTTTTGCATTCCGATCATCAGTAATGATCAATGGAGCTTGACTTCATGTTTTGTCAAGTTGAGACTACAGAAGTTTGTGGAATTCTTCATCTTCATCATCATTAGCATTAGTGGTTGTTAAGTGCTGTCAAGTCAGTTCCAACCCATAGCGACCCTGTATAGGGTTTCCAAGGAGCTTCTGGTGAGTTTGAACCACCGACTTTGCAGTTCAAACAGCTTTGCAGTCTGGTGCATTAACCCACAGCACCACACCAGGAGTATGGAAGTTATCCTATCACAGACAGCATTATACCTCAGGATAGAATTTCATATGTGCCTTTGGATGATGATTATGATGTCCTTCCTCTTTGATTTGCCATTTCTGTCATAGTAAATCACATGGCTGCCTCATTTAAAATGGTCCAAAAGAATTCATTTCAGTTGAGTAATGCTTAACATATCTATCTTTAATTGTCCCACTTAAGTTTTGACTGTTTTTCATTTTCCAAGAGTCATATTTTATTCATTCTATGTTCTGATCATGCATAGATGTTTAAAACTGTTTCTTTTCATTTGAGTTATGTCCCATTACTCCCATTACTAAATGAAGGTCCTGAAAACTTTACTCCATTAAGGTCAACTGTAATGTGAGGAGGCAGCTCTTTGTATTTTCAGTGTTTTCTAAACTGAGGTGTACATCACTTGGCACTATATCAAATGATGTTCCACTGACATTCAAAAGGTTTTTAGTGGCTGAACTTTCTGAAGAGGTCCACCACTCTAACTTCTTAGTCTGTCTTTATCTGGAAGTTTTGCTGAAATCTGTTTATTATGGGTGCCCCTGTTGATATTTAAAATATTTGAGGAATAGTTTTTAGCATCATGTTGTTGTTGTTAGGTGCCTTCAAGTCTGTACCACCTCATAGCGACCTTATGCACAACAGAAAAAACACTGACTGATCCTGGACCAACCTCACTATTGTTGCCACGCTTGAGCACATTGATGCTGCTACTTTGCTAATCTATCTCTCTGGGATTCTTCCTCTTTTTCTCTGACCATCCACCTTACCAAACATGATATTCTTCTCCAATGACTGGTCCCTCCTGACAATATGTCCAAATTATGAGAGACAAAGCTTAGCCATCCTGGCCTACAATGAGCACTTTGGCTGCACTTCTTCCAACACAGAGCTTCTTGTTCTTTTGGCAGCCCACGGCACTTTCAATATTGTCCATCAACACCATAACTCAAAAGCATCAATTCTTCTACAGTCTTCCTTATTCACTGTACAACTTTCGCATCCATATGTGGTTATTGAAAATACCGTAGCTTGTGTCAGGCGCACCTTAGTCTTCAAGCTGATATCTTTGCACTTCAACACTTTAAAAAGGTCTTGTGCAGCAAATTTGCTTAATGCAATATGTTGTTTGATTTCTTGACTGTTGTTTCCATGAGTGTCGATAATTGATCCAAGAAGAATGAAGTCCTTGACAACTTCAATCTTTTCTCTGTTGATAAGAATGTTGTTTATTGGTCCAGTAGTGAAGAGTTATGTTTTCTAAGATCAGCTTGAGACGATAAAGACAAATATTGCAATAAAATGTGCAAATATCTGGAGTCAGAAAACCAAAAAGTAGAACAGGTTCAGCATTTCTCAAGCTGGGGGAACTGAAGAAAAAATTTAAGACTTGACTGTCATTACTGAAGTATTCTCTGGGCAAATTATTGAATGATGCAGAAAGCATCAAAAGAAGATGGAAAGAATAAACAGAGATACTGTTCCAAAAGGAAATAGCTGATGTTCAAATGTTACAAGAGATAACATATGATCAAGATCCAATGATACTGAAGGAAGAAGTCCAAGATGCATTGAAGGAATTGGCAAAGGACAAAGCACCAAAAATTCATGGAAGAAAAATTGAAATCTTTCAAGAAAGTGAGGCGGCACAGGAGAAACTCACTCATCTATGCCAAGAACTTTGGAAAACAACTATCTGGTAGACTGATTGGAAAATATCTATATTTTCCAAAGAGAGATGACCCACAATCCAAAGAGAGATGGCCCAATGGAATGTGAAAATCATTGCACAATATCTTTGATATTCCACGCAAATGAAGTTTTACTAAAGGTAATACAGAAATGGCTACATGCATACATTGACAGAAAACCTCCAGAGGTTCAAGCCAGATTCAGAAGAGGCCATAGAATGAGGGATATCATTGCTTATGTCTGATGGATCTTGGCTGAAAGCAGAGAATATCAGTAAGATGTTTACCTGTGCTTTATTTACTACACAAAGGCTTTCGATTGTATGGATCATGACAAGCTATGGACAACATTGCAAATTATGAGTATTCTGGAACACTTTATTTTGCTAACGAGGAATCTGTACCTGGACCAGGAAGTGGTTCAAACAGAACATGGGAACACTGAGTGGTTTAAAATTAAGAAAGGTGTGTGACAAGGTTGTATTCATTCACCATACTTATTCAACCTGTATGCTGAGCAAATAATTTGAGAAGCTGGGTTATGTGAAGAAAAACATGGCATCAGGATTGGAGGAAGACTCATTAACATCCTGCGATATGCAGATGATACAACCTTGCTTGCTGAAAGTGAAGAAGACTTAAAATATTTACTGATGAAGGTCGAAGAGCACAGCCTTCGGTATGGATTACATTTCAATGTAAAGAAAACAAAAAATCCAGTATCATAGCAACATAACATTTATGACTATAGGATAAATTGAGTGACCAGTGGTGAGACACAGCCATAGATATACAATAATGTGTGCTTGTGTATAAGTTCCATAATACAATATTAAGATTTAAAAGAAAATGTGGTTTCTAGAGAAAGGGAACTAAATACAAGTTGAAATGGAGCAGAATACAAGTTACTTACACTAGATTAATAAATATATCAAATTTGAAGAAATAAATATACTTAAATAAAGTTTATATTGGAGAATTATAATATTTCAAAATGTGCATTTGGATTAGTGTCTACGATACATTCTAAAACATTGAAAATAATAGATTGATTATTTAATTTTGCTTATATTCTTCTTACTATATGTAACAGAACTTATGAAAATATTAAAAGAATCCACTTATCCTTAGAGATGACAATAGTTAGAATCACACATAATTTGGTAGAAAGGAAATGGTAAATTCTAAGTTCAAGTTTCTTAATCATGTTTCACTTAGTTTATATTAATATGTGTATGAGCTACTGAGGTTTTTTTTTAAAGTATGATCCAAGGGTAAAAATAATAGTGACCTCACTGTTGCTATCCATTTGGATATTATAACATTGAGCAAAGCTGTCTCTACCATAAATGAGCATTAATATCCTAGTCATCATATCATTAATCATTATTAGATGAAATTATTTCACAATATGTTAACCTATTTTATATCTTTGAAGATAAGTCGAAAAGTATTGAATAAAATTATAGAAAATCTTTTTAAACAAAAAAATTCAAACTGTGAAGCGTTGTTTCTCAACATATCCTTCAACTGAAGAAAGTGTTTTCATCTCTAGAACTCTTCTATAATAATCCTGCACTATTTGATTTAAACCACATCAAACTAATAGTTTTGACATACTCAAGATATACAGATCATGCTCCTTTTAAAAGTTCCTTGAATTCTGGAAACAAAAATTATGAAAAGGGAAGATCTTAATTATAGGGTAAATGAGTTAAGGCTTCCCAATGAAATGATCAAAGAACTGCCTTAGCTATCATGGATTAGCAGTCACATTGTCATGGTAGAAAAAAAATATATCCTCAGCACAAGTTCCCTGGCCTTTTTATCTTCTATGTAGTTTTCAGTAGCTTTTAAGCAGGGTGCTATTAAGTTTCCATGTATTTGGCTTTATTTCCTTAGTCTGCCTATTGTTGATTTCTAATTTTATAGTGTTGTG